>NC_043000.1:119348427-119425927 GCF_006345805.1 Octopus sinensis
TACTATTGACACATTGATTGCCATTAATATATGGAATATCAATATAACATTTAGACAAAAATTCTTTTACTTTGACATAGGGCCAACAATTTCAGGAAAGGTGATAAGTCTATTACATCGAGGCCAGTGTTCAACTGGTACTTATTTCATCGACACCGAAAGGATGAAAGGCAAAGTCGACCTCGGCGGAATTTGAACTCAGAACATAGTAGCAGACGAAATACATATTTCTTTACTACCCACAAGGGGCTACACACAGAGGGGACAAACAAAGACAGACAAACGGATTAAGTCGATTATATCGACCCCAGTGCATAACTGGTACTTATTTAATCGACCCCGAAAGGATGAAAGGCAAAGTCGACCTCGGCGGAATTTGAACTCAGAACGTAGCGGCAGACGAAATAACGCTAAGCATTTCGCCCGGCATGCTAACGTTTCTTATTTCTTTATTACCCACAAGGGGCTAAACATAGAGAGGACAAACAAAGACAGACAAACGGAGTAAGTCGATTATATCGATCCCAGTGCGTAACTGGTACTTTATTTATCGACCCCGAATCGATGAAAGGCAAAGTCGACCTCGACGGAATTTGAACTCAGAACGTAACGGCAGACGAAATACTGCTAAGCATTTCGCCCGGCGTGCTAACGATTCAGCCAGCTCGCCGCCTTAAAATATTTTCTACTCTGGGCACAAGGCCCGGAATTTGGTGGGGGGGGGGCAGTCGATTAGATCGGTCCCAGTACGCAACTGGTACTTAATTTATCGACCCCGAAAGGATGATATCCAGCATTTTGTACGGCGTGTTAATGATTTTGCCAACTCGCCGCCCTATACAGAATAAATATTGAAAATACTTTTGAAAATTAAAGGAATTAGAAGATGCATCTCTCGCTCCCTTACAGTCTGTTTGTCTTCACTCGTCCCTCCAAGAAGCAGTACCGCTCACTTTAAGAAGTGCTGCTCTAAACAATTAAACATTTCTACTTTCCAACAGGAATCGATGTCCAGTTGTCACAGTTCTCACCAAAGATCACATTCCTCATTTTTAATCAACTGACATTTGCGATTTCATATTTGGTTTTTTGTTGTTTTTGTTTTTTTTTTTATCACCAACAATCCCTGGACATTTTTGTCTCGATTCTTGCAACTCTTTTGCCAATTACCCGGTTTCCACGCGTAATCGAGATCGCAACAGTCCCCGCTGAATCAGTGGGGGCGGGGTGGCAGTCTGTCGCTAGGTGACTCATTTACAGCTGAGCGGACTTGAGCTGTTTTACTCAAGAACACAACGTACGGCCCGGTCCGAGAATCGAACCACGATCTTGTAATTGTAACACTTGGCCACGCGCCCTCTTTAGTTTTCCTTAATTAAGAATCTCTATATATATAAACGGCAAAATGTCTGTCTGTGTGTATGTGTGCGTATCCTTTATACAAACCCACAATTTTTCAGTTAGAGGGCTCGCACTTTCTATGGTCATTCAAAACCGTCCAAGGGTGGTCGTGCACATCTTTACATTTCCCCAGTCACCCAGCAAAGCCATTAAAAAAATCAATAGAAGTGACTTTTTTGAGAATTTTCTATCCAAAACCCAATCAAAATGCCCGAAACTTGATACGCCAATTGAATGCCAGCTAGCTGTATGTGATCGGTCGGAGATTTGGACAGTACACGCGTGTATGTGCGCACACACGCAGCTGTATACACTACCGTCAGAAATTAATTAGCACCCTTGATTTGCTCTTCACTCAAGGTATGTGCTGTCACCTAGTGGCCATATCTCGAACTATTGCTTTGTTGCGAGTTCACTGTTGCGCAGAACGATGACGTAACTTTGTTTGCAGAGCAGTTTGAGAGTCTACAGCCTTATGATGTTGACATAGCAGTGCAACAACTTGGAGTGCGGATGCAGACAAATCTTCCTTTGTTTAATAGATATAGGTAGCGCCTCGCAAGGACCGAAATCACACCATACTAAGTTTTCTCATCGCGTAAGACGTTTTGAACAGCTCATAGGTTAATTGATTTAACCTATTTAATGTAGAAATTTGAGAAGTGCTAATTAATTTCTGACGCAAGTGTATGCATGCACTAGCACTATGACCCGGCGTTGCCCGGTCATAGTGCTAGTTGTTATTAATGTTAATGGCTTTCTTTAGCTCGATCCAATTTTTATTGATTAAATATTCTTTTTGGTTCATTTCTAATATATTCTTCTCTTTTCCATTGCTGTTACAGAAATGATTCAATGGTTGAGGCAGGTCAGTTCTCATCCTCTTATGAGTCCACGAGATAAAACCAGAAAACCATAATTAAACATTAAATGGCATTTGAAATATTCTATATTACGTGTTTTGTCTTATTTGTTTTGGCTTTTGATATTTGCAACATCTTAAATAGCATAAGTACGCTTGTCACGATTGTCTTCAAACACTGCTTCTCAACCTAAGTGCGGCTATATATAGCTATGGTACGACCTCACCTGGAATTTGCATCACTGTCTGGAACCCCTATCTTGCCCAGGATATCAGAGTCGATTATATCGACCCCAGTGCGTAACTGGTACTTAATTTATCGACTCCGAAAGGACGAATGGCAAAGTCGACCTCGGCGGAATTTGAACTCAGAACATAACGACAGACGAAATACCTATTTCTTTACTACCCACAAGGGGGTTAAACACAGAGAGGACAAACAAGGACAGACAAACGGAGTAAGTCGATTATATCGACTCCAGTGTGTAAATGGTACTTATTTAATCGAGCCGAAAGGATGAAAGGCCAAGTCGACTTCGGCGGAATTTAAACTCAGAACGTAGCGGCAGACGAAATACTGCTAAGCATTTCGCCCGGTGTGCTAACGTTTCTGCCAGCTCGCCGCCTTTATTTTATTTTATTTTATTTTATTTTATTTTTTGGAGCAACGTGAAATGAAGTGATTTGCTCAAGAGCACAAGGCGTCGCCCGGTCCAGGAATCGAAACCACAATCTTACGATCATGATGCTAACACCCTAACCACGAAGCCACGCGCCTCCACATTAAATTAGAGAATGCCTTTGACAAGGTGCCACTAAGGAAACTAGACATTGGCGGATCATCTGCGAGGTCTGTACAAGATATGTACGAAGACGCAGCAAAGGAATCTACAGGGACAAATTTAGCACGAAAATAGGTGTCCATCAAGGCTCAGTCCTCAGCTCTCTCTTATTCATCATGTCCATTAGGCCATCACTGAAGTATTTAATTCTTACTCCTTTTTCCTACAAGGGGACAACATAGATAAGGGACAATACAATCTGATTGGGGTCAGATGGACGGATGGATATAACATAAAGATGACATTAAAAATTCACAAAAAATATAAATAAATCGAATAATAGGACAGAGCGGAGGACATTATGGATGGAGTGGGATGGCGGGTTCAATTCGGACCACAGAATTATTTAAGACTGGCTGTCCGTGGGTAGTCTTATATGCTAATTATCTAGTTCTCATAGTTGAGCCTATAGTGGAATTAAGACAATGAAAATTATCGCCATACGAGAAGGGAAAAGAATCTCAAATATGAAGAATTCTCCAAAAGTTAACCTTAAGAAAAATTTTAGTCTTGTGAAGAGATACAAGAACAGTCGAGGACATGTTTCTGCCTCAATAGATGTCATCCGAACGAAAATTGTTCTTCCTTATTTGCAGAGCCTAAAATACTAGACATAGTTAAAAAAAAACCCAAAAAAAAACCACATTTATGACCTGGGTCATTTGCATAAATTAAACAAAAATGAAACAGAAATAACTTAGTTGCCAGTGGCGTGTATACCAACAGCACAGATAAATACAGGTCTATAAGTATCCGGCAACGAATGAGGAATTTATTAAAATTTGTAGTTAAAATCATCTCCGCTTCTGGATGTATGTATATACACGCATGATTGGGTGACAAACACGCACACAGATTCTCTAAGGATGGAGATGATTTTAAAGAAAAAAAATCGCACGCACGCACATTGAAAAGGTTGCAAGACGCATCGAAAATTTTAGGAAAATAAAAATTTCAAAAAGTGGAAATTTTACCGGTGAGTGTGTTACATTATAAGGCACAAAAAGAAAATGACTCTCCCCAGACACAACAGAATATGCTTCAACTCACGAACTCATATAAAGAATCTTGCAAACCAAATCCAAAAACGAAATATATACACACACACACACACAATAATGAAGTCTTCATTCTGTATTTAATTAAAGCTAAACAGGCGCAAGCATGACTGTGTTGCGAATTTTGTTTCCCCACTACGTGGTTTTGGGTTCGATCCCACTGCAATTTTTCTTTATTTTTTTTCTTGTTTTGGTTCCTAGGACCCATAAGGCCGGCTAGCTAGTTTCCATAACGTATTAGTAACCGATGCCACGACATCCCCACTGAATAGGACGTCAGTCTATTGCAGAATTCCAGTTCTACAATTTTGAGCAGAAAGGACAAGTCAATTACATCGACTTCAGTACCTGACTGGTAGAGATGAAAGGCTAAGTCGCCAACCTTGAGCCAGAAGAAATACGCCCAGCATATTTTGCCCAATGTACTAACGATTCCACCAGCTCGCCGCTTATTTTATTTAATCATACCCAATAAAAAGAACCTTTAATTTAATCATCTGCAATAAAATAAATGCGCTTGGGCTACCTTAGCAAGTAAACATCATTTCAAATATATTTTCTAGTTTAAAAACACGCTTTGAAGTTTCTCAAGGGGAGCAACTTTTGTATCGACAACAGATCTGTACAGGTCAAATATTATCTAATTCGCGCAAAGGGCGGCAATCCAGCAGAATCGTTAGCACGCCGGGCGAAATGCGTAGCCGTATTTCGTCTGCCGCTACGTTCAGAGTTCAAATTCCGCCGAGGTCGACTTTGCCTTTCATCCTTTCGGGGTCGATTAAATAAGTACCAGTTACGCACTGAGGCCGATGTAATAGACTTAATCTCTTTGTCTGTCCTTGTTTGTCCCCTCTATGTTTAGTCCCCTGTGGGCAATAAAGAAATAAATATATAATTCGCCCTACTTTTATATGATGCAATAATTGTTTATTCAGGAAGAAAGGCCAGTAATTTTGAATGGAGGAGAGGTTAGTCAATTGTATCAACCCCAGTACTTGACTGGTACTTTATTTGGTAACTTTTTTTGGTTCTCACCCCCACCCCCATTAAAAAATTGGTTTATCTCCGTACTAAAAAAAATTGATTTTATATGGCGAAATTGGATTGGATTAAAACAGTTACATCCTTTTGATTCAATACTTCAGCACAAATGCTTAGCCGTATTTCGTCTGACGTTACGTTCTGAGATCAAATCCTGCCGAGGTTGGCTTTGTCTTTTATTCTTTCGAGGTCGATAAAATTAAGTACCAGTTGTGTACTGGAGTCGATCTAATCGGCTGGCCCCCCTTCCCAAAAATGACGTTAGGCCTCCTCAATAGCCATGGTATGATTTGTTATTAAAATTTCATCAGATTTAATAAGATGTTTGATTTTTTCCACTTTTCATGTTTAATTTTTCACTTTTTTTTTGTTCTTTATTGAGAATTAAGCAAGGTTCTCGGGGGCGGGGAAGGGCTTAGTCGATTAGATCGACCCCAGTGCGTAACTAGTACTTATTTCATCGACCCCCAAAAGAAAGGCAAAGTCGACCTCGGCGGAATTTGAACTCAGAACGTAGCGGCAGACGAAATACCAATTTCTTTACTACCCACAAGGGGGTAAACACAGAGGGGACAAACAAGCGGATTAAGTCGATTATATCGACTCCAGTGCGTAACTGGTACTTATTTAATCGCCCCCGAAAGGATGAAAGGCAAAGTCGACCTCGGCGGGATTTGAACTCAGAACGTAGCGGCAGACGAAATACCGCTAAGCACTTCGCCCGGCGTGCTAACGTTTCTGCCAGCTCGCCGGGCGAAATGCTTAGTCGTATTTCGTCTGCCGTTACGTTCTGAGTTCAAATCCCGCCGAGGTCGACTTTGCCTTTCATAGTTTCGGGGTCGATAAATTAAGTACCAGTTACGCACTGGGATCGATGTAATCGACTTAATCCGTTTGTCTGTCCTTGTTTGTCCCCTCTATGTTTAGCCCCTTGTGGGCGGTTAAGAAATAAGAAACGTTAGCACGGCGGGCGAAATGCTTAGCGTTATTTCGTCTGTCTATATGCTCTGAGTTCAAATACTGCCGAGGTCGACTTTGCTTTTCATCCTTTCGTAGTCGATAAATTAATTACCAGTTACGTACTGCAATCGATCTAATCGACTGGCCCCCTCCCCAAAAATTTCGGGCCTTGTGCCTAGAGTAGAAAAGAGTGTAATTACAAAAGCGGCGAGCTGGCAGAAACGTTAAGCACGCCGGACGAAATGCTTAGCGGTATTTCGTTTGCCGCTACGTTCTGAGTTCAAATTCCGCCGAGGTCGACTTTGTCTTCCATCCTTTCGGGGTCGATTAAATAAGTACCAGTTACGCACTGGGGTCGTTATAATCGACTTAATCCGTTTGTCTGTCCTTGTTTGTCCTCTCTGTGCTTAGTCCCTTGTGGGTAGTAAAGAAATAAGTATTTCGTCTGTCTACGTACTAAGTTCAAATTCAGTCAAGTCGACTTTGCCTTTCATCCTTTTGGGGTCGATAAATTAAGTACCAGTCTCATTAATAAAATAATTCAGTGTTTTCAGAAAATTACAGGACTCAGATATTCATCATTTAACGTCCATTTTCCCATGCTGGTATATATCAGACGGAATTTATCGAAGCAGATTTTGTATTCTCAGATATTTTTCCTGCCTCCAACTCTCACCAGTTTCCAAGCAAAATATTTCCCATGAAGACATTTTTCATGGAAAACTGGAAACGAACATGAAGGCTGATTTTTTAAGCTAATATTTATTATTCTCTCAATATCTTTAGCTGAACCGCTAAGTTACAGGAATGTAAAAACACCAACACTGGCTGCCAAGCGGTAATGGGAGGATAAATGCATACAGACACACACTCACGACAGGCTTCATTCGGTTTCCATCTACCAAATCCCCTCACAAGGCTTTGGTCAGCCTGAGGCAATAGTAGAAGACTTGCTCAAGGCGCCATGCAGTAGGACTGAACCTGGAACCATGCAGTTGGGAAGCAAGCTTCTTACAACACAGTCACCCCTGCATTGTTAAAAATTACCTGGAAATGTTTTCAGGCCCTGATGAAGGGCCTTACCTGCTTTAACGAAACCAGAAATTTTCAAGTAAAATAGCAAACTATAAATTGAAGGAATAAAGAAAATGTTTACCTTTCTCATGTTTTATTTCATAAAAGACATTGGTCAGTAGTGGAGGGCATGCTTTTTCAACATGAACCCTTAGTACAAACCAGTTAACTATCAAATTTATTTTTGTATGTTCGAAGAAAATAGTACAATTTCTCTATTTATGAAAATAAGTCGATATCAGCATACATGTCAAGAGAAATCAACATATACAATTAGTTATAAACAAGAGTGAATATGCTATCATTGATAGAAAGATATCACACACTTAGATTATCAATTGCACTGTCTACATGGACATCATTTGGTGCACAGCTTTCACGATGCAATTGGCACTTATTCCGTATTTCTCCATTAACTCAGCCGATTTTCCACTTCGTGGAACTTCCAGAACACTTAGTTTCTTCACTATTACATTTGGATAACCAGACATAGCACTACAAACAGCTTCACCAAGACCACCTGAAGTAAAAAGGAAAAACAAAAATGAACATTTACAATATTTACATTTGACGGATATTTGTCCTCATTTTGTTTGTTGTTAACACAACATTTCGGTTGCTATACCCTCCATCCTTCATCAGGTGTCATGGGGAAATTTTGAATCTGGGTTCTCATTCCTAAGGTATTCTTCGATGTTACCATTATTATTATTTAGGACTGTCTGGAATTGAACTTGGTATCTTGAGGTTAGTAGCCCACTCTCTTAACCACTATTTACAATATGGTTATTACAAATATCAATGTTACTCTTCTGAGTGAAAGAAAGATTGTATGATACGTGTATATACAAACACCAATTCTTCATGGGAGTGAGCCATGGGCCCTGGATGCAAGGGACATGCGAACGCTAGAGAATGAGGCTAGTATGCTCTGCTGGATGTGTAATCATCATCATCATCATCGTTTAACGTCGGTTTTCCATGCTAGCATGGGTTGGATGGTGCGACTGGGGTCTGGGAAGCCAGGAGGCTGCACCAGGCTCCAGTCTGATCTGGCAGTGTTTCTACAGTTGGATGCCTTTCCTAACGCCAACCACTCCGTGAGTGTAGTGGGTGCTTTTTACGTACCACTGGCTAGACTGGCAATGGCCACGATCGGTTGGTGCTTTTTACGTGCCACCGGTACAGTAATATAAGTGTATATGGCCAACGGAGTGTTTGTGTATTGTGAGAGAAATTAGGCACAAGAGGAATTAGATGTAGTGTGCAATAGAGAAGACTGCACTGGTTTGGTCGTGTGGTGCAGACAGATGCTGACAGTTCCATAAAGAAGTGCCAATCTTTCAAAGTAGATGGTAAACATGAAGCAGGAAACCCAGGAAGACACAGGATGAAGTACTGAAGGACATCCTCAAGACACTGAACCTTTCAGATGAGGTACCTGGTACCTTGCTGTACTCAACAAGACCCATCCTACAGAGCAGAAAATTACACTTCCTCTAAAAAGTTTGGATTTTATTTTCCATGCACAAAATTTATATAAAACGGTCAAAAGTTTTTAACCATTTAGCTTTTAAATTACTGTCAAATGCAATGCTTATTTCATCATCATCATAGTTTAACGTCCGTTTTCCTTACTAGCATGGGTTGGACGTTTTGATCGGGGTCTGGGAAGCCAGGAGGCTGCACCAGGCCCAGTCTGATCTGGCAGTGTTTCTACAGCTGGATGCCCTTCCTAACGCCAACCACTCCATGAGTGTAGTGGGTGTTTTTAAATGCCACCAGCACAGAGGCCAGAGGAGGCTGGTAAACAGCCACAATTGGTTGGTGCTTTTATGTACCACTGACATGGACGCCAGTCAGGCGGCGCTGGCATCTGCCACATTTGGACGGTGCTTTTTACGTGCCACCGGCACAGGTATCATAACTACAATTCCATTTGATTTTTATCTTGCTTTTATCTTGTAGCTTCGAGATTTCAATGATTGTGTTTTTAGAATGACATCATAGAATGTGAAAAGCTGAATCCAGCTAGTTTCAATGTAAATTAATAATATTTGGGCCAAAAATTGATTGATTTAAATGATAAAAGTTTAATATGTACAAAATTACAAAAACAAGACAACTGAAGTAAAATTTGAAGTTCAGAATTACTGATGACAAATAATGAGTTTTTAAGATACAAGGTAAACTAGAGGAGAAAATAGAAGGGTTGATAAAAAGAATGTGCAGAAAGGAAGACTGGAATACGATCACAGACAGACAAATAGATTTAGACTTAGAAATCAGTAGGTACCAGCATGGTTGTATTAACTTGGAAAATATTTAAGAATTTGGATGGATTCAGGGAATGAAAAGAATACCTTTCATTATAAAGAGTGGATTTAAAACATAAAAGGTTCCTACATAAATTACAATGGTAGTTTTACAATTTACCATAAATCCTCGAGTATAATCCGCATTTTTTCCCCAAAATTTAAAGGTCAAAATCCCTAGTGCGTACTATATACAAGGTTAAAAATGAAAATTATTTTCTAAGCAATGTCCGAGTCTCTATTTACTGTCAGATGCATTTTGTGATGTCAGGCGCGAAAATACCTTAAGCTAAGCCTGAAAGCAATGAAGTCATAAAAGAACCATCCATAACTTGCAGTAAGCAACATTTATTAAACGTTATTACTGTTATTTCTTTATTTTCTGCAAACAAAATGCACAAAAAAGCTACACGTTTGCATTATGTTCATCATCATCATCGTTTAGCATCCGCCTTCCATGCTGGCATGGGTTGGACGGTTCAACTGGGATCTGGGAAGCCAGAAGGCTGCACCAGGCCCAGTTTGATCTGGCAATGTTTCTATGGCTGGATGCCCTTCCTAACGCCAACCACTCCATGAGTGTAGTGGGTACTTTTTACGTGCCACCGGCATTATATATACAATAATAATAAAGGACGTTACTATATACAGTTTTACAAACCAGGGACGTTATACAAATGACCTTGACTTAAGTTAGAGAAGGGGTGCGTATTATACACAAGATTTAGGTTTTTCAGATGTACAGCCCACTAAAAATCCCCTGCGTATTATACTCAAGGGCGGACTATAATCGAGGATTTACGGTAAAATGAGAAATCTGGTATAGAAGAAACAGTCACAGGCAGTTATCAAAAAGTTATGAAACTTTTACAAGTAATGTAAGATCTAGAATCCAGCTTTTCCCTCTTAAACAAAAACTGCCCGCAACTAGAGTCCCTCATGAACATGCCAAATGATAGGCCTCACCATGACAAAAGTCCATCTTAACCCTTTAGTTACTGTATTTATTTTGAGAGGCTCTGTGTCTCTTTCAATTACTTTCAATATAACAAAGAATTTAGTAAAGTAACTTAGTTAAGCTAGTGTTAGGAACATAAATTGTGACTAAGGTTTGATGGAAGATTTTAATTCAGAACTTTTGAAAACAAGACATTTGTACTACAGAGCCAGAGGCAGTTTCAGCCAGGTTGGTATCGAAAGGGTTAAGAATTGTTTCTGTATTATATATTTTAACCCTTTTGTTATCATATTTATTTTGAGATGCTCTGTGTTTCTTTCAATTAATTTTAAATATAACAAAGAATATAATAAAATAACTTAGTTAGGATTCAACTAGTGTTAGGAAAATAAATTGTGACTAAGGTTTGGTGGAAGATTTTAATTCAAAACTTATGAAAATAGGACATTTGTACACAGTGCCAGAACAGGTTTCAGCCAGGTTGGTAACGAAAGGGTTAACATAGCTAGAACTGCATTTCAATGACTGACTCTTCACTTCAAAGTCAGGAAATACTTTAGCCTCCAAGAATTATCGATACACCATAAAACTCAGCTGAGTCCTATATAAACTGAGAGTACAGAGTGGTTACAATAAAATCCACATGCAAATGATCAATAAATGGTAATACTACCATGTGGTGACAAACATGTAGCACTGAGTAGTCACTAGTAACAAGTAGAATCATCATCGTTTAACGTCCACTTTCCATGCTAGCATGGGTTGGACGATTTTGACTGAGGACTGGCAAACCAGATGGCTGCACCAGGCTCCAATCTTGATTTGGCAGAGTTTCTATAGCTGGATGCCCTTCCTAATGCCAACCACTCCGAGAGTGTAGTGGGTGGGTGCTTTTTACGTGCCACCGGCACGTAGATTATTAATAATCCAGTAGGTTACTAGTAAGTGCATTTAATATCCCTAACCTATACGACATAACAAATGGAACTTCTTCCTTAATCTAGACCCAACAAATAAAAAAGAAAACTTACCTTCGGCATAATGATCTTCCACAGTCAAAATCTTGCCATTTGTCTTCTTGGCACATTCATAAATGGTTTTACCATCAATAGGTTTCACAGTGAATGGATCGATGATGGTTATAGAAATGTTTTCAGTTGCCAGTTGATCTGCCGCCCTGACAGCTTCAAGCAGGGTTACACATGCTCCAATAACGGTTACTTTGTCACCTGAGGCTTGACGAACAATCTGAAATGATTTAAATAATTCTATTCAAATTACACAATTTCAATCATTAGAAATTAAACATTTTTAAACAAACTGCATGTGCCCCAGCATGGCAACAGCCTTAGAGCTGAAACATATAACAGAATACATTTAAACATAATTGGTTTCTTCATAAGTTGAAGTCACGTGGCCTAGTGACTAGGATGTTGCCCTCAGGATCACAAGGTTGTGGTTTCGATTCCTGGACAACGATAGGCATGGTTGTATGGTAAAGGGTTCAGTCCCAATATGTGGCACCTTGGGCAAATGCCTTCTATTATAGCCTCAGGCCAACCAAAGCCTAGTGAATGGATTTGGCAGTCACTTCTGATACAAGATCACCTCCCCAATGCCCCCACTCCTCTCAAAAGAGCCTTGTCTTGCAAGTTACTTGGTGACCCTGCCAGTGATGGTGTCACATAAAAATCATCCAGTCCACACTGTAAAAAGTGGTTGGCATTTGGAAGAGCATTCAGCTGTAAAAAAAAAAAAAAAAGAAGGGCCAGGAGTGGCTATGTGGTAAGTAGCTTGCTTACCAACAACATGGTTCCGGGTTCAGTCCCACTGCGTGGCATCTTGGGCAAGTGTCTTCTACTATAGCCTCGGGCCAACCAAAGCCTTGTGAGTGGATTTGGTAGACGGAAACTGAAAGAAGCCCGTCGTATATATGTATATATATATATATGTGTGTGTGTGTGTGTTTGTCCTCCTAGCATTGTTTGACAACCGATGCTGGTGTGTTTACGTCCCTGTCACTTAGCGGTTCGGCAAAAGAGCCTGATAGAACAAGTACTGGGCTTACAAAGAATAAGTCCCGGGGTCGATTTGCTCGACTAAAGGCGGTGCTCCAGCATGGCCACAGTCAAATGACTGAAACAAGTAAAAGAGAGAAAGACCTCGCCTGTGCTGGTGCCATGTAAAAAGCATCCAGTCCACTCTGCAGAGTCGTTGGTGTTAGGAAGGGCATCCAGCCATAAAAACCATGCTAAAACAGATAGCAAAGCATGATACAGTCTTCTGCCTTGCCAGCTCCTGTCAGCCATCCAACCCATGCCAGCATGGAAAGCAAATGTTAAACAAAGAAGATGATGATGATGAAATAAGTAGGTAATATTTTTGCCTCTATATCAATATCAACCATCATCATCATCATCATCATTTAGCGTCCGCTTTCCATGCTAGCATGGGTTGGACGGTTCAACTGGGGTCTGTGAAGCCAGAAGGCTGCATCAGGCCCAGTCTGATCTGGCAGTGTTTTTCTACGGCTGGATGCCCTTCCTAACGCCAACCACTCCGTGAGTGTAGTGGGTGCTTTATACGTGCCACTCGCACAGGTGCCAGACGGAGCTGGCAAACGGCCACGGACGGATGGTGCTTCTTACGTGCCACCGGCACGGGGGCCAGGCGAGGCGGGCAACGGCCATGATCGGTTGGTGCTTTTACGTGCCACCGGCACAGGGGCCCAAGTGAGGCTGGCAACGGCCACAAACGGATGGTGCTACGTGCCACCGGCACGGGGGCCAGGCAAGGCTGGCAACGGCCACGAACGGATGGTGCTTTTTATGTGCCACCATCAATTAAATGTGGCAGCCATAATATGGAGTGTCACAGCTGGCAAAAGCCTGTCAAGCAAACTTAGTCAATCTGAATCAGTGTCAAACCAAGGGTTGCCAAACTTTTGTGACCATCAACCCCCTTTAGCCACTTCTTGCCAAATGAACTGGTCTAAGGGAGATAAATCAGTCAAGCCTCAAACGGTATTTTAGCATTTGCAAATTAACTTATTGCAACGGTTTTCTTCCTCAAGTTTGAAGTGGGAATAAATGCCATCCACCAGTGAGCTGAAGGGGCTGCCCAATGAAGCTTAACGTTTTAAGGATGCCAAGTCCTTTAAATAAATAATATTTATCTCTCACCATATAGAGTACGTTTTGAATTTTCTATCACGGAACAGTACAGACACACACACATATATATATATATATCTTTCTATATAAACGGCAGTTTGTCTGTGCGTTTTCTGTGTGTCTGTTTTCTCGTACCCTCACTCTGACCACGGCTTTCAACCGATTCTGATGAAACTTGACACACACATAGCCCAATGTCATAATTCAAAACTAACGCAGCGAAAATTTTGAAAAGTTCCCCCAGTTCTGAAAAAAATCGATAAATTCGACATGGGGTCGAGAATCAGAAACCCAAACCACAGACCGTCTAGGGGACGCAACTCCACATTTTTTAACTCTCAAAAAAAATTTACCATCATTTTTTTCCCATTTTTTTGCTATTTTTTGGCTATAACTCTCTAAAAATGCTTTATAGTTATTTCCCTTACAAACCTGAGCAACGCCGGGCGATACTGCTAGTGGTATATATATATATATATATTATATATATATATATATATATATAAATAATTAATCACCATTTAACGTCTGCTTTCCATGCTAGCATGGGTTGGACGGTTTGACTGAGGACTGGCGAACCAGATGGCTGCACCAGGCTCCAATCTGATCTGGCAGAGTTTCTACAGCTGGATGCCTTTCCTAACGCCAACCACTCCGAGAGTGTAATGGGTGCTTTTACATGCCACTGCACAAGCGCCAGCCAGGCAGTACTGGCAATGGCCATGCTCAAGTGGTGTTTTTTTACGTTATACATATATACAAATATTTAAACATAATTATAATTAGGGTTCAGTTAATTGCTTCACCACATACCGAATTTACAAACAGGTGTTAAAATTCCTTTTCTATTACTATAAGAATCTCCATGACAGTAAACATACTTTTTTACAAAGTATGTGGTGAAGCAATTAGCTGACCCCTAATTATAATTATGCTTGTAATTTTTAAATATTTGTATAATTTTACCTATAAAGGTTATTTTAACGTTCCGATCTACTTGGTGAAATTATTAATTGATTGATTAATTCATTAATTTAATTGATAAATTTTACCCTTTCATCATCATCATCATCATCATCGTTTAACGTCCGCTTTCCATGCTAGCATGGGTTGGACGGTTCAACTGGGGTCTGGGAAGCCCGAAGGCTGCACCAGGCCAGTCAGATGTGGCAGTGTTTCTACAGCTGGATGCCCTTCCTAACGCCAACCACTCCGAGAGTGTAGTGGGTGATTTTATGTGCCACCGACACAGGTGCCAGACGAGGCTGGCAGACGGCCACGCTCGGATGGTGTTTTTTTTTTATGTGCCACCGACACAGGTGCCAGACGAGGCTGGCAGACGGCCACGCTCGGATGGTGTTTTTTATGTGCCACCGACACAGGTGCCAGACGAGGCTGGCAGACGGCCACGCTCGGATGGTGTTTTCTTATGTGTCACCGACACAGGTGCTAGACGAGGCTGGCGGACGGCCACGCTCGGATGGTGTTTGTTACGTGCCCTCAGCACGGAGGCCAGTCATTGCGGTACTGGCTACGGTCACGTTCGGATGGTTTTCTTATGTGCCACCGGCACTGGTACCACAAGGATACAAATTCCATTGATGTTCATCTATTTTGATTTGGTTCGATTTGATTTGATACGATTCGATTCGATTCTCACTTGCCTCAACAGGTCTTCACAAGTGTCACAAGAAGGAAGGTATGCACAGGTGGACTGACTACGTCCCAGGTAGGGGCCACGGATTATGGCTTCACTAGTCTTGCCGGGTCTTCTCACGCACAGCATACTTCCATAGGTCTCGGTCTCTAGTCATTTCCATGGTGAGACCTAACGTCCGAAGGTCGTGCTTCACCACCTCGTCCCAGGTTTTCCTGGGTCTACCTCTTCCACGGGTTCCCTCAACTGCTAGGGATTGGCACTTTCTCACACACCTCTCTTCATCCATTCTCGCCACATGACCATACCAGCGCAATCGTCTCTCTTGCACACAACAACTGATGCTTCTTAGGTACAACATTTCTCTCAAGGTACTAACGCTCTGTCGAGTAAGTACACTGACATTACACATCCATCGGAGCATACTGGCATCGTTCCTCACGAGCTTACGCATGTCCTCAGCAGTCACGGCCCATGTTTCACTGCCATGTAGCATAGCTGTTCGTACACATGCATCATACAGTCTGCCTTTTACTCTGAGCGAGAGGCCTTTTGTCACCAGCAGAGGTAAGAGCTCCCTAAACTTTGCCCAGGCTATTCTTATTCTAGCAGTTACACTTTCAGCGCACCCACCCCCACTACTGACTTGGTCACCTAGATAGCGGAAACTATCAACTACTTCTAGTTTTTCCCCCCGAAAGTGACAGAAGTTGTTTTCTGCAGATTTTCGGAGGTCAGTGCTCCAGAGCACCTGCCACATACAAAAACTATCTTCCCAGTTAGCCTACCTTTGACATTGCTGCACCTCTTATGTGTCCATAGCTTACACTGGGTACATCTTATAGAGTTTCTACCTACACCTTTTCTACAGATCGAACAGGGCCATCTTCCTGATGATATTTGTGGGTTTTCTACCTTTCTACTTATTAGTACTTTGGTTTTAGCTAGGTTGACTCTAAGGCCCCTCGATTCTAAACCCTCCTTCCACACCTGGAACTTCTCCTCCAGTTCTGATAGTGACTCAGCGATTAGAGCGAGGTCGTCAGCATAGAGGAGCTCCCAGGGGCAACCGGTCTTGAATTCCTCCGTTATTGCCTGGAGGACTATGATAAATAGGAGGGGGCTGAGTACTGAACCCTGGTGGACCCCAACCTCTACTTTGAATTCTTCTGTGTACATGTTGCCAACTCTAACCTTACTTACGGCATCTCTGTACATGGCTTGCACAGCCCTCACCAGCCATTCATCTATCCCTAGTTTCCTCATTGACCACCAGATGAGGGATCGGGGGACCCTATCAAAGGCTTTCTCCATGTCAACAAAAGCCAGGTACAGGGGCTTATCCTTGGCTAGGTATTTCTCCTGCAGCTGCCTTACCAGGAATATAGCATCAGTGGTGCTTTTCCCTGGGACAAACCCAAACTGCATCTCATCTAAACTAACTCTCTCTCTAATTAGTTGGGCTAAGACCCTCTCCGTAACCTTCATTACCTGATCCAACAGCTTGATACCTCTGTAATTATTTGTATCCAGGGCATCACCTTTACCTTTGTAGCAGTTGACTAGTATGCTGCTACACCAGTCATTGGGTATGACTCCTTCGTGTATCACCTGGTTGACTATACGGGTGACTAGGTTATAGCCGACACTGCCAGATATTTTGAGCATCTCTGCAGTAATTCCTGATGGGCCTGGGGCTTTCCCTGTCTTCATGCTCCTAACTGCCTTAGCTACTACGGAACTATCAACTCGGATAGCTGGTCCCTCTGTTGGGTCAACATTTGGCAGACTCTCTTTATCCCATTCATTTTCTTTATTCAGCAAACTTTCATAGTGGCATCTCCAAACCTCTCTCTTTGCATCCTCATTTAGCGCAAGTGAACCATCATCCATGCGAACACACTTCTCTCCTACCACATCACGATTCTCTCTCACACACTGTCTTGCAACACGAAATACCTCAAGTCTTTCATCCTCACGGCTCAGAACATTGGCAAATTTTTTCTTATCCGCTTCCCCTCTGGCTATATAAACCTGTCTCCTAGCTTCCCTTTTGGCTGTCTGATACAATTCCCTGCTACCACCGTTCTTCCAGTCCTTCCAAGCCTGTCTCTTTTGTCTAATAGCCCCGTCAACCACCGTGTTCCACCACCATGTTACTCTGGGTCGAGATGGTACTTTGCTCCATCCACAGATCTGGTCAGTGGCTGTCAGCAGATTGTCCCGTAGGAATCTCCAGTTGTCTTCCACATTAAGTGAAGCTATATCCCCTTCTATTTCGTCAGAGGCTTCGAGTAGTATGTCTCTAAATCTCTGTGCATTTGCAGGATCTTTAAGCTTCCAGACCCTTCTCCTCCAAGCTGGTCTTCTTCTGGGCGACCATTTAGCTCTGATCCTGAAGTCGCTAACTACTAATCTATGTTGGGGAGTACATTCTTCGCCTGGGAAGGTTTTGGCATTTATAATCAGCCCTCTTTCCCTTTTTCTGGCAAGGATGTAGTCAATCTGGCTGGTGTGTCTGCCAGAACGGTAGGTGACTAGGTGAGAGGTGGGTTTCCTGAAGTGGGTATTGCAGACCATAAGGTCATTTGCATCGCAGAACTCCAGCAGCCTGGTTCCCTCCTCATTTCGAGAGCCAAAACCGTGGCCTCCATGGATGCCATGGAAGCCCCTGACATGTCGTCCAACATGTCCATTGAAATCACCTGCCACGAAGAGAAGGTCACTGTCATTTGTCAATGAGGTAGTCCGCAATAGGGTGTCATAGAATTGGTCTTTTTGTCCTTCCGGTAGCCCTGGTTGAGGGGCATATGCCGAGATGATGGTAGCTGTCCTATGGTGAAGAACTAATCTAATTTTAATTACTCTGTCACTTATTCTGACTACCTCGATTACCTTTAATTAATATTATTATTATATATATATATATATATATATAAGAGAGAGAGAGAGAAAGAGAGAATCAATATTTAGTAAAAGCAAATGAATGACGCTTAAGAGTTTTGTGCATTAGCACTTATGAAAGGGCCCTTGAATCATTCTGTTGCCCCTGCTGGATATTGACTTTATATACACACACACACACACACAAAAGCAAACATAAAAAGAAATTTCCAGCAATGCTCATTGATATGTTCTGTTTTGCCTTTTAGTAGCTTCACTGACTTCAGAGAGCTACCCTAATTAAAACAGATTTATATCCGTCCTTATAGATTAAGAGTTCAGACTGTTTTCTTCTGAATCTACATCTTTGGACAAAACTGCATCCTCTCTGGTCAATTCAATAAACACCTTTCTCTCGAAATTGCTTGTTTTGCATCTTAATTAAAAACTATTATAATTTCATTTTTATATTTTGTTTTATATTTTTAAAATATATAATATGTGCAGGAGTGGCTGTGTGGTAAGTAGCTTGTTTACCAACCACATGGTTCCTGGTTCAGTCCTACTGCGTAACATCTTGGGTAAGTGTCTTCTACTATAGCCTCGGGCCAACCAAAGCCTTGTGAGTGGATTTGGTAGACGGAAACTGAAAGAAGCCCGTCGTATATGTGTGTGTGTGTGTGTGTATATGTTTGTCTGTCTGTGTTTGTCCCCCTAGCATTGCTTGACAATCGAAGCTGGTGTGTTTATGTCCCTGTTACTTAGTTTGGCCAAAGAGACCAACAGCATAAGTACTAGGCTTACAAAGAATAAGTCCCAGAGTCGATTTGCTCGACTAAAGGCGGTGCTCCAGCATGGCCACAGTCAAATGACTGAAACAAATAAAAGAGTAAAAGACAATATATACACACATATGCTGGTGGCACGTAAAAAGCACCATTTGAGCGTGATCATACCAGCATTGCCTTACTGGCACTTGTGCCAGTGACACGTGAACAAAACATTCAAACGAGGTCGTTGCTAGTGCCGCTGGACTGACTCCTGTGCAGGTGGCATGTAAAAAACACCATTTCGAGCATGACCGTTGCCAGTACCACCAGACTGGCCCTTGTGCCGGTCGCACGTAAAAGCACCCACTACACTCTCGGAGTGGTTGGCGTTAGGAAAGGCATCCAGCTGTAGAAACTCTGCCAGATCAGATTGGAGCCTGGCACAGCCATCTGGTTCACCAGTCCTCAGTCAAATCGTCCAACGCATGCTAGCATGGAAAGCGGATGTTAAATGATGATGATGATGATGATGCACAAACACAGCATCCATGACTTTCAGAAACATATTTCCATGTTTAGAATTGCTGAAACATGGAATAAACTACCAACATTAGTTGTTAGCAGTTGGGGCACTATGTTCTTCAAAACTACCATGCTTCAGGAAATTTACCTACACTGCACCTGATGCTCACCTCTCACCTTTATTAACGACTCATTCACTGTTCATTTTCTTCTGTGTATTATTCTATGTACTGTATATGCACTTTTGGTTACCTTTTCTGATAAGCTGTAGTGCACCTGAGCACTGTATACAATAAATTTCATTGTTTTATCTGGGGAAAGGTATCAATCATCATCATCATCGTTTAACGTCCGCTTTCCATGCTAGCATGGGTTGGACGATTTGACTGAGGGCTGGCGAACCAGATGGCTGCACCAGGCCCCAATCTTGATCTGGCAGAGTTTCTACAGCTGGATGCCCTTCCTAACGCCAACCACTTCGTGAGTGTCATTATACTAATAACAAAAGCAGCCTTGAAGAAGGCCTGGAATAGAGAAGGTATGTCATGGATGAAGTCACAAATGGCAATGGAAGAATAATTAGTTGATTGGTTAAATGGTTAACCAATTGATAAATAATACAAGTCAAAACATCATCGTCATCATCGTTTTATGTCCGCTTTCCATGCTAGCATGGGTTGGACGATTTTCACTGAGGGCTTGTGAACCTGACGGCCGCACCAGGCTCCAATCTTGATCTGGCAGAGTTTCTACAGCCGGATGCACTTCCTAACACCAACCACTCTGAGAGTGTAGTGGGTGCTTTTTACGTGCCACCAGCACAGGGGCCAGCCAGGTACTGGCAATGACCTTGCTCGAATCTTTTTACACATGCCACTGGCACAGGTGCCAGTAAGGCGACGTTGGTAACATCATGTTCATTAACCCTTTCAATACCAAACCGCCCAAAACCGCCCGAAAAAAATTTTGGTTAATGTGACCAAACCACCCAAAGCCGCCCGAATTTACCTATTCATATTTAAATGAGAATATCAGAGCAAATCTCTTTAGTACATTCGTGAAAACACATATTATACTTCGTAAACAGTTCAACTACAGTTTTGTACAAAAATCGAAGTGTAATTTTAATTCCGTGAATTTTGGGAGATTTTTTTCCGAAATTTGTTCCTATTGTGTTTTCAAAATTTGTAATTCTGACAAAAAATGGATACGAATTTCATTATATCAAGCAGCGAGTCAGAATTCGAAGGATTTTCTACTGAAGACCTTCATAAATCTAACTCTATGACTGAAAAAAAAAAGCACGTGGTATTTGATAATGAATCTGATGTTTCATTTTCCAAAAGTGAAAACAGTGAATCCGAGAGCTCCGACAGCAATAAAGAAAATGAATTGGCACCCAAATAGAGTGAAAATTTAAAAACTGTTTCTTTCGGTGATTTTTCTGAAGAAACTGGACCAAGCCACAGACTTTCCCAGAAGAGTAAAGCCTTAGATTATTTCTTTTTACTTTTTCGAATGAGCCTATTTGAAATCATTACGGCGGTTACCAACCGTTACGCTAAATGTAAACAAAACGAAAGAAAGGATACTTTGTGGTTTCCTACAACCTTAAATGAAATTAAGGCTTATTTTGCCATAAATATTATTATGGGTATCAGAAAGTTACCCAGAATAACAAATTCTATAGTAAAATTTTGTTGTATACCCAATTGAATATTAGCTAATAACCCAGTTTCTATAGCGATGATTGAACAAAATTTTAATAATTTTATATTTTGTTGAATTTACCTGTATCTACCTGCAATTAGAGTCACTTTGTGACAAAAATTATAGTATAGAATTGGTTGAGAACATTTCATTAAATTATCTTCCAAAATTCATGTTAATATATTGATAAATAAAAAAGTTATAGTTGTTTAATGAAACCAGACTAAATTTATGATTACGTTAGAAATTAATTGAAACACATAAGGGGTGTATTTTGGTCAGAAATATAGTAACGAAAGGGTTAATGGCTTGATGTCCCTTGAGAGATACAACATATTTATAATTTGGAAGTGGAGAGAATCTCAATTTAGATTTTAAATGGCACTGACCTTGGCTTGTCCAACCTGAAACGGTTCATCGTTTTTATAGATGACAGGAACACTTGGTCGGCTGGTTCTAATAAAGCAAATTCCTTTTGTTGCTGCAGCCAATTCTATGGCACGTTCACAAGAGACAGCATCACTGGGATAAAAGACAGTGGAACCAGGAATACTACGAAACATGGCAATATCTTCAAGTGCCATCTGTGATGGACCATCTTCACCTGTTCAGAAGAGTGAAAAAGGAAATGAAATTAAAGCATTTATATTAAATCTTGTGAACTAAATCTTAGTCGATTGGTTTACAGACCCAGGAAGACCTGGGATGAAGTGGTGAAACACGAACTTCGAACTTTAGGCCTCACCAAGGTAATGACTAGTGACCGAGACCTTTGGAAATATGCCGAGCATGAGAAGATCTGCAAGCCAAATGAAACTATTATGTCATGGCCTATGCCAGGGGCGTAACCAGCCCACTTATGCGTATTTTTTTCTTCTTTGGACACAAAAACTCTGCTTGCGAAGACCTGTTGAGGCAAGTGAAATCAAAATCAAAATTGATGATTGGCGCCGTGCTAGCAGGGTGCAAAGAGCACCATTCGAGCGTGATCAATGACAGAGCGGCTAACTGGCTTCTGTGCCAGTGGAACTTAAAAGGCACCATTCGAGTGTGATCGTTACCAGCGTTGCCTTACTGGCACTTGTGCCTGTGCTAGTAGGGTGCCAAGAGCACATCAGAGCGTGATCGTTGCCAGAGCAGCCAACTGGCTTCCGTGCCAGTGGCACGTAAAAGGGCACCATTCAAGCGTGATCGTTACCAACATCGCCTTACTGGCACCTGTGCTGGTGGCATGTGTAAAAAGATTCGAGTAAGGTCGTTGCCAGTACCGCCTGACTGGCCCCCATGCCGATGACACGTAAAAAGCACCCACTACACTCTCGGAGTGGTTGACATTAGGAAGGGCTTCCAGCTGTAGAAACACTGCCAGATCAAGATTGGAGCCTGGTACAGCCATCTGGTTCGCCAGCCCTCAGTCAAAATCGTCCAACCCATGCTAGCATGGAAAGCAGACGTTAAACAATGATGTCCCCATCAGTTTTCAAATGAATATTGGCACCACGTAAAAGGCGCCATGCTCGTGCCATGTAAAAAACACTACACTCTGCATAATGGCTGGCAACAGAAAAGACATGCCAAAGCAGACAACTGGAGCCTGGTGCAACTCTCCAGCTCTTGTCAAACCGTCCAACTAATGCCAGCATGGAAAAATGGCCATTAAATGATGACAAATCCAACAAAAACTGGAGTATTCAATAAAATATTCAAATGTATAAAAGAAACCCAAATCACTACAAACATTGATAAATAATAAATTAATAACATCAATGTATCTCCCTATTATTCCAGTTTATTCTGACCAATCTGTGAAAGATCAACATCTCAAAGACAACGATCTTCTCTATTGCTTTGTACATTGTCCAAATTATCCTATTTTGGACATAAATACTTCTCTATTCTTTTGTTCTTTTATTTGTTTCAGTCATTTGACTGCGGCCATGCTGGAGCACAGCCTTTAGTCGAGCAAATCAATCCCAGGACTTATTCTTTGTGAGCCTAGTATTTATTCTATCGGTCTCTCATGTCGAACCGCTAAGTGACGGGGACATAAACACATCAGCATCAAGCGATGTTGGGGTAACACATACACAAACACACACACATACACGACGGGCTTCTTTCAGTTTCCATCTACCAAATCCACTCACGAGGCTTTGGTCAGCCCGAGGCTATAGTAGAAGATACTTGCACAAGGTGCCATGCAGTGGGACTGAACCTGGAACCATGTGGTTGGTAAGCAAGCTACTTACCACACAGCCACTCCTGCGCCTATGGACAAACATGCTTTTCTAGGAAGACTGAAAATGAACACTGCTTGTATGATGGTGATGCTCATTTACAACCAGTAAGGATACAAACAGTCTTACACGCATTATGGGCTTCTTCCAGTTTCCATTTACCAATTCCACTCATGTGAGTATAAAAGAAAACACTTGCCCAAGGTGCCTCAAAGTGGAAGAAAGAGCCCCAACCAATGCGGTTATGATGAGATACCCCTATCAACACAGTCGCTGAAAGTAATAAAATGAAATTAGTCAGATAAAGGAATCTAGTCAGTGAAATAAACATAGAAACTTACCAATAGATATGCCAGCATGGGAACCACAGAAATTAGCATTAGTCTGAGAGATTGCTCCCATTCGGATTTGGTCAAAAGCTCTTGAAAGGAAGCAAGCGAATGTGCTGATGAAAGGAATTGTACGATCACGACAGGCACATCCAATGCCAACACCCACAAGATTCTGTTCAGCAATGTAGCACTCAATAAACCTACCAGGGAAGGCTTTCTGCAAATAAAAAAAGAAAAACATGCCATCAACGTTATCCAAGGGAAAGGCGAAGGGGCCGATACAGCATGGTACAAGTGAATCACAACATATTTCAATAGCTAGAGTCAACTGGAGCAACGTGAAAATAAAGTGTCTTGCTCAAGAACACAACATACAGCCTGGTGAAGGAACCGAACTCGCTACCTCATGACTGTGAGCCTGGCACTTCCACTGAGCCATGCACCCTTCACATAAAGTAATCTGAACATTAAACGTTGAACCTAAAAACCCAATAAAACATTGTACAGATAACAGGATAGATACAATTTATGCATCACCCCTAAATATATTTTGAAGTAGTTAATCGACTGCTACTTTACAATAAAGGATCAAGGCACCTTGAAAATATGTAAATACATAAGTAGCTAGGCACAGGAGTGGCTGTGTGGTAAGGAGCTTGCTTACCAACTACAAGGGTCCGGGTTCAGTCCCACTGCGTGGCACCTTGGGCAAGTGTCTTCTACTATAACCTCGAGCCGACCAAAGCCTAGCGTGTGGATTTGGTAGACGGAAACTGAAAGAAGCCTGTCGTATATATGTATATGTATGTGTGTGTGTGTGTGTGTGTGAGAGTGAGTGTGTATGTTTGTGTGTCTGTTCCCACAACATCGCTTGACAACTGATGTTTACGTCCCCGTAACTTAGCAGTTTAGCAAAAGTGACCGATCATGTAAGTACTAGGCTTACAAAGAATAAGTCCTGGGGTCGACTAAAGGCGATGCTCCAGCATGGCCACAGTCAAATGACTGAAACAAGTAAAAGAATAAAAGAACATGCTTTATTTTTGTTTGAATATTTACCATGAAAGTTTGGGAGAAAGTTGAGTTCTTTGTGTCTCCATCCATGGCCACCACATATTTGCAGCTTTTGCCTATCTTCACCAGAGCTGTACCATAAGCTGCTCGGGTGGCAACCTAGATGAAAAGATAAAGCAAACAGGTCAAGAAACTGAATGAGGTATTTCAACGTTATAAACTTGGTATATGAATGGTTACTTGAAAACTGGGGCTTTACTGGTTACAATGATAAGGGTCCCAGTTGATTCGATCAAAGGAACAACCTGCTTGAGAAATGAAAGTGCAAGTGGCTCAGCACTTCACAGACACACATCAACATCCTCATCGTTTAACATCCGCTTTCCACAATAGAAGTAGCAAGAAATATTCATTCTGTCTATGGAAACAAAGCTTTAAGTGTCCAGAAATGTTAATGATGATTGGCTAGTTTCACTCAGGAAATTTTCACTCAGTGAAGCATTGCACAAAAATTTTCAAAAAGAGCTTCCATCATTGGTCAATCACAAGCCCCGACTGGCTTCTGTGCTGGTGGCACATAAAAACCACCAACCAATCATGGCCATTGCCAGCCTCCTCTGGCTCCTGTGCCAGTGGCACATAAAAACCACCAACCAATCGTGGCCGTTGCCAGCCTCCTCTGGCTCCTGTGCCAGTGGAATATAAAAAGCACCAACCAATTGTGGCCATTGCCAGCCTCCTCTGGCTCCTGTGCCGGTGGCACATAAAAAGCACCAACCAATCGTGGCCGTTACCAACCTCCTCTGGCTCCTGTGCTGGTGGTACATAAAAAGCACCCACTACACTCAGAATGGTTGGCATTAGGTGCCAGTGGCACTTAAAAGGCACTATTCGAGCGTGATCTTTACCAGCGTTGCATTACTGGCACTCGAGCCCCGTGCTAGTAGGGTATTAAGAGCACCATCCGAGCGTGATCGTTGCCAGAGCGGCTATCTGGCCTCCATGCCGGTGGCATGTAAAAGACACCATTCAAGCGTGATCATTACCAGCATCGCCTTACTGGCACCTGTGCCAGTGACATGTGTAAAGGATTCAAGCGAGGTCGTTGCCAGTACCGCCTGACTGGCCCCATGCCGGTGGCACGTAAAAGCACCCACTACACTCTCGGAGTTGTTGGTGTTAGGAAGGGCATCCAACTGTAGAAACTCTGCCAGATCGAGATTGGAGCCTGGTGCAGCCATCTGGTTTGCCAGCCCTCAGTCAAATCGTCCAACCCCGTGCTAGAAACGATGATGATGATGATGAAGGGGTGGACGTTTCCATTAAGCACTAACTTTTCTAAATGAATAAAAAAAATTGATATCAACTATGAAAAACCAAAATTAAATAAATTCAATGGTCTTACTTGTTGGCCTAATTCATATGCTGGAAGTTCAGACAGTTTGACTTCAGACAAGTCAGTCTCAGGAATGGTTTTCTCCGGAGACTTTATAGTCAGCTGATGAGGCCCAGGATTGTTCAGCAAATTCTTCAAATGTGTTAAAATACCATCGCTAATCTTAGTCAATGGTTTACCGTGCCAATTCTCCAGATCCTCAACACCTATTTAAGAAAATAATAAATTAAAATGGAAACATTAGGCTCACGGATTGATCAAGAGATGAGGATTGTCTGTGTTAATCCAAATGCAATTTTAAAAAAAAACTAGCACTAGTCCCGGTAACGCCGGGTCATAGTACTAGTGCATCCATATACAGCTGCGTGCGTGCGCACATACACGCAAATACTGTCCAAATCTCCAACCAATCACATACAGCTAGCTGGCATTCAATTGGCGTATGAGGTTTCAGGCATTTTGACTGGCTTTTGGTTAGAAAATTCACAAAAAAGTCACTTCTATTGATTTTTTAATGGCTTTGCAGGGTGACTGGGGAAATGTAAAGATGTGCACGACCACCCTTGGATGGTTTTGAATGGCCATAGAAAGTACGAGCCCTCTAACTGAAAAATTGTGGACTTGTATAAAAGATACACACACAAACATTTTGCCGTTTATATATATAGAGATAAAAAATGGCTGCTTTTGCTGTATCTTGGGAGGGTCATTGTACCAATAATAAACACACTGGTTTTGTTTCACTTTAATAATTCTACTATAGGCACAAGGTCTGAAATTTTAGGGAAGGTGACTCTGAAAGGATGAAAGAAAAAGCTGACCTCAGCAGAATTTGAACTCAGAATGAAAAGCCACATGAAAAAGTTCCACTGGACTGGCTCCAAGCTGGTAGCACGTAAAGTGCACCATTCAAGCGTGGTCGTCACCAGTGCCAACTAACAGGCTCCCATGCTGGTGGCACATAAAAAGCACCATTCGAGCATGGTCACTACCAGTGTCGCCTCTGACTAGCTTCCATGCAGGTAGCACATAGAAAGCACCATTCGGGCGTAGTCATTACCAGTGCCACCTAACTAGCTCTCATGCCGGTGGCATATAAAAAACACCATTCGAGTGTGGTCATTGCCAGTGCCACCTGATTGGCTCCCCTGCCGGTGGCATGTAAAAAGCACCATTTCAGTGTGGTCGATGTCAGTTCTATATTTAAGAGACGAGGAATTATTTACATTTGAAGAAGCTGTGACACAAGGAGATATTGATAAATTGGGTATAGCTGATCATGTATGGAAAAATAGAGACTACCTCCCCCTGTGGGATGAAGTTAAAATAATACACAGAGAACACTGGTACATAAAAAGCATGGAGTGTCTCTGTCTCAGAGTGACGTTGGCTTAGGAAGCATTCGAAGAAACCAACTGGAACTGCCTCACACAAGGTTAACCCGGTGCACTTTTACTCTTTACTCTTTTACTTGTTTCAGTCATTTGATTTCGGCCGTGCTGGAGCACCACCTTTAGTCGAGCAAATCAACCCCAGGACTTATTCTTTCGGTCACTTTTGCCAAACCGCTAAGTTACAGCGAAGTAAATACACCACCATCGGTTGTCAAGTGATGTTAGGGGAACAAACACAGACACACAAACATATACACACACACACACACACACACATGTATCCGATGGGCTTCTTTCAGTGTCCGTCTACCAAATTCACTCACAAGGCTTTGGTCGGCCTGAGGCTATAGTAGAAGACACGCAGTGGGAATGAACCTGGAACGAAGTGGCTGGTAAGCAAGCTACTTACCACACAGTCACCCCTGCGCCTATATCAGAAGACATGGCACCCGCCAAACAGAAACGTTTGTCATGCCAAGTTCATTGTGCAGAATATTCTTGACTCTCATGTGATATGCCAACAGCTTTGGTTATTTTATTTATTGACAATTGCTTGCCATCCATCACTAAGTGGTGAATAGGATCAATGTTTTTCTCAGTGGTGGCGGTTTCAAGACATCCAGGGTCGATAAATTAAGTTCCAGTGAATCAAGTTATCTTCAAGACTCTCACTTCTCTTCTTAAAGGCCTAAAATTTGAGGAGAGGGGACTAGTCGAGGAGAGGGGACCAGTGATTCACTGGAACTTAATTTATTGATCCTGAAAGGTTAAAAGGCAAAGTCGACTTAGCAGGAATTTGAACTCAGAACGTAGCGATGAGTGAAATACCACCATACTAATGATTCTGCCAGCTTACCACCTTACAATCCGTAAATCCTTTCTACTACAGGCACAGGGCCTGAAATTTGGGGGTGGGGGGGCTAGTCAATTACATCGACCCCTAGTGATTCACTGGAACTTAATTTATCGACCCCGAAAAGATGAAAGGAAAAGTCGACCTCGCAGGAATTTGAACCCAGAACGTAGCCTTTTGTTCAGCGTGCTAACGGTTCTGCCAGCTCGCCACCTTAATGTCATTAGTAATATCAGCCAATCTGTTTATGAAGTACAACTTACCAGGAATGTTTTTGCCTTTAAACGTCTTAGCAACTATGCAAGTTGGTTTACCCTCAACTAATGAAGCTTGGTGGAAAACTTTGCACAAGGAATCAACATCATGGCCATCAGTGATGCAAGTATTCCAGCTGAAAAATATTAATATTTATTATGTTGGTAATGAAGAATAAAATTATTTAGGTATATACAACATATGTGGAAGCATGTGGCTTAGTGGTTAGGGTGTCAGCATCATGATCGTAAGATTGTGGTTTCGATTCCTGGACCGGGCGACGCGCTGTGTTCTTGAGCAAAACACTTCATTTCACATTGCTCCAGTCCACTCAGCTGGCAAAAATGAGTAACGCTGCGATGAACTGGCGTCCCATCCAGCTGGGGAACACATATGCCACAGAAACCAGGAAACCGGGGCCCATGAGCCTAGCTAGGATTTAAAAGAGCACATTTTTTTTTATTTATATACAACATATACAAAGTGGTGCAAGGAAAAACAGAGAAGAGTTTGCTTGAAGCATTGTAGAATCTTTTCTACTCTAGGCACAAGGCCCAAAATTTTGGGAGAGGGTACCAGTCGATTACATCGACCCCAGTACGCAACTGGTACTTAATTTATCAATCCCGAAAGGCTGTTATTTTTAGCACATCTCAAAACCACCTTGTTTGTTTGTCCCTCTGATGTAATGATGATTTTCAATATCTTTCTCCTCATTAACACACTTAATGGTCTACTGCTGTTTAAACCGGCCATATCCGGCCCAAATATTCTATATGTTTTATATTCAAACTGGCCACTCACATCTAATCTACACTGACATTCTAAAAATAAACGATCACATTACTAAAACCTCAAAAGCTATAAGCTAATGCAGGATTAATTAAAAACAATTTGAGTAAAAAAATATTAAATTTAACAGAGTAATCTGAACACTAAAGGGTTAAGCCAAAAATTCATACTGTCAATATTCTAAATGGAGTAAAAAAAACAATATTTGTTTTTAGATTTCAAAAATTTTTCAAAAACATTTTTTTCTTATTTTCCTAGTCCAATGAATTCCTACATGTAGAATACAAACATGCAAAAATTTTCTGAAAATTCCTGAAGTGAAAAGGTTATGATGGGTTATATAGGGTGCGTAAACCAGAATTCTGCTAAAGCCAGGCTCATATGGGTAGCCTCTTTCAGTGATAAAAATGGGTTTGCATAGGGCCATGAGCCCTACCAAGAAAAAAAAAACAGCAAAGTTACTGCAGCTTCAATGACAATTCAAAACCAACAAGAACTGGGAGAGAAAGGCCTTCCCTCAGGGAAGCATTTCGTCCAGCGCGCTAACATTTCTGCCAGCTCACTGCCTTCAGAAAGAGCAATATTATTTTCTATTCTAGGCACAAGGTCAGAAATTTTAGGAAATTTTATACATACCCAAATGCTTCACATCGTTTTTTATAGACTTCCACATCATGCTGCAATGGTGTAGGATCACTCTGGCCCAATCGGTTGACATCCAGAATGGCAACTAAGTTATCCAGCTTGTAGTAGCTAGCAAATGCCATGGCTTCCCAAATAGAACCTTCTGCACTTTCACCATCTCCAATCAAACAGTAGACACGATAACTACAAATAGACAAAATTTCATAATATACTCAATGCATTTAATAATATTTTACATAGAATGAAAATTGAAGATTATTCAGAAATATAAAAAACTATAGACATAATCATCATCATTTAACGTCCGCTTTCCATGCTAGCATGGGTTGGACGATTTGATATACACACACACACACACGTTCGATTTCCACTCATTTACTTATTTATTTTTCTAAAATTTTCGTTGCTTCTTGCAAACTATTGAAGAGGCTGCAAGACACAAGGGAAATTTTAGAAAAAGTAAATGAGTGGAAATTGAACCAGTGTGTGTGTTAAGTAATAAGGCACTAAAAGAGAATGACTCTCCCCAGACATAATAAAAAAAAAACTATATATATATATATATATATATATATATACTTTGAGTAAATTATGTCTCTTTGCTCCTTGTTACTTCCCTTTAAGCTTATGTCGACTGTCCTTCAAACGTCAATAAAATAATTATCACGTATAGCAGAAAGCGGTGGATTATCAACTGAACTGCTCACTGTTCCGTAACTGAAGCTAATATAAGAATATACCGTATTTACTCGTGTATAAGCCGCACTGTTTTATAGCTGACTAGCAGCGTTGCCCGGGTATGTAAGAGCCCCTAGTAGGCAACGGCTAATCCCAATCTAGTCCTTTCCCTCTAGGGAACGAAGGCGCATGTGTAGGTTGCAATGTCTTCTCTTCACTCAAATACTTCTGTGTATACGATGTTCCTAGCTGTCCCTTTGGGCGAAAACATGAAAACATCATTGTGCCTCCCAACGCGTGAACAGCCCACGTACAGCCCAGAAAATGTGTTGCATATGAAAAGCTTAAATTCTCGACCCCATGTCGAATTTATCGATTTTTTCAGAACTGGGGGAACTTTTCAAAATTTTCGCTGCGTTAGTTTTGAATTATGACATTGGGCTATGTGTGTGTCAAGTTTCATCAGAATCGGTTGAAAGCCGTGCTCAGGGTGAGGGTACAACCTGACAGACACACAGACAGACAAACTGCTGTTTATATAGAGAGAGATTTTAATGAAAAACCTAGGGTGAGATATACATGGGGTAAGGCTAAAACTATGAAGAGAACAAAGTTTTGAACAGTAAAAAAAATGAGGTTAAATAAAGACTGCTGTATAAAAAGTGAAATGCCATACTTACTCAGCCTTGTCAAAATATTTGCCAGTGTATGCCATTCCAGCAGCAATACTCAAACCCTGTCCAAGAGAGCCAGTTCCAACATCAATGAAATTCAGACGCTGCAACAGATAAAACGGAACAATTCTTAAAATCCATACAACCGAGTTTTTGTTAAACAATATTCTTTCTGCTTAGGACAGCGAGCTGGTAGAATCATTAACACACTGGGTGAAATACTTAGCGGTATTTCGTCTGCCCGTTACGTTCTGAGTTCAAATTCTGCCAAGGTCGACTTTGCCTTTCATCCTTTTGGGGTCAATTAAATAAGTACAAGTTGAGCACTGGGGTCGATGTAATCAACTTAATCTCTTTGTCTGTCCTTGTTTGTCCCCTCTGTGTTTAGGCCCCTGTAGGTAATGAAGTAAATCTTCCTTCTGTTTAAGGCAGCAAACTGGCAGAATCGTTAGCACACCAGGCAAAACACTTAGCAGTATTTCGTATGCAGATTATGTTCTGAGTTCAAATTCCACCGAAGTCGACTTTGCCTTTCATCCGTTTGGGGTTGATGAAATAACTACTAGAAGAACACTGGGGTTGATGTAATTTGATTTACCCCACTCACCGAAAACTGCTGGCTTTGTGCCAAAATTAGAAACCAATATTCCTTCTGGTAGAAGCAAATAATTTTTGCATCACAAATTTCAGACTGATGATGAGCAATGACTCTGAAACTAGTCTCTGGTTGCTGGCTTTGCTGGGTGGAGGTGCTTATCTCCCCTTTGAAAACATAAGGACACAGGAAATGTGTCAAGGCCAACAGGAAACGGTGATTCCTAAGGCTAAATAACAATAGCATTCTTCCCCTTTCCTGGGACTGTCACATTAACCCTTTCGTTACCAACCTGACTAAAACCGGCTCTGGCTCTGTAGTACAAATGTCTTGTTTTCATAAGTTTTGAATTAATTTCTTCCACCAAACCTTAGTCCCAATTTATATTCTTAACTCTAACTTAATGATAACTAAGTTATTTTACTTAATTCTTCAAATTCTTTAAAATAATTGAAAGAAACACAGAACATCTCAAAATAAATACAGTAATGAAAGGGTTAAGCTGACAACATACTATCAAAACTATTTTTGATTGTCCCTCTAATCTAATCTCTCCAAAATCACAACCAACTTTCTGTTCACATTTTTCTTTTATACCATCTCTTGTCTCTCAATTATATACACTATTAAACTGTACATTAACTTTCATATCAAGATTATTGTTCTATAAAGAGTTTATGAAGCAAAAAAGGAAAAAAGTTAACTTACCGGTGTGGGATGACCTTCCAGATCACTTGTAATTTTACGCAAATTCAACAAGTCTTCAGTGGGGAAAAGTCCAGCCTCTGCCCAAGCAGCATACAAAATGGGAGCAGCATGACCCTGAAAATAATTTTATAAGCACACTCAATACAAGCAATGATTATCCATCAACGGCTATGTTTTTGTTTTTTTTTTTTGTTTCATTTAAACGTTATTTTAATTATAAATTGAAATAAACCCAAAGTGAAAGTCATAAAAGGGAAAATTTAAGAGAGAAAAAAAAACTGTTTAAATAATTACTGAACGAAAGCAAACAGCTAGTAATGGTAACATTGTATTTACTGCACCATGGCCACCACTCTCAAATGGGTTACACTCTTGTACAAGTGAAGGATTAAGAAAACTTCAGAGCAGTAAAATAAAGTACGATAGGTTAATGTCTAAATTTCTAACTATCTTTTTACCTACATGTATGACTGTAAATCCTCGAGTATAATCCACATTTTTTTCCCCAAAATTTAAAGGTTAAAATCCCTAGTGCGTACTATATACGAGGTTAAAAATGAAAAATATTTTCTAAGCAATGTCCGAGTTTCTATTTGCTGTCCGGCAATGTTTATTCAGACGCATTTTGTGATGTGGGCGTGAAAATACCTTAAGCTATGCCTGTAAGCAATGATGTCATAAAAGAATCATCCGTAACTTGCAGTAAGCAACATTTATTAAACGTTATTACTGTTATTTCTTTATTTTCTGCTAACAAAATGCACAAAAAAGTTACACGTTTGCATTATGTTATATATACAATAGTAATAAAGGACATTACCATATACATTTTTACAAACCAAGGACGTTATAGACCTCCTTGACTCAAGTTAGAGAAGGGGTGCCTATTATACACAAGGTTTAGATTTTTCAGAGGTACAGCCCCCTAAAAATTCCCTGCATATTATACTGAAGGGAGGACTATACTCGAGGATTTATGGTATTGAGTAGAAATCACCTGTATCACCTGTACTGACCAGACTATCAGCTGTTGTTATACAATGCTGGTCACAATGGACTTCCAGCTTTTTCTTGCTTGCACCCTTTTTTTGCCCCATCTTGGACTAAATCATCTAATTAAATCTTCCCATCATTGGAAGCTTTCTAAATAACCTGTTCCAGTCTCTTGGACACAACTCGGTAACTACATGGGTCCACTTGTCTGTGAACCTTGCAAAATGTCCAGCCCAGTAGAATTTGTGCTTCTGGTATTCTACAATTATGTTCACTCCATTCCCTTCTCAAAGTACCTCATTTTGGATATGTCCTCATACGGATATTCCTATCATAAATCTTTCCATAGCCCTTTGCATCATAACCAATAGATGCTCCTCTTTTTTTGTAGTAGCTCAAGTCTCACTTGAGTATAAGAGGAGAAATAATTCTTTAAAAATCCATTACATCTTCAACAATTTCATGGTTCTTATTTCTAATATGATGCACTGTCTTGTGTTTCAATTTTGAAAATAAAAAAATTATATAAATTTATATAATTTAGGAAGGGCATCCAGCTGTAGAAACATTGCCAGAGTAGACTGGAGCCTGGTGCAGCCTCCTGGTTTCCAAGACCCGGTCGAACCATCCAACCTATGCTAGCATGGAAAACAGATGTTAAATGATGATGATGATATAGGCGCAGGAGTGGCTGTGTGGTAAATAGCTTGCTTACCAACCACATGGATCCGGGTTCATTCCCACTGAGTGGCACCTTGGGCAAGTGTCTTCTACTATAGCCTCGGGCCGACCAAATCCTTGTGAGTGGATGTGGTAGACGGAAACTGAAAGAAGCCCATTGTATATATATATATATATATATATATATATATATATATATATATATATATATATATGAATATATATGTGTGTGTATATGTTTGTCTCCCCCAACATCGCTTGACAACTGATGGTAGTGTGTTTATGTCCCCATAACTTAGCAGTTCGGCAAAAGAGACCGATAGAATAAGTACTAGGCTTACAAAGAATAAGTTCTGGGGTTGATTTGCTCGACTAAAGGCGGTGCTCCAACATGGCCGCAAGTCAAATGACTGAAACAAGTAAAAGAGTGAAAGAGAAACTCATAGAAGCTAATCCAACTTCTCTCAACAATTCAGTTGCTATTTTGGAACATCTTAATGGAAGATGCTTCTCTAAATCTATGATTGAGCATTTTAATGGGTGGTTTTTAGTATCAAAGAACACCAAGGAGCCATGGATTAACGAATTGTCCAAATTGTTTTACACAAAAAGCAGGAGCATTAAGCTGTGAATACAAAATGACTCGTGAGAACTAATTAACATTGCACTTTTAAGAAAAATCATGGAAGAAAAATATACTCAGTAGCAGTCTGTCACGAGATTTAATTATTGTACCATCCTTTATATTAAAGGTAACACCATGGATTTTTCAATACTAACCTCATCATTACTACCACATTTCCACACTTGCCTGGGGTAGAGGGGGTCATTCCTAGCACAGCACCTAACTGTTTGTTGTGATCCTTTGACACCACATAAAAAGCACCCTGGCTGGCACCAAGTTTAAAGGCACCCAGGCTAACACTGCGTAAAAGGCCCCCCAGGCTAACACCATGTAAAAGCACCCAGGCTAACACCACATAAAAAGCACCCAGGCTAACACCACATAAAAAGCACCCAGGCTAACACCACATAAAAAGCACCCAGGCTAATTCCACGTAAAAGCACCCAGGCTAATACCACGTAAAAGCACCCAGGCTAATACCACGTAAAAGCACCCAGGATAACACCACATAAATAGCATCCAGTACACTCTGTAAAGTAGTTGGCATTAGGAAGAGCATTCAACAATAAAAACCATGCCAAAAACAAACAATGGGACCAGGTGTAGCTCCTGATATGGCAGCTCTTGTCAAACCATCCAACTCAAGCCAGCAAGGAAAGCAGACATGATGATGATGATGAGTAAGCAACTGGTTTGAATAGAAGAGTCTTATAGCATAGTAGCAAACCCTCTGCAATGTTGTCAGTTTAAATGTTACATTTTATAATTAATCAGAGGTAACCGTACATTGGTGGAGGCGCGTGGTTTAGTTGTTAGGGTGTCAGCACCATGATCGTAAGATTGTGGTTTCAATTCCTGGACCAGGCAACGTGTTGTGTTCTTGAGCAAAACACTTCATTTCACGTTACTCCAGTCCACTCATATTGCAAAAATGAGTAACGCTGCGATGGACTGGCGTCCCGTCCAGCTGGGGAACACATATGCCATAGAAACTGGGAAACCAGGCCCATGAGCCTGGCTAGGCTTTAAAAAGGGCTCAATTATTTTTTTTATCCATACATTGACAATTAATTATTGTACCATCCTTTATATTAAAGGTATCACCATGGATTTTTTAATACTAACTTCATCATTACTACCACATTTCCACACTTGCCTGGGGTAGAGGGGGTCATTCCTAGCACAGCACCTAACTGTTTGTTGTGATCCTTTGACACCAAGGCTTCAAGGCATTAGAAATGATTCTGTGTTCGGTCAAATTGTCCAACTTATGATAAATCAAGTAATTAATTGAAATTTTAAAATATACAACAAAAAAAGGTAAATTTTTAGTTACTTTTGAGAGGATAAATCTGTCATTTGAAGCTCCTCGAGGATTCTTGATGTCGTACTTCATAGTATGGAAGAACAAAACGGACATAATTTCTGCCGCTGAACTGCATGATGAAGGATGGCTAAAAAATATATAAAAAATAAAAACATTCTTAAACCTTCTGGTACAAAAAACAAAAAAGATGGGTAAAACAGATAGTGGATATATAGGAAACGATTTTGGTTGGAGATAAGCCCTTCCCCTCTTCAACTGGTGCTTACTTCGACCCTGAAAGGATGAAACTCAAAGTTGACCTCGGTGGAATTTGAACTCAGAACTTAAAGACAGACGTAAAGCTGCTAAGAATTTTGCATCACGAACTCACTTTATTGAAGACCCGACAAATGAAGTGAGTTTGTGGCTCGCAGGACGGCCTGTTGTGCTAACCTTAGATCGTAGAGTGACCCACTGTTCTTGAGGAGACCTATTGAATCAAGTACATTAACACCAACATCAAAATAAAAATCAAATGGAAATTGTAGTCAAGATACCTGTGCCGGTGACACGTAAAAAGCACCATCCGAACATGACAGATGCCAGCGTCGCCTGACTGGCGTCTGTGTCGGTGACACATAAAAGCACCAACCAATCGTGGCCGTTTGCTAGCCTCCCCTGGCCCCTGTGCTGGTGGCATGTAAAAATCACCGACTACACTCACGGAGTGGTTGGCATTAGGAAGGGCATCCAGCTCTAGAAACACTGCCAGATCAGACTGGAGCCTGGTGCAGCGTCCTGGCTTCCCAGACCCTGGTCAAACCGTCCAACTCATGCTAGCATGGAAAATGGATGTTAAACGGTGATGATGATGATGCTAATGGTTCTGCCAATTCAGTACCTTAAATCTTTGCATTAATGTTATTCAACAGGATGTGTAACTCAAAGATCAGGGAGTGTCTCCAGGTGGAGCCAGTCTTAAAGACGTCGCAGCTTTCGTTCTGTGGACATTTGGTTAGAATCTCACAAGAAAGAATCATAAAATGGCTTTAACAATCAGAGTGAATCAGCAGGAAACCTAAGAGTATGCCAAGAACAAGAAGGATTGGATAATATGCAGAGTCTCGAGTGGACATCATCATCGTTTAACGTCCGCTTTCCATGCTAACATGGGTTGGACGATTTTGACAGGGCTGGCGAACCAGATGGCTGCACCAGGCTCCAATCTTGATTTGGCAGAGTTTCTACAGCTGGATGCCCTTCCTAACGCCAACCACTCCAAGAGTGTAGTGGTGCTTTTTACGTGCCACCGGCATAGGGGCCAGTCAGGCGGTACTGGCAACGACCTCGCAAGAATCTTTTTACACATGCCACAGGCGGCAGTGAAGCGACGTTGGTAACGATCACGCTCGAATGGTGCCCTTTTACGTGCCACGGGTACAGAAGCCAGTTGACTGCTCTGGCAACGATCACACTCGGATTGGCACCCTACTAGCACGTGCACAAGTGCCAGTAAGGTGACGCTGTTTGTGAATCCAACTAGCATGTGTAATGATGGTTGCTTTTGATAGGATCCCTACGGAGGAGGTACCTAAGGACCCTACTCTCAAGTTCTTCCCAGGAATAGTGAGTAGAGAAGATAGATAGATAGATAGATAGATAGATAGATAGATAGATAGATAGATAGATAACCCTCACTAATATGGAAGAAGAGAAATATAAGTTCATAGGTGCAGGAGTAGCTGTCTGTTAAGTAGCTTGCTTACCAACCACATGGTCCCAGGTTCAATCCCAATGCATGGCACCTTGGGCAAGTGTCTTCTACTATAGCCTCGGGCCGACCAAAGCCTTGTGAGTGGATTTGGTTGATGGAAACTGGAAGAAGCCTGTCGCATATATATATATATGTATGTATGTATGTGTATGTTTATGTGTCTGTGTTAGTACCCCAAACATCGCTTGACAACTGATGCTTTTTGTTTACATCCCCGTAACTTAGTGGTTTGGCAAAAGAGACCGATAGAATAAGTACTAGGCTTACAAAGAATAAGCTCTGGGGTCGATTTGCTTGACTAAAGGTGGTGCTCCAGCATGTCTACAGTCAAATGACTGAAACAAGTAAACGGTAAAAGATATGGAACGCAAGAAGCACCAGTTTTAATTAATAGCTGAATTAAAAAATACAAAACAAAAAAGGAAAAAAAAACAATGCAAAAATTTAAACATTAAAGTGTTTCAAATATAACACAGCAAACAACTGCATTCAACAAACGAGAAAAGATAAGACTAATTAGAACAGTCTCATTCATTAAGCCACCATTCACAACTTAATTGCATTTTAGAAAATGTCCCACTGAATGTTTTTTTCTCCAAAAAAAGTACAATAAATGACATAATTAGTGAATATCTCACAAGGTCATATAACACTTTTTTTTTTTTCCTATACAGTACCATGTTCAGCCAAGTTAAATACCATGAGAGGCCAGTTTGGCTTGGCTTTGTTTCTTTTTTTTTTTTTCATTACATAACCAAGGTATTGGGTTGTCCGGAAAGTTCATGCCGATTTATAGTAGCTTACCTTTTGACTTATTTTAGAAAATGGTTGAGTCCATAAAACAGGATTTGACTACACCTCTACTTAGAGCAAATTTTAACCCTTTCGTTACAGTATTTTGAGATGATCTGTTTCTTTCAATTATTTTAAATATAAAAAAAAAATTTAGTAAAATAACTTAGTTTTCATTAAGCTAGTGTTAGGAACGTAAATTGTGACTAAGGCTTGGAAGATTTTGATGTAAAACTTATGTAAACAAGACATTTCACCACGGAGCCAGAGCTGATTTTGGCCAGGTTAGTAAAAAAAGGGTTAAGCTAGCTTTTCGTGGAAGAAGGTTTATGTTCCTATAACCTGTGTTAATTCTGTAACCCTTTAAAATGGAAGATAAGAAAGTTCATTTTCGGCACTTGATGCTTTGGGAACTAGACAAAAATTGCTGCAGCTCGGCTGGGATGTGTTACCCCACCCTCCATATTCACCAGATATTGCTCCTTCGGATTTCCACTTATTCAGGTCTCTGCAGAATAGTCTTAATGGTAAAAATTTTAATTCCTTGGATGACGTAAAAAGATACCTTGATGAATTCTTTGCCATGAAACCTCCTCAATTCTGTGAAGAGGGTATTTTCAAGTTAAAGAAAAGATGGAGACGCATTGTGCAACAAAATGGTTCATATTTGGTCAATTAAAAACGTAATGGCAAGTATTAATGGACCTTTTTCTTTCCTTTAAAAATCGGCACGAACTTCCCGGACAACCCAATATGTACAGTAATGTAGTGAAAATTTCTTCACCAACAAGAACTTATTTTATTACACATCTACATACACATACACAAAAAAAAAAAAGCAGGCAAATGATTGCTGTGTATATATGTACTAGCAGTATCGCCCGGCGTTGCTCGGGTTTGTAAGGGAAATAACTATAAAGCATTTTTAGAGAGTTATAGCCAAAAAATAGCAAAAAAATGACGGTAAATTATTTTTTGAGAGTTAAAAAGGTCGAGTTGCGTCCCCTAGACAGTCTGTGGTTTGTGTTTCTGATTCTCGACCCCATGTCGAATTTATCGATTTTTTTCAGAACTGGGGGAACTTTTCAAAATTTTCGCTGCGTTAGTTTTGAATTATGACATTGGGCTATGTGTGTGTCAAGTTTCATCAGAATCGGTTGAAAGCCGTGGTCAGGGTGAGGGTACAACCTAACAGACACACAGACACGCAGACAGACAAACTGCCATTTATATAGAGAGAGATGTATCATCAATGTCATTTAACATCCTCTTTCCATGCTGGCATGGGCTGGGCTGGACAGTTCAACAGGAGCTGGTTAGGTAGAAGACTGCACCAGGCTTCAATGTGTGTTTTGGCATAGTTTTCTACAGATGGATGCCCTTGCTAACACCAACAACCCTGCAGAGTGGACCGAGTGCTTTTTACATGGCACAAGCCTCTGGTGAGAACCCAATAAGGTTTAAAAATCGATTAAGGTTGTTCATCATTGGCTTACAAAGAACAAGTCCTGGGGCCGATTTGTTCAACTAAAGGTGGTGCTCCAGCATGGTCGCAGTCAGATGACTGAAACAAGTAAAAGAATAAAAGAATGTGAGTGCATGCATGTGTGTGTGTATTCTTTTGTTTCAGTCAGTTGACTGTGGCACCACCTTTAGTCAAACAAACCGACCCCAGGACTTATTCTTTGTAAACCTAGTACTTATTCTATCAGTCTCATTATTAAACTAATAAAGTACAAGTTTTGGAAATACTGTAAAATAAAAAAAACTTTATTGTTCATTGAGAAGAAACAATTTATTTTAGATACAATAGAAACATTTTTAAAAATATATTAATGATCATTAATTAACACAAATTAGCACAAATCTCTTGATTATTTAACAATACCTTCCTTTATTTTTTTTTTTTTTCTGGGGGCCTGGTTGCTTGAAAGTTGACTATTTGAGTACCAGATAAGAGGGAGTTTTGAAAACAATAGTGCCATTGGTTAAGAATTGCCCACAGGTCAAGAAGTGATTCATTACATTTAAGTAGGCAACAGTGACCATGGATGTGTTCCTCTCTGCTTTTTTTGTTTTTATTCCAACTTACACTAATCACCACACCACACCCAGTCCTTCTTCCCCTGGCCAATCCTCTAGATTTCTCCCTCTGCAGGTGTCGGAATGAGGCAACTGGGTGCAGCAGTTTGGGTGCTGACAGCGATTTGGCATGGCTGACTGGACATTCGGCTCATTTTGGTGACTACTTTTCGGTAAAGGCCTGTGTAGTGACTGTGGGTTCGATTCCCAGGCCAAGTAGCACATTGTGTTTTTGGACAAAACACCTCATTTCATATTGCTCCAGGCCACTCAGCTGTAAATGGATCACCTTGAGATAGATTAGCCTTCTGAGCAGAAAGGGGGGGGGGGGCATTGGCCTGCTTGTCTAGTCAGCAGGGTGGCACCATGCAAATGCTAAAACAATGCAAAGTGAACTGTGACCAGCAGTGTATAACATTGTTCAAATTCGCCAGATCTAGCTTCTCACACCCACTCTACAATGTCATTCTAAAAATACACGATCACATCATCAAAATCTGGCTGGTCATGTGATCACTTTTTTAGCACAAACAGACACACACACACACATGCATAGAAAAATATAGACACACACACACACATGCATAGAAAAATATATACACACACACACACACATTCAAGTGCACAGATATATACACATACAAAGAGACAGACAGAGATATCACAATTTATTAATTGAATATGATTGACAAACACTTGTCCTCTCCTCATACAGAGAAATATGCTCTCACATAGAAAGAGAGTGGGGGGAGGGAGAGGACAGAAAGAACAAGAGAGGGAGTGAGAGAAAGTGTAAAAGGTCTGATATCAAGTATCAAGTCAGCTTTGAAGAATTTTAGACCAAATGGGTAGCACCAAAATAGAGGTGCTACAGCACACCACACCCTGCGGGTTTTGACTCATGAAAGCTCACAAGGAGCATCAATGGCATTGAGTAATATGGTAATGATAAGGGCTGTAAATGCCATAGGCGCTGCTTGCTTCCTCCAGGTCCAGTTTAAAGGAAAAGTAAATAATTTACATATTTGTTGGCTGTGTGGTAAGAAGCCTGATTCCCAACCACATGGTTCCAGGTTCAGTCCCACTGCATATGTAGTACCATGAGTAAGTACCTTCTACTATAATAAATAGCCTAGGGCTGACCAAAGCCTTGTGAGTGGATTTGGTAGACAGAAACGAGCCCATCATACTATTTTACTTGTTTCAGTCATTTGACTGTGGCCATGCGGGAGCACCACCTTTAGTCGAGCAAATCGACCCAGGGACTTATTCTTTGTAAGCCTAGTACTTATTCTATTGGTCACTTTTGCCGAACAGCTAAGTTACGAGGACGTAAACACACCAGCATTGGTTGTCAAGCAATGTTGGAGGGACACACACACATATATATATACATATATACGACGGGCTTCTTTCAGTTTCCGTCTAGTAAATCCACTCACAAGGCTTTGGCCGGCCTGAGGATATAGTAGAAGACACTTGCCCAAGGTGCCACGTGGTGGGTCTGAACCCAGAACCATGTGGTTGGTAAGCAAGCTACTTACCACACAGCCACTCCTGCGCCTATAAATAAATAAATAAATATATATATATATATATATATATATATATGTGCATGTGTATATTTGTGTGTCTGTGTTTGTACCCCATACACACAATCGTTTGACAGCCAATGTTAGTGTGCTTACAACCCCCATAACTTAGCAGTTTGGCAAAAAGAGACCGATAGAATAAGTACTAGGCTTACAAAGAATAAGTCCTGGGGTTGATTTGTTCAACTAAAGGCGGTGCTCCAGTATGGCTGCAGTCAAACAAAAAGAATGTATACAATGATACTTCCACCCCCACATCCTCTCTTAATGAACAAACAAATCCAGATAAACATCTCCCAGTTGTACAAACAAGAATGGCAAACACAAAAACGATTATCAATTACTGACCTAAAAAAAGGAAACATTAAGCTGTGACCTACAGACACACATGACTAAGGAAAAATTGCTGGTCATTTTCACATGTTTGAAACCAATACAACATGCTACCAAGTACAACTTGGTAGCATGACCCCCATGGTTTTGCTCATTGTTTGACCCTCTAGCATTCATATTTTTCTGTCAAATCTAATGCTTATGTATTACCTGCACCTATTTATATGCGGAGTGGCTATGTGGTAAGTAGCTTGCTTACCAACCACATGGTTTTGGGTTCAGTCCAACTGTGTGACACCTTGGGCAGGTGTCTTCTACTATAGCCTCGGGCCGACCAAAGCCTTGACTGCAGCCATGCTGGAGCACCGCCTTTAGTCGAGCAAATCGACTCCAGGACTTATTCTTTGTAAGCCTAGTACTTATTTTATTGGTCTCTCTCGTTGAACTGCTAATTGACGGGGATGTAAACACACCAAAATCGATTGTCATAAACATACATACATACACACACACACACACATATATATATATATATATATGTGTGTATATATATAACTGAAAGAAAACCGTCATGTGTATATATATATATATATATATATATATTATATATATATATATATATATACACACACACGACGGTCTTCTTTCAGTTTCCGTCTACCAAATCCACTCACAAGGCTTTGGTTGGCCCGAGGCTATAGTAGGACACTTGCCCAAGGTGCTATGCAGTGGGACTGAACCCAGAACCATTTGGTTGGTAAGTAAGCTACTTACCACACAGCCACTCCTGCGCCTAATACTTCATGATATTAATTTATGAATGAACTGGAGTATCAGTCTATTATTGTTTCATGCCTCTCTTCCTCCAGGTGTCACAAGTATGATATTCTGTTGGATTAAAGGTGACAGGTCTTAATGCTTGCTAGAAACTACAGAGACATCATAAACCTTAAGCATTTAAACCAGTCATATCCAACCAAGTTGTGGAGGCGCAATGGCTCAGTGGTAGGGCAGCAGACTCGCGGTCGTAGGATCGCAGTTTTGATTCACAGACCAGGCATTATGAGTGTTTACTGAGCGAAAACACCTAAAGCACCACGAGACTCTGGCAGTGGCGTGGTGGTGAACCCTGCTGTACTCTTTCACCACAACTTTCTCTCACTCTTTCTTCCTGTTTCTGTTGTACCTGTATTTCAAAGGGACAGCCTTGTCACACTGTCACGCTGATTCTCCCCAAGAACTACATAAAGGGTACGTGTCTGAGGAGTGCTCAGCCACTTGCACGTTAATAAATGAGCTGCGACGTCACAGGTGCCAAGCTGTATCGGCCTTTGCCTTTCCCTTGGATAACACTGGTGGCGTGGAGAGGGGAGGCAGGTAGGCATGGGTGACTGCTGGTCTTCCATAAACAACCTTGCCCTGACTTGTACCTCGGAGGTTAACTTTCTAGGTGCAATCCCATGGTCATTCATGACCGAAGGGGGTCACAATAATCCAACCCAGTTATTCAACCTCTTTTATGTTCAAACTAACCAGATACAGCTTCTCACACCTACCCTACAATCATCATCATCGTTTAACGTCCGCTTTTCATGCTAGCATGGGTTGGACGAATGACTGAGGACTGGTGAACCAGATGGCTGCACCAGGCTCCAATCTTGATCTGGCAGAGTTTCTACAGCTGGATGCCCTTCCTAACACCAACAACTCTGAGAGTGTAGTGGGTGCTTTTATGTGCCGCCGGCACAGGGCCAGTCAGGCAGTACTGGCAACGACCTCGCTCGAATCTTTTACACGTGCCAGTAAAGCGATGCTGGTAATGATCATGCTCGAATGGTGCCTTTTACGTGCCACCGGCACGGAGGCCAGATAGCCGTTCTGGCAACAATCACACTCAGATGGTGCTCTTAATACCCTTCTAGCACGGGGCTCGAGTGCCAGTAAGGCGACGCTAATTAAACAATCGCATCACTGAAATCTCTAAGCTACAAGATAATATTGGATTAATTCAAAAATTTGTGGATAAATAAGTATGACATTTGATGGAGTAATCTGAATGCTTAAGGGTTAAACTCAGATTTCCCAAGAAATTGTCTGAGCAAATGAGATTTTCATTTTCAGACTAGGTTGAACCAAGTCGTCTGTGTGATTAACCAAAGTAATTACTCAATGGTAATGAAACTAAACCGTCCAGTAGCTATAGGGGACAGTAAGATAGTACAATGTGATTGATGTAATGTGTATGTCATTAGTAGATAAGTGGTTTTATTAAGAATGAAGACGGGAAGGGGGAGGAGTACTCAGTAAGAAAACTACTCCATTGGTTGCTATGAGTAAGCTTATGACCGACCGTCTTACCATAGCCAGCAGAGAGAAACCAAAGCATAATTTGGATTGTTCATTTACAAGTACCTACACATCATATTTATGTGGCCCACACTTAAAGTTCAATGAGAATCAGGTAAATAATAAAAAGGAATATCAAATTAAAAACAGACTTCTAAGTTATTGCATTACTACTAATCACTGGCATATGAGTAGATGTTAAAATCTTTAGTATTTAAACTGGCCATATCCAGTCAGGCAAGAAGACACAAAGTGATCTGGAGCTAAGCAAAGTTCAGAACACTCCCTATGGCAATGACTATTGAACTGACTAAGACGGGCAACATCATGTCAATGTGACCAGGGTTGCAGAGTCAAAGCAGAAAATTTGCAACAAACATGTGAATTTCTAGGAGAGGGAAATGTACTACAAGTGTAGAAAGATAAGAGTTGAGCAGTGGTGACAGCATCAGTGAAAATACATCAAAACAGCAGCTGTGCTGATATGGATGTGCGATACAAGTGGATGAGACCTGCTAAGGGACAAAGCATTTATTGAGTACAAGGAATAAGAAAACTATTCCATAGACTGCACTGAGTAAGCTTATGATTGCTTTACTGAGAGAAACCAAAACACAATTCTGGTTATTCATTTACAAGTACCAACATTCCATATTCATTTGGCTCAAGCTGAGAGTAAAAATTCCAACTCATGATCACTTGTTTAGAACAAGTCCTTCTATCAAGGAAGAGTTCTAAAGACACTGATGTTGACCAGAAGCAATCATCACTTTTTATCCGTTCACAGGCCTTAGTCAGCCTGAGGCTATAGTAGAAGACACTTGCCCAAGGTGCCACACAGTGGGACTGAACCCAGAACCATGTGGTCGGGAAGCAAGCCTCTTACCACACAACCACAATGGGCTTCTTTCAGTTTCCATCCACCAAATCCACTGACAAGGCTTTGGTCAGCTTGGCACAATAAAAGATCACACTTGCTCAAAGTACCACAACAGTGGAACTGAACTTAAGACCACATGGCTGGGAAGCAACCTTCTCAAAACCACACAGCCACACCTTATCAATGTGTATAATTTTCTCCCCTTACTTCAACCCCACCTCAAGAAATACACCCTCCTCCATACCTGAAAAGTGAGCTTTTCCCTGCTAACATTAAGACCTGTTTCTCTCATTATATCCCCTCACTCCTCACACTACTACACCTGCTTTGTGTAAATGTCTTCATTTGCATAAGAGCATTCCTTTAGGTTATGTTTATACATACATTTGTTTATGTATATATATAGATGTTTGTACACAGATTTGTTTATACTCAAAGGTGTGTAGTCTATGCTTATACTAAGCCATAAGTGGGTACACCCTCTACTAATATCAATTTAAAACTCACCTCAATTTCATTTGTAAATATAATATACAGGGTGGCCCAAAAGTAGGTTTACAGTTATTCAACGATCTCTTTCGCATTCTTACATTAACAGTTCAGATCTTAATTATAAAAAAAATATGAAACCATTATTCTATGCTGATTTATTTAATTTTGTCAAGCTTCCTTTTCAGTTTGTAAGATAGCAATTTAAATGTAATAAAATGTTTTAAAAGAAATTTAAAGTGCTTACGTGATAACTAAACCTACTTTTGGGCCAACCTGGGTTTTGTGTGTGTGTATATATATCATCAACATCGTTTAACATCCGTTTTCCATGCTAGCATGGGTTGGACGGTTTGACCGGGGTCTGGGAAGCCAAGAGGCTGCACCAGGCTCCAGTCTGATCTGGCAGTGTTTCTATAGCTGGATGCCCTTCCTAACGCCAACAGCTCCATGAGTGTAGTGGGTGCTTTTTACATGCCACAGGCACAGAAGTCAGAGGGGGCTGGCAAATGGCCACGATCTGTTGGTGCTTTTTACGTGTCACCAACAAGTACACCAGTCAGGCAATGCTGGCATCAGCTAGATTCAGATGGTGCTTTTTACATGCCACCGACACAGGTATCTTAACAACGTTATCCATTTGATTTTTTATTTTGATGTTGGTGTTGACATACTTGACTCAATATATATAATATATATCATATATATATATATATATATATATATACACATAAACAAAGCTGTATGAGAAAGTGCCACTCCCTAACTGTAGAAGGGAACTTGTGGAAGAGGTAGACCTAGGAAGACATTGGAGGAGGTGGTGAAGCATGACCTTTGAACACTGGGTCTCATAGAAGCAATGACAGGAGACCAGGACCTTTGGAGATATGCTGTGATTGAGAAGACTCGGCAACTAAAGTGAGATCGCAGCCATGCATGTCCGGTCCTGTTAAGAGTACCCCTGATGCGTCGGGGGATATGATATGCTTGAAAAGACCTACTGAGTCAAGTAAAACCAATATCATACCATCTGAATGTGGTCGATGCTAGGTCCACCTGACTGGCTCCCGTGCCGGTCACACATAAAAAGCACTATCCCAAAGTGAATGATGAGCAGGCCCACCTGACTGGTTCCTATGCCGGTGGCACAAAAAGCACCCACTACACTCTTGGAGTGGTTGGCATTGGGAAAGGCATCCAGCTGTAGAAACCTTGCCAGATCAGATTGGTGCCTGGTGCAGCCACTGGCTCTCCAGACCTCAGTCAAACTGTTCAACCCATGCCAGCATAGAAAACAGACAATTGAACGCTCTTTAAAAAAATATGAAACCATTATTCTATGCTAATTTAGTTAATTTTGTCAAGCTCCCTTTTCAGTTTGTAAGACAGAAATTTAAATGTAATAAAATGTTTTAAAAGAAATTTAAAGGGCCTATGTGATAACTGTAAACCAATTTTTGGGTCAACCTGTATATATACACCTGTGTGTGCTACTGTTACTATAAATAAACAGAGATGCTAATTAACTTCCCTGTCCTACCACATTTTTCATGCCTCGTCATTCATTCTACCCTATATTTTACTTGTTTCAAATCATTGGAATGTGGCCAAACTGGGGCTGTGATTTGAAGGGTTTTTCGCCAAACAGATCGACTCCACTACATTTTTTTTAGTCTTGTGCTTATTCTCTCAATGTCTTGCTGAACCTCGAAGTCACAGGGACAAACACATACATACATACATACACACACGCATATTTCTTTTATTCTTTAAATTGTTTCAATCATTTGGCTGTGGCCATGCTAGAGCACCATGGCTGTGTGGTAAGAAGCTTACTTCCCAACCACATGGTTCCAGGTTCAGGCCCACTGCATACACCTTGGACAAGTGTCTTCTACTATAGCCTCACGCCGACCAAAGCCTTGTGAGTGGATTTGGTAGATGGAAACTGAAAGAAGTCTGTCGTGTGTGTGTGTCTTTGTCTCCTTCACCACTGCTTGACAATCGATGCTGGTGTGTTTATGTCCCCATAACTTAGAAGTTCGGCAAAAGAGACCAATAAAATAATAGGCTTACAAAAAATAAGTCCTGGGGTTGATTTCTATGACTAAAAACCCTTTAAAGGAGTGCTCCCTCTCACACTTTCCCATCTTGTTTCCATCCCTGCACCAGACAGGTTCACCCCCATGCCACTCTCGAACTTCCTTGTCTGAAGAGGAAGACTGTATTACTTTTTCATTTTTATAGGCGCAGGAGTGGCTGTGTGGTAAGTAGCTTGCTTACTAACCACATGGCTCCGGGTTCAGTCCCACTGTGGTACTCCTTGGGCAAGTGTCTTCTACTATAGCCTAGGGCCGACCAAAGCCTTGTGAGTGGATTTGGTAGACGGAAACTGAAAGAAGCCCATCGTGTATATAATATATGTGTGTGTGTCTGTGTGCATGTGTATGTTTGTGTGTCTGTGTTTGTCCCCACAACATTGCTTGACAACCAATGCTGGTGTTTTTATGTCCCTGTAACTTAGTGGTTCAGCAAAAGAGACCAATAGAATAAGTACTAGGCTTACAAAGAATAAGTCCTGGGGTCGATTTGCTCAACTAAAGGCGGTGCTCCAGCATGGCCACAGTCACGAAACAATTAAAAGAGTAAGAATATAGAAACAGATTTTTATTTTAAGATTTCAAAAAAAAAAGGTTTTTTTAATTAAAAAAAAAAGAGTATTGTCTCCAAAAAATCCTAATGATAGCAAAGGAGAATGGGCACCAGCCAGCCCAAAGGTTGGGGTGGGCTGCACCTGCCTACCTCGGTTTCTATGGCATTGAGGTAGATCTGGCCACCCCCATTAATGGGGACAAAACCCGGATTTAAAACACTTGATGATGATGATGGAAAATAAGATGTCCCACTTTTACTCTGAATAATCATAAGAAACCAGGTCAAGTTTCAAGTATTAAAAAAAGATAATAAAAAAGAAAAGGAAAAGAAAACAATAATCCAATGATAAGATTTGATCACATGATTACTGTGTACCAACTCCATTTGAAAAACTTCACACAGGTGAGAACAGGCTCAGAGATGGCTGTGTGGTTAAGAAGCTCATTTTGCAACCATGTGGTTTCAGGTTCAATCCCAGAGCTCAGTACTTAGGACACTTGTCTTCTACTATAGCCACGGGTTAACCAATGCCTTATGAATGAATTTGGTAGACAAAATTACATAGAAGCAACCTGTGTGTGTGTACATCTGGATCTTTCCACCACCCAACCCCACTGCACCCCAAGGGGGAGGGGCAGTGCTGCCCACTTTGGGAACCACTGGTCTACACCACTGCTTGACAAATAGTGTTGGTTTGTTTACATTCCCATGACTTAGCAGTTTGAAAAAAGAGACAAATACAATAAGTACCCGACTTAAAACGTGTGTGTGTGTGTGTGTATATATATATATATATATATATATATATATATATACACGACGGGCTTCTTTCACTTTCCGTCTACCAAATCCACTCACAAGGCTTTGGTCGGCCCGAGGTTATAGTAAAAGACACTTGCCTAAGATGCCACGCAGTGGGACTGAACGTGGAACCATGTGGTTGGTAAGCGAGCTACTTACCACACAGCCACTCCTGCACCTATAAAAAGTACTTACAGTTTTATTCTCTTTTACAACGAAAACACAAATAAACGAATTAAGATAATTTGCACTCAGAACTAGACTCTGCCTCATAACAGAAACTAAACCATTTTGTAACCGAGATACTAGTTTCTTGGCACAGTAAAAATCATGACTGAAACCTATAATTGCTAGGTTAGATAATTTAACTAAATAATGTGCAACATTCTATCTACTACTACAACTACTATTACTACCACCAAGTTTTGACTACCTGGTCAGGTAGAAAATAAAATGCCAGCCATAGGTTTGCAATAAAACTGTATATTAGAAAACAGCCAATTTACTTTCTCTCATAACACACAACTGAACAAAATGTATTTTTACTGAGTAATAAGAAAGACACAGAGTACAAATATAATTGCCTGTAAAATTATTCCGCTGGAGTCGACTTTGCCTTTCATCCTTTTGAGGTCGATAAATTAAGTACCAGTTGCATACTGGGGTCGATTTAATCGACTGGCCCTCTCCCCGAAAATTTCGAGCATTTTGCCTGGAGTAGAAAAGATTATTGCCTGCAAAATTATCCCACCAAAGTCAACTTTGCTTTTCATCCTTTCGGGGTTGATAAATTAAGTACCAGTTGCGTACTGGGGTCGATTTAATCGACTGGCCCTCTCCCCGAAAATTTCGAGCATTGTGCCTAGAGTAGAAAAGATTACTGCCTGCAAAATTATCCCACCGAAGTCGACTTTGCTTTTCATCCTTTCGGGTTTGATAAATTAAGTACCAGTTGCATACTGGAGTCGATTTAATCGATTGGCCTTCTTCCTGAAAATTTCGAGTCTTGTGCATAGAGTAGAAAAGATTACTGCCTGAAAAATTACAGGAATTTATGCCTATGGGTTGATTATTGAGCCCTTGAAAATATGAAACTAAACCCTTTTGTTATTGTGTTTCTGTTCAAATATAGTGCTTTTGTTTCAGATAATATTGAAAAGAAGGAAAAAATTTAGTAAAATAATTATGCCAAGCTGGGAGAATCGTTTGTACACCAGGTAAAATGCTTAGTGGCATTTTGTCAGTTTTTTTCTTTTTTTTTTTTTTTTTTACAGGTACAGGTGTGGTAAGAAGCTTGATTCTCAATCACATGGTTCTGGGTTCAGTCCTAATGTGTGGCACCTTGAGCAAGTGTCTTCTGCTATAGCCTCAGGCTGAGCAAAGCCTCGTGAGTGGATTTCATAGACAGAAACTGAAAGAAGCCCATTGTATATATGTATCTGCGTATGTGTGTGTCCCACACCACTGCTTGACAACCGGTGCTGGTGTGTTTACATCCCCGTAACTTAGTGGTTCAGCAAACAAGACCAACAGAATAAGTACCAGGGTAGACACATTTGACTAGAAGTTCTTCAAAGCGGTGCCCAAGTATGGCCATAGCCTAATGACTGAAACAAGTAAAAAATAAAAGATATTATTAACGAGATTTTTGGAACGTAAGTAAACCCCTTAGCATTCAAACTGACCATATCTGGCCCAAATATTGTTTTATGTTCAAACCAGCCAGATGCAACCTCTCACACCTACCCTACAATGTCATTCTAAAAATAAACAATTATATCATCAATCTGCCAAAGCTATGGGACAATGCTTGAGCAATTCAAAACTATGTGCGTCAATAAACATTCAATTCAACAGAGTTATCTAAATGCTAAAAGGTTAAGATGAAATTCTAATGAAAGGTTTTTTTATTTAGATCTTTAAAAGCAAAAAAAATGTGCCATAGAACCAAATTCAGGTTGGTATAAAAATAAAAATTTCATTCAGTTTTATATCCTTACAGCAGATTAAGACAAGAGAATCTTCATATAGCAAACCTTTACTCATTTCCCAAGTTAAGCATGTTCTCTTTCCCCTGACCCTCACCTACTAAAAGCTAAAATCACAAAACACACACACATGTATACATTATAAGTTTCAACTACCGGAACGAGGCTCATCAGAAATGCAATAACCATCATTTTTAAACACTTGAAACAACAGCTAGTATTTGTGAACTTCCAATACATCAGGATTATATTTCTCTCATGTGTGCAGCTAGAATACTACTCCTGAATTTGATACAGTAAAGAATGGCAAATATGTTTCAAACTTTTCCATGAGATTAAACTTTACCATACACTATAAACAGCACTACGAATTAGAAGAGATGATAAACTAGACCAAAATGTTTTCCAGTTGGACCTATTTATAAATGTACATATATATATATACACATAAATTCATCATTCTTCATCTGAAAGTTTCCACCATTTGCCTTCTCTCGTTTTGTATGTATACATATTTTGTATTTGATGTATATAATATACTTTATATATTTGAAGGTGGAGGCACGTGGTGATCCCAAAACGAAGGTACACATGCATATGTGAGAGTGTGTATGTGCATAAGGGTTGGTGACCTTGATGTGTGCGTGTGCATGTGTGTGGATGATGCTGTGGGTGCTGGGAAGCGGTCAGTCCAAGTGTGTACGGGGTGGTGTGATGTGGTGTGGTATGGTGGTGTGTGGTGTCATATGGTGGTGTTGGGGAGGCAAGGGCGAACAGACAAAGTGCAGAAGGTATTTTTTTTGTGTGTGTGAGGGACTGAGAGAGACAAAGAGACAGAGAAAGTGAGAGAGAGACAGTGAGTGTATGCCAACATTGCTTTTCATCCTTGTTACACAATGGACCCATACAAGACAGTAGGTTGATGGAACTGTTACAGCATCAAAAGCAAAACCCAGCAGTATCTCTTCTGACCTTTGACATTCTGACATGAATGGATGTGACAACATTGGTGCTAAGTTGTATCAGCTGTCTTTCCCTGAAGCCAAGGATCCCCAACACTAGGCCACAGACCAGTACTGGGCCATAGATCATTTCATGCCACGTAAAAAGCACCCAGGACACTTTGTTAAGTGGTTGGCATTAGGAAGGACATCCATCTGTAGAAACTTTGCCAAAGCAGACAATAGGGCCAAGTGCAGTTCTCTGGGTTGCCAGTTCCTGTCAAACTGTTCAACCTATGCCAGTATGGATACATTAAATGGTAATGATGATATGTTGTTGTTGGCGTCCTTTTCTCTCAGGAGACAATGGAGTTGCACATAAACTAATCCAGTCTGGTTTTTACATTTCATGTCCTCTCCAGTTTTGCACAGGCCTGGGCTAGATGTACGAAAATCCTGGGTAGCCCAATCATCAGGATTCCTCTCTCGACCTTGCTGACGTAGTCCAAAGGAGTGCAGAGCATTACGTTTGGCACCAGCTTGGTTGCAGGAGCTGCCGGAAAAGTGTCGACTCGAACACTAAACCACCTACAGGGCTCCACTCTGGATATCTTTGATAGTTGTCTCCATTCCGTAATCCTGAATAGGGGGCCATACCTGGTACTGTCAGCCGGAGCCAGCTGAGCCCAGTACTCGTGTCAGGCAGGGTCGTCACTTCCTGAAGTAGGGAAGAAAATCGCTACCCGCTACCTGTGATATGATGATATGAAATATGTATATATCAGGTCATTAAGAATGAAATGGACAGATTTTCTTATGAACCAAGTCTGACAGTCATTAACTTCAATGTTTTATCCTGACAATTCTTTGTTTTACAACAGTGAAGCGTTACATCATCACTTTTCGAAATGCAATTCATAGTGTCTGATTATATTGTCTTCTCTTGTAAATCAATTTTATGAACCCATGGATAGATAAAAAATTTGTGTTGCTTATGAATATGAGTTCCATTGTGGAAACAATGCATCCCAGACAGCTCAAAACATCAATGAGGTGTTTGGTGAAGATGTGGCGAATGAGCACACTGTACATCGATGGTTTGAGAAGTTCTGGTCTGGTGAGTTTATTCTTGAAAATCAGCCCCGTGGTAGCCCTGAGACCAAGGTGGATAATGATGAGCTGGAAACTGTAGTGGAAGCGGATACATTTCAAACTACGCGTGAGTTAACAGCAAGGTTTGATGCTTTGATTCCAACTGAATTGGACCATCTGAACCAAATTGGCAAGGTAAAGAAGCTGGACAAGTGGGTACCACATGAACTGAACAAGCATCAAATGACATGTCATCTTGAAACTTGCTGTTCTTTGCTGTCACGGCATAAAAGCGAACCATTTTTGCATCATATTGTTACGTGTGATGAAAAATGGATTGTTTTCAACAAAAGCAAGCATTCTGATGGGTGGTTGGATAGAAACGAACAGCTAAAACACAATCCAAAAAAGAATATTCACCAAAAAAAGCTAATGGTGTCTCTTTTGGTGATCCAGTGCTTGTGTCATCCACTCCAGCTTTATTAGACCTGGTAAGTCAATTACATCAACTAATTGGATGAAAAGAGGAGTGAACTTGCAATTAAACAACCGAGATTAGTCAATAGAGACAGGCCAATTCTGGCCCAGGAATTGAAACACTGAACTTACAATCACCTTGCCACCCAGCTATATACCTTCACACATACATTCACTACGTAATCCCTATCAAATCCTATCTTAGTGACAAACACTACGGTTTAAGTAGTGCACAAGTGCTACTTATCAAAACTATAAAATAATACAGTAATCTCACGCCCTATCACGGTGCACTAATTAACCCTTTCGTTACTATATTTCTGACCAAAATACACCCCTTATGTGTTTCAATTAATTTCTAACGTAATCATAAATTTAGTCTGGTTTCATTAAACAACTATAACTTTTTTATTTATCAATATATTAATCTGATTTTTGGAAGATAATTTAATGAAATATTCTCAACCAATTCTATACTATAATTTTTGTCACAAAGTGACTAATTGCAGATAGATACAGGTAAATTCAACAAAATATAAAATTATTAAAATTTTGTTCAAACATCGATATAGAAAATGGGTTATTAGCTAATATTCAATTGGGTATACAAGAAAATTTTACGATAGAATTTGTTATTCTGGGTAACTTTCTGATACCCATAATAATATTTATGGCAAAATAGTCTTAATTTCATTTAAGGTTGTGGGAAACCACAAACTATCCTTTCTTTCGCTTTGTTTACATTCAGCGTAACGGTTCGTTTCCGCCGTAATGATTTCAAATAGGCTCATTCGAAAAAGTAAAAAGAAATAGTCTAAGGCTTTATTCTCCTGGGAAAGTCTGTGGCTTGGTCCAGTTTCTTCAAAAAAATCACCGAAAGAAACAGTTTTAAAATTTTCACTCCATTCGGGTGCCAATTCATTTTCTTTATTGCTGTCGGAGCTCTCGGATTCACTGTTTTCACTTTCAGAAAATGAAACATCAGATTCATTATCAAATACCACATGCTTTTTTTTTCAGTCATAGAGTTAGATTTATGAAGGTCTTCAGTAGAAAATCCTTCGAATTCTGACTCGCTGCTTGATATAATGAAATTCGTATCCATTTTTTGTCAGAATTACAAATTTTGAAAACACAATAGGAACAAATTTCAGAAAAAAATCTCCCAAAATTCACAGAATTAAAATTACACTTTGATTGTTGTACAAAACTGTAGTTGAACTGTTTACGAAGTATAATATGTGTTTTCACGAATGTACTAAAGAGATTTACTGTGATATTCTCATTTAAATATGAATAGGTAAATAAGGGCGGGTTTGGTCACATTAAAATTTTTTTCGGGCGGCTTTGGGCGGTTTGGTAACGAAAGGGTTAAGCTTATGTCAATTCCTCCGTGGTGTTCTTTTGCATTTATAATAAAATAAATATAAGTAAATTATAAAAATAACTTTGTAAAAAAATATACAAGCATAGGAGTGACTGTGTGGTAAGTAACTTGCTTACCAACCACATGGATCTGGGTTCAGTCCCACTGCATGGCACCTTGGGCAAGTGTCTTCTACTATAGCCTCAGGCCGACCAAAGCATTGTGAGTGAATTTGGTAGACGGAAAATGAAAGAAGCCCGTCGTATATATGTATGTGTGTGTTTGTCCCCTCCAAATACTATGCCTACACAGACTCATTGCAGGGACATAAACTAACATTGGTTGTCAAGTAGTGGGAATGGGTGACAATCATCTACCAAAATTCACTCACAAGGCACTGGGTTAGCCCTAGGCTAAAGCAGAAGACATTTGCTCAAGGTACCATGCAGTAGAACTGAACTTGGAACCAGGTGGTTGCAAAGAGAGCCTCTTAACCCTCACATCCATACCAGCAGCTACAAAAGCAAGAATATTCATATTCAATGACAAATATACCAGGCATCGGTTGCCAAAAGGAAAAAAATAGAAACTGTCACACACATTTGTTTTATTGTCATATGTAGAACTTGTGATATTTTAATGTTTGTAAAACATACAAAAGCACGAAGGAGGCCATTGTGTTCACCAATTTCATACCAACCTGACTGAATCAGTCACTGGTTCTATAATACAAATTTGTTTTTTAGCTAAAACCTCCCATCATTTGTTACTGTATTTAATGGCATAAAAAATGCACTTTAAAAGAAAATTCAAGTGAATCTAGTTGATGGAAACTGTAGAAACCTATCATGTGCGTGCACATGTCTGTATCATCATCATTTTATATATATATATATATATATATATATATATATATATATATCACCGTGACTGACCAGGCTATCAGATGCTGCTACACATCGCTGGTCACAATGCACTTCGCATTGTTTTAGCCTTCAAATGACGCCACCCCGCTGGCTAAGCGAGCAGGCCAACAGAAGAAAGAGTGGGAGAAAGTTGTGGCGAAAGAGTACAGCAGCGATCGCCACCTTCCCCTGCCGGAGCCTCATGGAGCTTTAGGTGTTTTTGCTCAATAAACACTCACAGCGCCCAGTCTGGGAATCGAAACTGCGATCCTACAACCGTGAGTCCGCTGCCCTTACCACTGGGCCATTGCACCTCCACTTTATATATATAAAAAATGATGATATAATATATATATATATATACATATATATATATATACACATATATATATATACACACATATATATATATACACACACATATATATATATACACACATATATATATACACACACATATATATATACACACATATATATACACACATATATTATATATTTTTACTTGTTAGATTTTTACGTATTTTTTTAATATTAAAGAAAATCTTTCTTCAAATAGTCTTTGCAACAACTATAAATGTATGTGTGAGGAGTTTGTAACCAAAAAATCCCAGATTTGATTCCAATGCACAATGCCTTGAGAGTTTGAATTCTCTAACAGCTTGGTTGACTAAGGCGTGTGGGTGGAATTAGGCAATCAGAAACTGCATAAGCCCTTGATATAAGCGCATGAACATGTGTGTGTGTGTGTGTCTGCACAATCGTTTGATGAATACATAGCAGATTGAATGAAAAAGCCACTAGGGTTAATATGATACTTGACACTAAAACGTTTGAAGGCAGCACTAACAGCAGAACTGCAATCCAATGACTGAAACTAGTGAAAAAATACACATACATACACACACACACCTCAAATCTCTCGCCCCTTATCCTCTTATCTATATAGTTCATCTTCCATCCAAGCTGTACTACACATACTCAAACTTTGCTCTAAAAGGTAGAGTCTGCAAGGGCTTTAATTACTCGGGTCAAAGTCTCCATCCTCCAATGCTCACAAATCACCTTGGTTCTCACTATTATTCCATACCAATGCTACAAGATCAGGAACCAAAGAACTTCACAATACTCAATTTTTGCACAACAATTTCATCTTCTATACTGACCAACTCTCAAGCACTCCAAATAACCTTGATCTCATTCTCACCTGCAAAGCCAGCCTCTACTAAACAATTACAGCCGGGATATTTTGGTTACAAACACCTCTACTAAACGATCACAGACGGGATATTTTGGTTACAAACTCGTCTACTAAACAATCACAGCCGGGATATTTTGGTTACAAACACCTCTAAACAATCACAGACGGGATATTTTGGTTACAAACTCCTCTGCTAAACAATCACAGCCGGGATATTTTGGTTACAAACACCTCAGCTAAACAATCACAGCCGCAATATTTCTTACAAACTCCTCTACTAAACAATCACGGCCGCGATATTTCTTACAAACACCTCTACTAAACAATCACGGTCGCAATATTTCTTACAAACTCCTCTACTAAACAATCACAGCCGCAATATTTCTTACAAACTCCTCTACTAAACAATCACAGCCGCAATATTTCTTACAAACACCTCTACTAAACAATCACAGCCGCGATATTTTGGTTACAAACTCCGCAACCAGATGCTTTGTGTGACTGTGCGCGTACGCACACACACACACCGAGCCAGATCACAACATCCATCCAAAAACGCCGCCAAAATAATATCGAAGTTAAAAGTAGAGATATTCCCCGGTTACGAAATTAACTTAATTTTTCAAAAGAAGACGAACAGCAATGATAATATGCAATTATTCAAGAACTTCGAACTGCTTCACGTGGTCTCAACTTCAAAAAAGCCCGCGAAAGAAATGGATTACAGAAATTCTGGGTTCGCTAAATTCTAAGGCTAATGTTGCATTTAGGCGGGATTGGAAGGTTTTAACAACCCCACCTAACAGAGCTGAGCAGTAGGGGTTGGTAGTCTTCTGCCATAACCAGGCACTACTTGAGAACAGTGGTCCCGGTGCGCGCACTCGCGTAGTCGTGCATCCGCGCTAGCTAGTCGTGACGAGTCGATCCTACAACGACTACCTAGCAAAGTAAATAATTTTTGTTAAACAAAGTAAATAAAAAACACAAGGTAAGGATCAAGTATTCATGACTAGCTAGCGCGGATGCGCGACTACGCGAGTGCGCGCACCGAGACCACTGTTCTCAAGTAGTACCCAGAGGTGAGCAGTAAGGGGTTGGTAGTCCTCTGCATAACCCTACTTTCCATCATCGAAGCTAGATCAAACTTCAATTTAATACATTTCCAATAAATTCTTTCAATGAATGCTATTTTAATTACGTAGGCATTAACATTCCGTTTTGTCTTTTCAGAAGAGTCTAGATTAATATACAATCATCTTAGATCACAAACGATAATTCTCCCAGATCTTAAAATCCCGCGTGCTTCAAACAACAAAAAAATATATGGGAAGCGAAACGAAAATTGCAACTGTTGTGCAGCAAGTGATTGTTTGATTATGAGGGAACATAACACATGTTTTTGTGCACGTTACCCGCGCCAGATTTGTAGCAGTTGGGTCTAGATAACATCCATGAAGTTCGAATAAGTATTAAATTTTATACGGAACCAAGAGGTCCCAGATTTGATTCCAACACACACCAACTTGAGGATCTTTGAGTTGGTTCAATCAACTCCGTTGTCTTCATTCACAATTTTAGAAATAGATAGGCGACTGTACAAAAGTTTAGCACGATTTCAAAATTAGCTGTTGAGTCCAGCAACCACGTGCTAAATCTTGTTGATACAGATTATGTAATTTAATAGGGGAAAATTAGAGGGGTGGCTGAGTAACCCAAAAGTTTTTTTTCATTCTCTATGTATTAAACACTCATGCACGATTTGCTCGGCAGCAGTTGCTGATGATTACAACAAGAGTATAGGATAACAAGTACAGAAACAGTTATATGTACAATTATCTTAAATATCCGGTTGCCAAAGGGGGATTTTGAACGACAGCTATTGCAAGTTAAAACGAAAACAATCACCTACAAAAGTTATGAACACAGGTAAACTTTTCTAGGTAAACCCGTCTACTGTCAGGGCGATAGTATGCAAGGGTTAACACACACAAAGAAATGCAAACGTACATTATTAGTACTTAATAATAATTTCTGAAGCTCACATCCAGGTTCAAATTATTGAACGAATTATGTCACGAAATAGTGCATTTATGGATTTAAATCTAATTTTTATACCTGAGAAAAAAAATATGTAGGCGGTAGCACGTGGTTTGATATCGTTACGTAAAGTTATAATCCTAGACATTAGAATAATTTATTATAGAGATCGAGACTAAAATGCGTCAGTGCACTATTTTAGGAATATAATGTTTCATACAAAACAGACAGTAGCGGTTGATATATATCCGATCACAACATAAAAAAGGACATGTTAAAAATTCCGTCCCGAACTATGCATGAAAACACTCGTACAAACAACAGCAATGAAACTGTTTTAAAAACAGGGTTGATAAATATTAAATATGAATAAGAAAAAAAGATTTCCTTATATTGAATTTATCCGTCTAAGAATTGCGATTTCGAGGGTTGGCTAGTAGTACCTGGCTAGTTTTGTGAAATTAAGTTAGATCACATTTATTCAATCTCAGACTGTCCTGAGTATAGCATTTTTGCTAGAGTAGTAGATATCGACTCTTCGTTATTTTCTTACCTTTCACTTTTGCTACACCAAACAGAACTCTGTCAATAAAAGTACTTTGTATTTGTGGTAAATTATACACGAGCATGATATTGGATCGGCACTGGTAACAACTTTCCTGGCACTTATTCATTTTCCCTTCTCCATCTCCTTGGTACAAGGAAGACCAATTTTTCTTTCTACATAAATAATGTGCTTCATTTGTTTAAAATTTTCATTTCTATAACATCGAAGCAGCATTACAGGGAAAATCAACGTACGAGCCGAATAGTGTTATTAACCGTATTTATTTATAGACAGCAAACCATAGGCTATACAGATTAGAATTGGACCCCTAGACTGTGAGGCATCGGGGAAACTGCTCAGTAAGCCCTATACCTTACGACGACACTGTTCTATTGTTCAGTTATGAAACTGAAAGGAAATTTAAGCTGGCGTAAATGTAAATGGTACGCTTTTCTCCAAAATCGCCCCAGTATATTTACCGGCGCTTATTTTAGCAACTGCGAAAGCATATTCATAACGCAGTAAAGACAAACTACTTTAAAATTTGGATCTATCACTCATCTTACCACATTCGAAACGATTTTAAAATAAGTGAACCATTGTAACCAAAGTTTAATTACGTCTCTGTTGTATTTCACAGTAAACAATTCATATTTAATTAAAATATCCGCCTATTTCGCTTAGCTACAAACATCACCAAATGTATAAATGAGGTTTAAAAACATTAAATGAAATAAATCATCTAAATTTTTAAAATCACTACAAAAATTAACACAAACGTTCAAAATATATAATTTAGAGTTAAACTTAAATCGCATCTTTTTTTTTTCCTTGGTAATAAAGCCTCAATTTTTACTAACGAACTAAAAATAACGTAAATATTAAATCGCGCGAAAATGCAAGTCAATATTTGAGTTCCTGAGAAATGAGTGCATTAATTTACAGGATGTGAGGCTGTGGCATACATTCTTTTACATTATTAACACTGAATAAATTTAAATGTCAGACGTTACAACTGCATGACCAAAAACAATACAATTTTTGAAACATAATTGCTTAGAAAAAGACTTAAAAGAGTAACATTAACAGGTTAAACAGACTGTGTGTATGTGTGTATAGATATAGATATACACGCGCACACACACACACACATATATATATGTATATTTATATATATCTTACCCTGAATTGCTGGCGTCAGTGGCTTTAATGCTGTGTATACGTAATTTATTAGCTATGTCCTTTAATTCGGACACAATTTTGGCATCGGGACGATGATAATCAGCAGGCATTTTGGCAAAAAGTTACAACAGGGGGGTAAATAAAGAACAATAAAGATGAATTAAATTGCAGACAAGATGGTACGAGACTGCTAAGCTGGGCAGAGAGCAGACAACTGAAAGAAAGTGGCGAGAAAGGGTGGAGTGATTGACGAGAGAAGGCGGTAGAACAACTTGCCGCAACAACACGTGCTCGCTGAACTGAACTATCTCCGTCTGTCTTATTGCGTTCTACGTGCCGACAGTTCGGATATTTCCGTCAACTCCGCTTATTGACGTACTAACTTCAATTAAAGTTCGATTTAATTAGTGATTTTTACTAAATTTATGCACGACTTCGATATTTTATTTCCTAATTTCATATAAAATACTGTATGCTTTACAAGGTCAATATTATAATATTTCGTGTTGCAATGTCTTCACGTAACGGCTTTTAAATAGAACTATTTTTACGGTATGAAAGTCTAACTGTGCAGTTAGAGAAATCTAAAGGGAGATTAACCGACGAAGAAGGAGAAATGGTGATCAAAAAGGTTCGTCTTCGATGAAGTAATAATAATAATTTATTTTATTTCTTTATTGCCCACAGGGGGCTAAATACAGGTGGGACAAACAAGGACAGACAAATAGATTAAGTCGATTATATCGACTCCAGTGCGTAACTGGTACTTAATTTATCGACCCCGAAAGGATGACAGGCAAAGTCGACATCGGGAGTAATAATCGGGAGTACGTCGGATCTTTTCGGTTTGAACGGCAGTTTTTTCTAGCGGTGTCATATGAAATTGTCACCCAAAATTATGAGCATGGTATCGATCTATTGCATTTCAATCTGTTTTAGGGTTAGGGGTGGGGGAAGGGTATCTTTTTCCCCAAATGTAAATAAATCCAATCTGTTTCTTAAATGAGGGACATATTCATACGGCACAGAATGTTTTTTACCTCAATAGACGTCATTGATTGGTTGCAATTGCAGAAATTGAAGAAAAAAGAACAACAAATATCTTACAAACTATAGAATTTTCTCAATAAAGCCAAGAGAAAAAGATGTATTATAAACACATTCTACCGGTATACAAAGTTTAAAAGTGTTTAGTTGCGTGGAAATTATTTTAAAAAACTGCCGATCAAACCGAAAAGATCCATGCTTTGTAGACTCCAGGGCCCGTCATTCTATCGAGTCAGCCAATTTACTGCTTTAATAATCTTTTGTACTCTAAGCTCAAATTTAGCAGGAGGGATTAGTCGATTTGCTTCTAATGTGAGCACAAGGCCTGAAATTTTGGGAAGGTGGGAGTTAATCAGTTACTTGACTAGTACTTTATTTAAAGACCCTGAGAGAATGAATGACAAAGCTGACTTCGGTGGAATTTGAACCAAGAGTATAACGAGTTATGATTGAATACCTCAAAACAACTGCGCTGAGCAGACTTCATAAAGCAGTCTTACTCGTTGGCCCATGATAATACAGTTTGTTGTTGCTTAGCACTAAGTCAGGCCTAATCAGACGACCTATGATCAAAGACATTCCGATCGTGACCACTAAGCATTTCGTCCAGCATGCTAACGTTTCTGCCAGTTCGCCACCTTTAAAGATAATAATACCAGTTCGTAGTCAATCGTACACGATAGTTGAAATACTGTGTCAAGAAGTTGCGGCCATGATGCTTAGCTGGTTACAGGTATATGTACGTGAAGTCGTGGTTGTGATGCTGCTGCCTGGGTAACGTGTAGAGGAGTTCATGCAGGTTGTATATTCGCTGTTGATCCGAAGTGAAATAATTCACGAATAGTGAACTGTTAGAACCTGAGAGAATTGCTTGCTGAGCTGTGTACGAAGTGAGATGATGTTGACGACGTTAAAGACATGATGGCGACAAAGAAGGAGGTTGTCGCAATGCTGTTGGATGAAGTTAGTAAGTCTCAACGAAGGCGGCGAGCTGGCAGAAACGCTAGCACGCCGGGTGAAATACTTAGCGGTACGTTCTGAGTTCAAATTCCGCCGAGATCGACTTTGCCTTTCATCCTTTCGGGGTCGATTAAATATGTACCAGTTACGCACTGAGGTCGATATTATCGACTTAATCCGTTTATCTGTCCTTGTTTGTCCTCTCTGTGTTTAGCCCCTTGTAGGTAGTAAAGAAATATGTATTTCGTCTGCCGCTATGTTCTGAGTTCAAATTCCGCTGAGGTCGACTTTGCTTTTCATCCTTTCAGGGTCGATTAAATAAGTACCAGTTACGCACTGTAGTCGATATTATCAACTTAATCCGTTTATCTGTCCTTGTTTGTCCTCTCTGTGTTTAGCCCCTTGTGGGTAGTAAAGAAATAGGTATTTCGTCTGCCGCTATGTTCTGAGTTCAAATTCCGCCGAGGTCGACTTTGCCTTTCATCCTTTCGGGGTCGATTAAATATGTACCAGTTACGCACTGAGGTCGATATTATCGACTTAATCCGTTTGTCTGTCCTTGTTTGTCCTCTCTGTGTTTAGCCCCTTGTGGGTAGTAAAGAAATAGGCAAGTCTCAACGTAGCCACTGTGGTAGAGGTGCTGTCTGGCATTGTCGATGGAATTGGCTGAATGTTTGTGTCCAGTGGCTAGACCTTAAAAGATCTGGAACCAAAGACCTTGGAACGAGGAAAAGCTGAGTTTTTACAAGGAGCTGTAGGCGAAAACAGGGTAATGAACAAGCTGTACCACGTGATCCTATTTACTCTGACTGGTTATATCCGTTGCAAGTTGGCATAATTGAGTAGGAGACAAATTGCACCAATACCAACCAATCAGAGTAGTGGACACAACGTGGTCCAAATAGCAGCCAAAGGCTAGCTGTTCCTTGCTACGTTCGAATGCGCGTATCTCTCTATATATAAACGGCAGTTTGTCTGTGTGTGTGTCTGTGTGTCTGTTTGGTTGTACCCTCACCCTGACCACGGCTTTCAACCGATTCTGATGAAACTTGACACACACATAGCCCAATGTCATAATTCAAAACTAACGGAGCGAAAATTTTGAAAAGTTCCCCCAGTTCTGAAAAAAAAACGATAAATTCGACATGGGGTCGAGAATCAGAAACACAAACCACAGACTGTCTAGGGGACGCAACTCGACCTTTTTTAACTCTCAAAAAAAATTTACCATCATTTTTTTCCCATTTTTTTGCTATTTTTTGGCTATAACTCTCTAAAAATGCTTTATAGTTATTTCCCTTACAAACCTGAGCAACGCCGGGCGATACTGCTAGTATAATATAAATGGGAAAGAGAAATTTCACCCGAGTCAACGCTACACTAATACAATGGCGTCTGCTCCTTAAAGCTAGATGGTCCCGTACTTCTTTCACTCAGGTACTTCCGACTCATTTGTCTTTACTCTCATCACGTAGATTATATCCGTACATGTGCGCACACACACACACATACCTACACATACATACATACATACACACACACACACACACACACACACACACACACACACACACACACAAAACCCCTCCCCCCAGGAACAGCTAGCCTTTGGCTGCTATTTGGACCACGTTGTGTCCACTACTCTGATTGGTTGGTATTGGTGCAATTTGTCTCCTACTCAATTATGCCAACTTGCAACGGATATAACCAGTCAGAGTAAATAGGATCACGTGGGACAGCTTGTTCTCTACCCATGATTTTTCTTGTACTCATCAGCTTCAACTATTCAAGAGAAACGTTAATTGCCTCGATCTCAAAAGTTCCGGGTGAATTGCTTAAGCTATGGACACAGCCCCTTCCTCTAAACAAATCAATAAAATAATAAATAAAGAGGAAATGAGCAGAAGACGGTCTTTGGCTTGTTTTTGTAGACAAAATATTTGGATGGTTGACAAAAGAACAAAATTGTGTAACAACCAATTAAACAGATATTTATTAATCGTTAACAAAAATGTTGTCGTTGCGACGGCAACAAAGAAAAAGATATTTACACCAAGTGAGTCAGTTCGTGTGTGTCCGTGGGAGATATGTGTATCAACAATGATAGTGGATTGTAGTATTAGTAGTGAGTAGTGTAAGTTCCTGCAGCAACTGGTATTAGTTGTATTGCGACCATGTAAACCGACACTATATATCCAATGGGCTGCCAAAGAAAAGGTACCAAAGACAAAATCGTTAATGATATTATTCTAATATGTTGTTTATCCCAAATATAGTTAGATTGCTTACAACAACTTCGACGGTCAGCCTAGCTACTGATAAAAACAAGCTTTTAATATGTTTACCAGGGAGCTAGATGTTTAGTTGCTTGCTGACGTCATCAGTCCCTGACCAGATCCTGTTTTGGTGTTTGTAATTAATTTCATATCTGAACACAACGATTTGGGGTTCAATACCTCGGTAGTGAGTGTTTAGGATTCTGATGATATTGCTGTTACATTCTTACTCCTCCAAACAGCAGGTTAGGTTTGGGTTACAAAAAAGAAAGAAAAAAACAGTTGTGAGCAATTGTTCGGCATACCCAAAGCAAAATATTTTCAATGTTTACACCTCAATGTTTAACTCTCCCATGTAAATACTCTAGTCTCGGCTATTGACTCTCTGTATATCGGTGACAGTTTGTGAATATGTGTGTGTGTGTATTATATATATATATATATCACTCTTACTTCGTTCTTTCCACTCTTCTTTCTTTCGTTCCCCCTCTCTCACATTTCCTGGCTTTCTCTTCATTCTCACCTTCCCTCCTCTTTCTATTCACTCTGTCAGTTTTCTTTTTTTTTTTCTCGTCCCTCCTTAATTCTTCTATCCCTCTGCCTCTACCTCTCTCCTCTCTCTCCACGTGACCAGTGTTCGACCAAGCCTGACCTTTCTTTCTTGGTTCGACTACCATCCGTGCAACATCTATATTCCTCACCATGCCTGTCAACTGTTATGTCCCTGCCGTAAGGCTTAATTTCCACACACGCCACCTTAATTTAATTCGTCCTTCGTCGAAAGACACCTGTTGTTATGTCCTGTTATTTGCATTTGTATTTGTGTACCATTTCTCCATTTTGTCCCGTCCTTATTTTCGTATACATTCGCTGCTCACTTCCAAGGAATCTAGTGCTCTTAGCTTAGTTTTTCCTTAGGGCTATCCAGATTGGAGCAATCTCGAGTATAACCAGCCGAAATTGCAAAGATAATCTGGAACTCAACTGAGGAAAGAAAACTTCGAATGACCAGTCCGTGTTTTTCTTGTCCCTTTTTTATATAATCTAGCTGTCTGGATGTTTTGCGTTCTTGTCCAATTGTATTCCTCCATATATATATATACATATATAAAGGTTAAGTTGGGATAGATAGATAGATAGATAGATAGATAGATAGATAGATAGATAGATAGATAGATAGATAGATAGATAGATAGATAGATAGATAGATAGATAGACAGTGAGAAAGAGAGACTGAGAGGTGAGAGAGAGAAATAGTCACATACTGTGGTTGATTTATTTGACTAAACTACCCCGAAGCTAAAATTGTTGCATCGTGTTTCAAATCGATATTTGACGTATTTATTTGTTATTCCAATATTCGTAATTACATTTTACAATAAATGCAATTACATTTTTTCAATACATCTAATATTTAATCAATATTAAAAATTATTTCGAAATGGTAATTAGAAATCAATCGAAATATCGATCACAAATATTAATTTGAAATCAATATAATGTAATGTTCTCGGTTATGTTTTCGAACAGACCAAATGTCGCGTTTTTGAGCGTTCCAAGCATGATTATGTGTCCTTTTGATTTCTGTACAATGTCCTTTATGTGTGTTCAGGGTTAATTGAAAGGAGCAGATTTCAAAAATATCAAATCACTTTCCATATCTCAGAAACCGTCCACCTTGTAGTACTGATGGCGATTGTGAAATCCCGTACAGACTTTGTTTTGCTGGAGTAGCCGTTGATCATTCATGGATACGAGTATTCAAGAGACAACATCGTATAAACGATAGGAAAATTGTTAGCTACGAAACCATAGTTGTCCAGATTTTTTTGTATGGATCTAAAGCATGTAACAAAATTTTTATTTATTTATTATTATTATTATTATTATTATTATTATTATTATTATTATTATGATCATCATCATCATCATCATCATTGCCTTTGCACAGCTTCTAACGCTGGAGATGTACTACGATGTCAACTGTTCACTACCAGTGAACTAAAGTAACATCGCTTATTTTTCGAGCACCTTCCGGAGTATTCGACCGGTTCCAAGCAGTGCTGTTTTCTGAAAGTGCTCCACCCTTATTGCAGCCCCTATTTGTTCCACGTTCTTCTCGAAATTTTTGCTCACTGTTCCCAAGGCTCGGACAATTATTGTTACTACTGCTACCTTTTTCATCAACCACAACTGCTTAACTTCCCAAGCTAACCTGTCATATTTCTCGACTATTATCTTATTATCTTCATCATCATCATCATTATTATTATTATTATTATTATTATTATTGAGTGAGAGAGCAGCACAACATCGAGACAAACTCTTCTTTTTCAAAGCATATAAAGTCATTGAGTTCTCGCAATATGATACTGAAAAGGACTTCTCAACCAGAAACCACAAAGCGTACAAATTTCCATCACGAAAATTGACCTTCTCAAAGATGACTGACCAATAAAATTTTTAAAATGGGTTACCGTAATAATTTCGGACAACTCAACCTTATGATTAAAACTGAACGCCTGTACAAAGAAATAACTGTTGCGTGGTAGGTGAGGGCATGGTTGTGTGGTTAAGAAGTTCGCTTTGCCACTACGAGTTTCGGGTTCAGTCCCACTGCACAGCACCTTGGACAAGTGTCTCCTACTATAACCTCGAGCCAACCAAAGCCTTGGAAGTGGATTTGGTAGACGGAAACTGAAAGAAGCCCGTCGTACATATAAGAATCAAGAAGTCCTCTGGTTCAATCCGATTTTCGGATCGCATGTTTCAACCAAGATCGCTGGAAAATTTTTTGCTGCTTTGGCCAAGTATTTTCCTAAATCTAATCGGTATCATGCTATTTTTAATCGACACACCATGAAGGTACCCTACGCCAACTCTGCTAATGTAGAGCAGCTTATAAACAATAGCAAAATGCGGCAAAGGTTCAATAACCCACCTACTGGATCTACCGAACATTTGCATCTAAATACCTATTTCTTTACTACCCACAAGGGGCTAAACGCAGAGAGGACAAACAAGGACAGACAAACGGATTAAGTCGATTACATCGACCCCAGTGCGTAACTGGTACTTATTTAATCGACCCCGAAAGGATGAAAGGCAAAGTCGACCTCGGCGGAATTTGAACTCAGAATGTAACGGCAGATGAAATACGGCTACGCATTTCGCCCGGCGTGCTAACGTTTCTGCCAGCTCGCAACCTTTGCATCTAAATACCAACCAAGGAGATGTAAACCGCGTAGGACAGACACAGAAGGGCCCTAATTCTTCATCAATTATCGACCGAAAAATGCTAATACTCAGATTCGTGAGTATTTTGGTCGATAACTGATGAAGAATTAGGGTCCTTCTATCTCTGTCTTACGTGTACGTTTTGTAGTATTTAATGTACTTTCAATTATTGAGTAACTGAACGCCACGCATGCCGAGTTTTGTTAACGGTAAGTTTGTGTGTGTGTGTGTGTGTGTACTCCCACCATCGCTTGACGTCCGATATTGGTGTGTTTACGTCCCCGTAAGTTAGCGATTCGGCAAAAGAGACCGATAGAATAAGAACTAGGCATACAAAGAATAAGTCCTGGGGTTTATTTGCTCGACTAAAGACAGTGCTCCAGTATGGCCCAGTCAAATAACTGAAACAAATAAAAGAATAAAAGAATATATATATAAACTTCTGCCTTAACTTATTCTTACTCAGTTTTCATTTTCTGCACGTTTCTTTCCTATGTAAAATATAGCTTGGCTTGATATATAGATGTTTCGTTAAAGTTATAGAAGGAACAAAAATAAGATCCGTTTCCTAATAGAGCCTCTCTCTCTCTCTCTCTCTCCTCTCTCTCTCTCTCTCTTCTCTCTCTCTCTCTCTCTCTCTCTCCTCTCTCTCTCTCTCTCTCTCTCTCTCTCTCTCTCTCACTCACTCACTCATTCATTTACTCAACAGATTTCATAAAGTCGTTTTCGGTTAGTAGAAATATTTTAAGACTTATGGCCATTGGTTATATTATTTTTCAGGATATGCAACTATTTCCTTTTCAAGGTAATTAATATTCGAACTATTTCACCTTTTCCTGTTCCCTACCCTGATTATACCTAGAAACAGAACAGGACATACAATCCTATCCAGGTAGCAGCCTAATTCATTCAATCTCCTCTTCCTTTTATTTTCATCTCTCACTCACCTCACCTGCATACCTCTACCTGCATGTATTTTATTTCTTTATCACCTCTCCTTATCTTGTGTTATTGTTTTCTATCTGCCTCACCTAGGGACATGAATTTACACAATATTTTTTCTTTGCTCTTCGAGTAAATAGCACACAGAGGAAAGTTTGTTGACGACATGGCTGCCGTTAATTTGATATCACACAAATACACCTACTTAGACACATAAGCTGTCACGTATTTCTCTGTCTGCCAGTCTCCTCCTTTTTTTCCATTCTTCAATGAAAAAGAACAAATAATATAGGCCGTGAGAAGATGAAGTATCTTCAGCAGAGAAGAAATGAGAGGAAAATATGTTAGACGGGTATGAATAAGACTGAGGAGTACAGCAAGAAAGAGAATTGTTATAAGACGGCCTCTAGACAGAGTAATGATGCGAAAACAAAAGAAGAAAGAGTCTTTTCTCTTACTCGTGTAACGGTTGCTTCTTCGTTGCAGTAGAATGTCACCAATTGTAACGGTTATAATATTCGTTGGTTGCCACTTGTAAGATGTGAAAGAAGAACAGTGATCGAAGTTGTAAAGAAATATCTATTTACCTATTTCTTTATTACCCACAAGGGGCTAAACATAGAGGGGACAAACAAGGACAGACATAGGGATTAAGTCGATTACATCGACCCCAGTGCGTAACTGGTACTTAATTTATCGACCCCGAAAGGATGAAAGGCAAAGTCGACCTCGGCGGAATTTGAACTCACAATGTAACGGCAGCCGAAATACTGCTAAGCATTTCGCCCGACCTGCTAACGATTCTGCCAGAGAAGATGAAGTATCTTCAGCAGAGAAGAAATGAGAGGAAAATATGTTAGACGGGTATGAATAAGACTGAGGAGTACAGCAAGAAAGAGAATTGTTATAAGACGGCCTCTAGACAGAGTAATGATGCGAAAACAAAAGAAGAAAGAGTCTTTTCTCTTACTCGTGTAACGGTTGCTTCTTCGTTGCAGTAGCTATTTACCGTTACTTTAATATATGTCATACCAAGACGGGTAGGCTAGTGTAATAGTATAACACAGTTCGTAAAGCATGCAAGGTAAAGAAAGTTAATTTGTGTGTATACGATCTTATAGTATATATAAATGAACACATATCCAACAACCCCTTCATAAAATTAAGCAAATCAAAACCAAATACCAATAGAACGGAACAACCACCAAGAAATCCTACCACACTCTACACCAGAAAGAAAAGTACACTAAAACACACCCCACACTACCTACACCAACCCCAAAACACCTACAGAGGCCCACCACACCAGTTCGAAAATAGACATACCAACAGAGCAGAACAACCACCAAGAAATCCAAACACACTCTACACCAGAAAAATGCATTTAAAACGCACCCCACACTACCTACACCAACCCCAAAACACTTATAGGGTCCCACCACACCATTCCACGAACCTAAGAGCCACAACATACAATACTAAAATACAACCCACATAACCAAACCAAAACGCTACTACCAAACATCCACCCCAGGAACCAACCATACAACCATAACAAACAACAAATGCACTACGGAGGAAACAACTACCAACACAATACACCTGAGGAACTAAGACGTAACACTAGGTTCAACAACAGACTCCAGAACAGAGCACCACAAACTCACTCTGACAATTATAACAACATGAGACAGATAAATAATAGCTTTGAACATAACTACACCAACCATTTTTTAGACCCCACACACAGGAACAGGAACGGGACACGATGGCAAAGGACAAACAAAAGAAACCTCAGGTAATTAAGATAATCAATCTCTCAAACAAAGAACTTACACCTAACGAAATAAGCATACTCTCCAAAGGACTTAAATTTACACCCACCCTACAACGTTCTAATTATTATGAAATGAAAGATGATATTTCGGAATTTTGCAGAAAACTAAGACTCACCGAGGCATTTCAAGACAAACAAATAGAGGAGGACTCAATAGCTAGAAACAAGAGCAATTACACCCCCACCAAAGGTAAGAATAAAGCCTTAGACCGCTATTGTGACTACATAACTAATTTCCCGTTTCAATTCATCAAGAAACAAAAACACAGCCCTAACTTCAACAAAAGAGAATGGAACGACCTCATCAAACTAAGAGAAGACAAAACAATAACAATTAAGGAGGCAGATAAGGGCAACGCGATAGTAATAATGAATACAAACAATTATAAAAATTAGTGCTATCCCTATTAAGAGATGAAACGTATTATGAAAAGGGCCCCCACATATAACCAGCAAAAAATAATGCATAACCTTAGGACATTAATCAACACATACCAAGAAGGACTCACGAACAAGGAGTATGAATACATCACTAACTTCAAATGCAAATCGAGTTTGTTCTATGGTATCCCTAAGGTACACAAAAGCCAAACCATTAGAGAAACGTGCAAAACATCCACCGACACACTCATCAAAATCCCTTCACCAAATGATCTTAAACTAAGACCGATAATAGCAGGGCCAGCATGTGAAACTCACCGCCTCAGCAATTTCTTAGACACACTTCTTAAACCTTTCCTAAAACACATCAAAAGCTACGTAAGAGACGATATAGATATGCTCAACCACCTCCCTAAAACAGTCAATGAGAAAACCCTTCTAGTATCATTCGACGTAGTTAATCTTTATTCTAACATCCCTCACAACCTAGGAATAGAAGCAATCACCTTCTGGCTGAATAACTACCCCTTTGAACTCCCAACTCGCATAAACAAAGACCTTATAATAGAAGGACTTAGATTCATTTTAGAGAACAATTATTTTATTTTTGACAATGATTTCTACAGGCAAAGATCGGGAACAGCGATGGGCACGCGTACTGCACCATCTTTTGCCAACCTAGTGATGGGATACCTCGAGAAAATACTATACCGGATGACACTCGAGAAATATGGAAACACCTTCGCCACCTATATCCATAACAACTGGAAAAGATACCTCGATGACTGTTTCATCATCTGGGACAAAGGCATAGAGAAACTTGAGGAATTAAAAATTCTATTAAATGGAATAAATGACAATATACAATTCACGATGGACACCAACGACGAAAAGAATTACCATTTTTAGACATCCTCATTAAGAAAACCGGCAACAAAATAGAGACAGATATCTACTATAAACCGACAGACTCTAACAGTACCTACCCTTTGATTCATGCCACCCACGACACACTAGAATGAATGTCCCTTTTTGTTTAGCTAGAAGGATTTGCACCATAATATCAGACACAAACACCCGACACACACGTCTCCAGGAACTTAGAACCACACTCACAAATAGAAACTATCCACAGCCCCTAATAGACAGTGCAATCCAACGGGTACTTAAATTAAGTATAGAAGACCTGAGACAAACAAAACCAAAAAAGAAAGAACAATTAAAACCCTTCCCTACATCTCTACACACAACCCACTCAACAATGAGGCCTTCAACACCATACTACAAAGCACAGCCCTACTAAAGGGAGACCCAAAGATGAACCGGATCCTCGAAACACACACCATCATTAAAAGTAAACGGCAACCAAAATCCTTGAAAAGGATTTTAACCCAAGCTACACTGCACTCAACATCAACCACAAAACCAGCAGTTAGAAAATGTGGAATGCCCAACTGCGGAATCTGTGTCATCTTGAAAGAAGGATCAGAATTTATACTGGAACAAGGCCACCAGTTCACCATTAGAACAAACTTCACCTGCGCATCAGAAAACTTAATTTACGTCATAACATGCGCAGGCTGCAATAGGCAGTATATAGGCCATACAAAAAATAGCTTACGTAACAGGATGGCGGTGCATAAATCACAAATTAGAAACCCTGATTACCGCAAAATACCGGTCAGCGGACACATAGATAGATGTGCTGGAAATGTAAATCCGAAATTTACAACTAACCCGCTCTATAAATTCAGTGACAACGCAACCTTCACACAACGCCAAAATAAAGAACTATATTTCATAAAAAAATTTAGACCAAGTTTAAACACCCTGGGCCAGGAATACTAAAACAAAAGATAAGTCCTCCGAAAAGGAGAACCAAATTTCACCACGGCCGCTACTTCAAACAGACACTCACTCTGACGGAAATATGCCTTAGTAAAAAAGGAAAAAAATTCTTTCGTGCAAATCTGACCCTGATACATACGATACAGCTATGGGTCAGACCCGATTCTGATTGGTCAACAAGTTGATGACGTCTAGCTCTGCTAGAATGGACAGGATACAAACAGGGGACAGTCATTAGTCAGAATATTGATGACGTCCTTTTCTGCTTGAATAGTCACCTAACAAGTACAGACAGAGGGCAGATCTAATGTAGCTATAAGTCGTGATTGGGCAGAATCTGGATGACGTCCCGCTATGCTTGACTAACGAAGCGACTGGTCAAGACAGGAAACAAACAAGAGGGAGTTATAATGCAGCGATTGGTCAAAATAATGATGACGTCCCGTTCCACTTGGTTAAAGCCACCTAACGAAACGATTGGTCAAAACATTGATGACGTCACGCTACGCTAGATTGACCACCTAACAGGCATTATAAAACCGAGCATTTCACAAAAACTCACTAGAACCACCCAGCGAACTTCCACCATGGGTCATCACAATTGCTTAAGGTAAAAATGAATTCCTCGCTCTTTCGGAAACATCAATCTTCTGTATTGACCGCTTTCCACCACTTTGATCTGTTTTTTGTATTGAATACGTATCGCCACCGTGGGCCACTGCATCGAACACTTTGAACATATACTTCAAACTATATATCAACTATACATGAACTATATATCAACTATACATGAACTCTAAGATGTCTGACTCCGTTGTGTATTATAAATGAATTTCTTGTGTTTGACGGCATGAGCTGTCTCTTTTATATATAACTTTTTTTGATAAGGTTCATTTCAGGAACTGAAACATGTTATAATGTATATATAAAAATTAAAAATTGTATAATACAGCAGCATTTTCGAACTTCATTTTTTACAAATATATATATAATATATATATATATATTATATATAAATATATATTATATATTATATATTATATATATATATAATATAGAGAGAAGGAGAGAGGAGAGAGGAGAGAAGAGAGAGAGATCATAATGTTACAGAGAAAAGAAAGTAAGTTAATGAAGTAAGAGTGGTGGGACGAAACAACTGCTTCGTTGGTGAGTTACCATAGTTGTCTCTTTGTGCCTTTTCTTTCAAAGACGGCGTTTTGTTCAGCCGGTCAGCCAGACTCGGTTCTCAGTAACTGACTTTGGCTTACGGAGTTCTTGTTTTTATAACTATCCAAAACTAGTTAGAAAGACAGGCATGTTGTTGAAAACAATAGATTTCGTTGGTGGTACATGTTATCTCAAATCTAGATTTTGGTGACCTAGAATAGGTTAGAAGGGTTAAGTGGCAAAGACCTTATTCTGCTTAGCGAAGGCATCTGGCAAATGTAACTGCTGTCACTCACAGAAAAAACTATTGTTTTACCGTGAGAAAAGCGCTGTTGAACTGTTAAGTGAAATTTGGCTATCGTGGATCGAATCCACGCCATGCCTGCATGAAGCCACTACTCTCGTCTTTACATTTTCACTAAAACTTTGTAACATCCATTCATGTAGGGTATAGAAGCAGTTTTGATACAAACTACAGAAACAGTGACATTATTTCCAACAGCAAAGAGCCAGCGAAGGTACCTTTATGCCAGAGGTGGGAAACCCTTTCGCTTTCATTCAAACTTGAAATCGTTTGCTAGCAATGGCGTAGCTAATAGGGGTGCCAGGGAAACGACCGCTTCCCACCAGCACATTTTTCAAAATTGACGCCGTTCCAACAATTGAGAAATTAGTTAAAAATTGTTTTGGTATGTGTCACGGCGCCTTTTCTTTCTTTTCTTTTCTTTTTAATGTGCTCGCTCCCCTTAACATTAGAACCTGGCTACGCCTCTGTCTGCGAGCAAAATTCTGTAAAATCCCTATTCGGAAAAAACAAATAACAGTATGTCTTACGTATTCAGATCTTGAGATAAATTTCACACTACAAGCTCTGTAAAGTTCTTTATACCTTATGAGGTGTTAAGTTGAAAGCAAGTTATATGAAATTAATATTTTGATCTTTACGCATTAAAATATTAATAAAATGTGACTTATTTTCAATAACTTCGTGAAACTTAAAGAAACTTTTCTGGTAACCGTGAAGGTTGTCTTGTGACAAATCTTAAGTCGAGATACGTACTAATTGAAGACAACAGTTACGACTAGAATTTAGAAGTTCGTTTACCTATTTCTTTTAACTGTTTTGAACCAATGTAATAAATTGAATGAAAGCAACCCTTCTGCAATGGTGCAATGGTTGGTACAAATAAAAGAAAAAGAGTTGCTGGCAATGGTTCTTTGTTTGACGAGAACTGGAGAGATAATTATTGTTACACAGAAGTAAATGGAACCTGTCTTTGTAAAGATTTGATTGCAGTTTACAGAAAGTACAATCTTAGGCGACCTTGACTTCACGTCTCTGCTTTTACTTTCGTCAATCAGCAATAAACATGATTTCATTTGGCGGCCGGTGAAGATTTCTTTCTATCTATCTATCTATCTATCTATCTATCTATCTATCTATCTATCTATCTTATTTCTTTATTGCACACAAGGGGCTAAACATAGAGGGGACAAACAAGGACAGACAAAGGGATTAAGTCGATTAGATCGACCCCAGTGAGTAACTGGTACTTATTTAATTGACCCCGAAAGGATGAAAGGCAAAGTCGACCTCGGCGGAATTTGAACTCAGAACGTAAAGACAGACGAAATACCTATTTCTTTACTACCCACAAGGGGTTAAACACAGAGGGAACAAACAAGGACAGACAAAGGGATTAAGTCGATTAGATCGACCCCAGTGAGTAACTGGTACTTATTTAATTGACCCCGAAAGGATGAAAGGCAAAGTCGACCTCGGCGGAATTTGAACTCAGAACGTAAAGACAGACGAAATACCTATTTCTTTACTACCCACAAGGGGTTAAACACAGAGGGAACAAACAAGGACAGACAAAGGGATTAAGTCGATTAGATCGACCCCATTGAGTAACTGGTA
>NC_043000.1:119430927-119433427 GCF_006345805.1 Octopus sinensis
CACTATGAAAGGTTGCTGAATAAAGAGAATGAATGGGAGAAAGAGAGTCAACCGAATGCCGACCCAACAGAAGGACCAGCTATCAGAGTTGACAGTCCCTTGGTAGTTAAAGCAATTAATGGTATGAAGACAGGGAAAGCCCCCGGCCCATAAAGAATCACCGCAGAGATGCTTAAAACATCTGGTGGTGTCGGCTATAGCCTAGTCACCCGTATAGTCAACCAGGTGATACATGAAGGAGTCATACCCAATGACTGGTGTAGCAGCACCATAGTCAACTGCTACAAAGGTAAAGGTGACGCTTTAGATACAAATAATTACAGAGGTATCAAGTTGCTGGATCAAGTAATGAAGGTCACGGAGAGGGTTGTAGCCCAACTAATTAGGGAGAGGGTCAGTCTAGACGAGATCGTTAGTAGGTCATATAACCGAAAGAGAAACACACTATAAAAGATTAGGAGTTGTAATATGTTTGGGGAGGAAATTAATTGTTATGGCCGGTGCGAAATCAATGGTAAGAAGCTTGTTTCCCAACCATATGGTTCCAGGTTCAGTCCCTCTGAGTGGAACCTTGGGCAAGTGCCTTCTACTATAGCCCCGGGCAGACCAAAGCTTTGTGAGTGGATTTGGTAGACGGAAACTGAAAGAAGCCCGTTGTATATATGTATACATATATATATATATATTAGCAGCTAAGCCCGGTTTCACCCGGTCTGTTTGGATGATGTGGCTGTGATCGTTTTCGGTTAGGCATAATCTATAACAACGTTTGTTAACCTTATCATTTCGGGTCCCCTCTTTCGATTGGATCCTCCAGCTATATGAAATTTTCCTGACCCCGACCCCGTCAGAAAACAGCTTCTAAGCAACTGGTTGTTTTAATGGCAGAAGAAAGAGGGAAATTCCATTAGAAAATATTTTAATCGATTTTCTCAGTAAATGTGGGGGTTATGAACAAAATACAAACTGCATCCCAATCTATGTACCTATCTCCACATGTGTGCCATTTTTCATGCAAATCCACCCAGCCGTTTGGCTGTGAACCTCGAGACAAGAAAGAATACAACGATCACCCATGTCCAATTTATATTATAGATATGTGTGTGTGTGTGTGTGTGTGTCTGTCTGTCTGTCTGTTTGCCTTTGTGTCTGTGTTTGTCTCACCACCACCGCTTCACAACCTATTTCTTTACTACCCACAAGGGGCTAAACACAGAGAGGACAAACAAGGACAGACAAACGGATTAAGTCGATTATATCGACCCCAGTGCGTAACTGGTACTTATTTAATCGACCCCGAAAGGATGAAAGGCAAAGTCGACCTCGGCGGAATTTGAACTCAGAACGTAGCGGCAGACGAATTACTGCTAAGCATTTCGCCCAGCGTGCTAACGTTTCTGCCAGCTCGCCGCTTCACAACCGGTACCGGTGTGTTTATGTCCCCGTACATTAGCGGTTCGGCAAAAGAGACCGATAGAATAAAGTATCAGGCTTAAAAAAATATATATAGGTACTAGGGTTGATACAATCGTCTTAAAAAAAAACAAAAAAACATTCTTCAAGGCGGTGCCCCAGCATGGCCGAAATCTAATGATTGAAACAAGTAAAGAAAATAAAAAGTATTCTTTCTTCTTTTAGCTGTTTCAGTCATTTGACTGCGACCATGCTGGAGCACCGCCTTTTAGTCGAACAATCAACCCCAGGAATTATTTTTTGTAGGCCTAGTACTTATTCTATTCAGTCTCTTTGGCCGAACCGTTAAGTTATAGGGACGTAAACTTACCAACATCGGTTGTCAAGCAATGGCGGGGAACAAAGACAGACAGACGGACAGACACACATCTATCTATCTAGCTATATATATATATATTAGTTCTACATTTACGTGTGTATATATACATATATATATATATCGCGCACTCAGTACATCACGGATTTTTCTATCTAATATATGTAAATTTATATCACGGACTTCTCAATATATCGCGGGTTTCTGCGGCCGATAGGTATTTATATTGTTTTAGATTTTAATTATTTCTGTGGGAGGTTTTGGAATTTAACACCCGCGATAGTCGAGGGATTTTTTTGTTTTCTTTTTAATTGTTTTAGTTCTTTTTATTGTTTTCCAAGCAACTTTTACTGATCCATTTTTCAACACTATTTCTTATAAGTATGAAGTGCAAATTTTTCACCCCCACCCCCACCAAGAAAAAAAATTCTTTTTAGTCGGTGAGCTTGCACCCCCTGAAGCCCCCCCCCCCCTGTTCTCGAGGCCTTGATAATAAAAAAAGAGAGGAGTTATGGTGTACAATACATGAATATGTCACGGACTGTACTTTTGTAAAAAAAAAAACCCGTCTGCCTTCTGTGTGTGTGAATGCATGCACATTTTGAAAAGGAGTAGCAGGTGGTGCTGGAGGCGGTGGTGGTGGTGGTGGTGGTGGTGGTGGTGGTTGTGGTTGTGGTAGTGGTGGTCCTGGTGCTAGCGGTGTTGTTTCTT
>NC_043000.1:119438427-119448427 GCF_006345805.1 Octopus sinensis
GAAAGTAACCTACTGTCACTAGCGTAGCTGGTGGAGGTGGGGTGGGGGCAGTCCGCGTGGGTGGCACTTTTCATCCTGCTGTAGACTATTGCTGTAGGTAGAGTGGCTGTGTGGTAAAAAGCTTGCTTCCCAACCACATGGTTCTGGGTTCAGTCCCACTACATGGCACCTTGGGCAAGTGTCTTCTACTATAGCCTCGGGCCGACCAAAGCCTTGTGAGTGGATTTGGTAGATGGAAACTGAAAGAAGCCCATCGTATGTATATATGTGTGTGTGTTGGTGTGTTTATGTTCCCATAACTTAGCGGTCTGGCAAGAGAGATCCGATAGAATAAGTACTAGGCTTACACAGAATAAGTCCTGTGTTCGATTTGTTCGACTAAAGGTGGTGCTCCAGCATGGCCTCAGTCAAATGACTGAAACAAGTAAATAAAAAAAGGCGGCAAGCTGGCTGAAACATTGGCACACTGGGCGAAATGTTTAGCGGTCTTTTTTTTCTGTCTTTACATTCTGAGTTCAAATTCCACCGAGGTCAACTCTGCCTTTCATCCTTTCAGGGTTGATAAATTAAGTACCAATTGTGTACTGGGTTGATCTAATCGACCAGCCCTCTCTCCAAAAGTTTCAGGCCTTGTGCCAATAGTAGAAATGAATATATGTTTTTTTTGTGGGGTCCAGGTGCAGCAAATGGAAGGGCCGCCCTGAGTGGCACACACTCAAGCTATAGTGAATTGGACCTAGTTCTTAGAAACCTGGTTGTTAGCTGGATGCTGAAAAGTGACTAAGTTAAGAAAATTTTGCTGTCAGTCAGCATACAGAATCCATTGACTGTTCTCACCTGAATTAGCAATTTAATTGACCATTTAATATTTTAAAGTAAAACTTAATTACTGTGTTTGTTGCATAAAATTTTCTATTTTAATATTAAGTTCAGAAGACAGGTCAAGTTTATTTGACGTAATGACAGTAAGGAAAACTACGTGAGTGTTTACATGTATCTGTGTATAGTGCTCTAAATGGAGGTGTAGTCAAATCCTATTTTATGGACTCAACCATGTTCTAAAATAAGACGAAAGGTAAGCTACTATAAATCGGCACAAACTTTCCGGACAACCTAGTATATATATATATATATTATATATATATATATATATATATAATATATATATATATATATATATATATAATATATATATATATATATATATATATATATAATATATATATATATATACATATATACGAGGGTGGGGACTGAAAAGTTCCTGGCTTTGGGCAGAAGGAAACACAGGTGGATCAGTTACTTAAGATTTTATCAGCATATTCCATTCCCAGACTCGCATGCTTACTGCAGTGGCCCTTCAATTCTTCCAATCCCTGCAAAAGAACTCCGAAGGTTGGGACTCCAACCACACCTTTCATGACACCCTTAAAGTCAGGAACCTCTTGTGTATATATGTTCTTTTATTGTTTTACTTCTTTCAGTCATTTGACTGTGGCCATGCTTTTTAGTCGAACAAATCAACCCCAGGACTTATTCCTTGTAAGCCTAGTACTCATTCCATCAGTCTCCCTTGCTGAACCGCTAATGTACGGAAAACATAAACACACCAACATCAGTTGTTAATCGATGGTGGGGGACAAACTCAGACAGACAAACATACAATGTAATTATTCTTTTTCATTCTAGGGGCCATTATATTAAACATTTGCAAAGAGAAACCATGCCATGCACAAAAAATTCAGCAGAACTGTCAGATTTTCAAACAGGTCATATTGTTGGGCAATCTGAGGCTGGTCTTTGCCAGTGAAAAATTGCCAAAAATCTTCAAATTCCTTTTGCTACTGTAAATAGAATTATAGTGCAATTCAAAAGCCAAGGAAAAGAATCAACAGATTCTCGTCCCGGCTGACCTGGGCCCTTGGAAAGGAAGCTTCACTGTTTGAAGAGAATTGTGGAAAACGAACCCCGTTTGAAGGCTTCTGATATTGCAAAACAGCTAGAAGTTAGTCCAAGAACGTGTGTTACATATCTGCATAAGCTTGGATATTATGGAAGAGCCGCTAGAAGAAAACCTCTCCTTCAACCAATTATCATGAAAAGAAAGAAATGAGGAGATGCCAGAAAAATCCAGTTCATTTTTTCATTTTAGGATAGATTGATTTTTTCAGATGAACCGAGATTTGCATTATTTTCAGACAGTAGATGTGTTTGGGTCTTGAGGCTTCCCAATCAAGAATTTGATTTGAAACAACTCCAACCAACTGTGAAACATGGCAGTATCTCTGTAATGGTATGGGGAGCTGTCACCAGCAATGGTGGTTCTGAGCTGATTGAATGTGTTGGAACCATAAACTCTGAAAAATTCATCGAAATACCTAAGCAAGGACTACTTCCGATGTATTCACATAATAACATAAGGAAAAATGAGTTTTTATTCATGGAAGATAGGGCTCCATGCCATACAGCGAAAAGGAATCAACAACAGCTGACTGAAAATGGGATGAAAAAGCTTGCTTGGCCCAGCCAATCTCTTGACATGAACCCAATTGAAAATCTTTGGAGTATATGAGATAGAGCTATATGAAAAACTCGACAGAAACCTGAAGCTAAAGGTGAATTCTTTTGATTGTTGCATGAAAAATGGGCAGAAATTCCACAAAGCTCATCAGTTCAATGCCAAAAAGACACTGTCAGGGAATTTTGCCGGGGCAGGGCCACAGATTTGCCAGAGGGATCCAACCCCTCTGGCGAATCTGACAAGTCAAGCAATGTTATGGATTGGGTCTACCCCTCTTGCGAATCTGACATGTCAAGTAATGTTATGGGCTGGGTCTGCCCCTCTGGCGAATCTGACATGTCATGTAATGGTATGGGTTTTTCTGCCCCTCTGGCTAATCTGACCTGTCATGTAATGTTATGAATTGGCCCTGCCCTGCCCCTCTGGCGAATCTCTAACATGTCATGTAATGTTATGGATTGGGTCTGCCCTGCCCCTCTGGCGAATCTCTGACATGTCAGATTCGCCAGAGGGGCAGACAAACCCATAACATTACATGACACGTCAGATTAGCCAGAGGGGCAGACAAACCCATAACATTACATGACATGTCAGATTCGCCAGAGGGGCAGAGCCAATTCATAACATTACACTTTAAACTTACTAAAATATTATTCGGGACGCTTTTATCTATGACTATAAAATCTCTACTAAGTATAAATGCTGATGAAAATTAATTTTGAGGATCTGATCAAAGACTTTGCAATTCAAAAAAGTAGGAGGAAACTTTTCAAATAGAAATAAAGTGGGAATATACAAAAATAAACATTATTTTCCCTCTTATTGTTTTGTTTCGTTTAGAAAAATAAAAATTTATTTTATGGTTTGTTATTGTTTATATTTTGAATTACATAATCTTCCATAGGGCACCAAAATCTTTTAAGTGCTTATGGGCCTCGATGGGTCTTAATCCGGCCCTGGTATATGTGTATCGAAAATGTGGAGGCGCAATGGCCCAGTGGTTAGGGCAGCGGACTCGCGGTCATAGGATCGCGGTTTCGATTCCCAGACCGGGCGTTGTGAATGTTTATTGAGCGAAAACACCTAAAGCTCCACGAGGCTCCGGCAGGGGGTGGTGGTGATCCCTGCTGTACTCTTTCACCACAACTTTCTCTCACTCTTACTTCCTGTTTCTGTTGTACCTGTATTTCAAAGGGCCGGCCTTGTCACTCTCTGTGTCACGCTGAATATCCCCGAGAACTACGTTAAGGGTACACGTGTCTGTGGAGTGCTCAGCCACTTACACGTTAATTTCACGAGCAGGCTGTTCCGTTGATTCGGATCAACCGGAACCCTCGTCGTCGTAACCGACGGAGTGCTTCCTTCCTTATGTGTATCGAAAGAGGGAGAGGAAACGAAAACAAAATAAAAAAAAAAAATTATAGGCGCAGGAGTGGTTGTATGGTAAGTAGCTTGCTTACCAACCATATGGTTCCCGGTTCATTCCCACTGCGTGGCACCTTGGGCAAGTGTCTTCAACTATAGCTTCGGGCCGACCAAAGCCTTGTGAGTGGATTTGGTAGACGGAAACTGAAAGAAGCCCATCGTATATATGTATATATATATATGTGTGTGTGTGTATGTTTGTGTGTCTGAGTTCGTCCCCCCAACATCGCTTGACAACCGATGGTGGTGTGCTTACGTCTCCGTAACCTAGCGGTTCGCCAAAAGAGATCGATAGAATAAGTACCAGGCTTCCAAAGAATAAGTCCTGGGGTCGATTTGCTCGACTAAAGGCAGTGCTCCAGCATGGCCCCAGTCAAAATGACTGAAACAAGTAAAAGAGAGAGTATCAGTTCACGACTGCTGAAATTATGAGGTTGACGCTCGGAGAAGAAAGAGTTTAAGAGTTGATATGACCTTTCAAAATATTGTTTTCTTAAGAATAAAAAATGGAGAGCGGAAAATGGGAAGGGGAGGAAAAAAAGGAAAAGATCAAGCTAAACAACCAACGTGTGTTGGTTATTTTCCAATTGTCATTGTCAGTGTTCGCATGCAGTGTATGTGTCTGTGTAGATAGGCAGCGATAAAGTTGATAGATTGAGATAGACAGATAGAGAGATAAAGAGAGAGACAGACAGACAGAGAGAGAGACAGACAGACAGACAGACAGAAAGGGAGGAGATCGTAAAGCCCCACGTGCTTATCACGCGGAGTAAAAGGATTCTAAAGCCCACAACGACTGCTTTTTAAAAGTGCAAGGCACTCCGAATAATTTCATTCTGCGTTTTGTCTTCCTCTTACAAAACGTAACGGTTTTTCTACAACCCTTACAATCACAAAACTACTGGAAACTGAAATTCATGGTCCTCCCTTACTATAGTGACTGTGGACCGTTTAAATCCTCTTTTTCCTTTATGTTAAAGGCATTTAAAACATCAAACTCTAAAATCTAAAACTCTAAAATTGTTACAATCATTAAATGATTCAAACAATTTATATTAATGTTTTCTTAATAACTATTTGTATTCTTATCTTAAATGTATTGAATTTTTACTGTATATATGTATGTTATTATGGTTGTAGCTTTGATAATTAAATAAGTCAACATTCTAATATCCTAAAGCTGATAAACCAACTAATGTGTTTCTCCATTTTCTTATTTGTAATATAAATTATATATATATATATATAATATATATATATATATATATATATATATATATTATATATATATATATATATATATATATATATATATATATATGTAAAAGTTAAAAAAACACAAACTGGGACAAGAACGTAAAACATTTAGAAGACGACCAAAAAACACAGACGGGACTTTCGAAGCTCTGTCATCAGTCAAGAACCAGATCATAACGGGAAGCTTTATGAAAATAAACAAAAGACGAAGGCAGGTGGAGTACAAACAAACAATTGTATTAATATGGCGCTCAGGAATATAAATAAAACAAGTCTTTTACGTTTTGAGCCTACGCTCTTCAACAGAAAGATACACAGAAAAGAAACAAGGAGAGAAAAAAATGCGTGCAGAAGCTAGCGATTCAACATATATATATATATATATATATATAATATATATATATATATTCCTTTTCCTGAGCGCCTATTATAATAATACTGTAATTGTTCCATTGTTGTTGTTTTTTTGTTTCCCGTTTGGATTAAAATTATATATATATATATATATATATATATATATATATATATGTATGTGTGTGTGTGTGTATGTATATTAGGATCTTTTCGGTTTGAACGGCAGTTTTTTCTAGCGGTGTCATATGAAATTGTCACCCATAATTATGACCCTTGTATCGATCTATTGCATTTCAATCTCTTTTAGGGTTAGGGAAGGGTATATTTTTTTTTTCCTAAATGTAAATAAACCCAATCTGTTTCTTAAACTAGGGACATATTCATACGGCACAGAATGGTTTTTTTTACCTCAATGGACGTCATTGATTGGTTGAAATTGCAGAAATTTAAGAAAAAAACAACAAATATCTTACAAACTATAGAATTTTCTCAATAAAGCCAAGAGAAAAAGATGTTTTAGAAACACATTCTACCAGTATACGAAGTTTAAAATTTTTTAGTTACCTAGAAATTATGTTAAAAACTGCCGTTCAAATCGAAAAGATCCGTATTTTAAATTATATACCCACTGAATAATACCCATGTATGTAAAGTTTTTTTCTCTGCAAAATTGGTTATTTAACTGTGGAACCAATGAAAGATTGGATGTTTTCATCCCTCTCTTCCTTGGATCATATATATATATATATATATATATATATATATATATATATATATATAGGAGCCCTCCGTCAGTTACGACGACGAGGGTACCAGCTGATACGATCAACGGAACAGCTTGCTCGTGAAATTAACGTGGCTGAGCAATTCACGTAGTTCTCAGGGAGATTCAGCGTGACACAGTGTGACAAGGCTGGCTCTTTGAAATGAACTGGAGCAATGTGAAATAAAGTGTCTTACTCAAGGACATAACGCGTCGCCGAGAATTGAACTCATGGCCTTACAATCGTGAGTTGAATGCCCTAACCACTAAGCCACACGCCTTCACACACACACACACATTGTTGTATCTGGTGAGAGTCATAATGTCTCAATATAACACACGCACTGGTTCGATTTCCACTCATCTATTTATTTATTTATTTATTCCAGAAAGCATTTTGTCGTCGCTGCATTTGCGATCGTATCGAAGGATTTTGACTCTGTCCATTATTGGAGCTGCATTCCTATTTTACTTTTCTTTTCTTTTTCTTTTTCTTTTTTTTTTTGTTGTTGTTGCAGTGCAGCAAAAGCTTTCTGGAATAAATAAATAAGTGGAAATTGAACCGGTGAGTGTGTCATATTAAGGCACTTTGACCCTCCCCAGATACAACAAAATTTGTTTCAAAACACGAATTCATATAAGGGATCTTGCAAACCAGATACAAAAATGAAATGTGTGTGTGTGTATACGACAGACTTCCACTTATTTTCCATTTACCAATTACACTCATAAAGCGTTGGTCAGGCAGGGCTGTAGTAGAAGCCGCTTACCCAAGGTGCCGCACAGACTGAAACCGAAAACATAGTTACAAAGCGAGTTTCTTAACCACAGAACCACGCCTGCGCCTATATACTTTAATTTAATTTCACACTGGTTTCAAATTTTAGTAGAAGGCTAACACTTCGAGGGAGGGATAAGTCGATTGCATCGACCGCAGTGCTTAACTGGTACTTATTTAAACGACCCTGAAAGAATAAAAGGCAAAGTCGAGTACGACGGAATTTGAACTCAGAAAATAATGACGGACGAAATATCTATTTCTTTACTACCCACAAGGGGCTAAACACAGAGAGGACAAACAAGGACAGACAAACGGATTAAGTCGAATATATCGATCCCAGTGCGTAACTGGTACTTAATTTATCGACCCCGAAAGGATGAAAGGCGAAGTCGACCTCGGCGGAATTTGAGCTCAGAACGTAACGGCAGACGAAATAGGGCTACGCATTTCGCCCGGCGTGCTAACGTTTCTGCCAGCTCGCCACCTTAACGACGGACGAAATACCGTTAAGCATTTGTCCGCTGTGATAACGAGTCTGCTCACTTGCCGCCTTAATTTTGTTTCATATCATCTTTGTGTTGCAATAATATAATTTTTTTAAAAATTCCCACTGATAACGGCTGAAGAGCTAGAAATGAGTCTGGTATCCGACAGGGGCAGCACTGGACAGATATGATGTTTTTACACCTTTTTACCATAAGAGAGAATTTTCTCTCCGCGTAACTCAACATAGAAAGAAACATGGGAGAGTGGTTACAGGACTTCTTAGAAGACAAGCCAGGTGGTGGCACCCAATGAAATCATCTCCAAGGAGACGATAATAGAGAATGGAGTACCTCAGGGAACTGTCTTGGGGACGCTGCTGTTTATGGTGGCTCTCTGCTGTCTGACTATTTAAGCATCTGTGTCCATCCATCCACCCAACCTGCTGTTTGTCTGTTTATCTGTTCATGTTTTTTTGTTTTTTTTTATATGTATGTATCCATCTATTAATGGATGGGTAGGACTTGATTGAGTGATAGGTGGGTAGCTAACTTCATAGATGGATGGAGAGATAGATAGAATTTGTCTTTAGAAGTTGAAAAGTTTACTTATGACAAAACACCGCTTGGTGTTGACACTGCTGTAAAATGTTTTGTTTTCTTGTTTTTTGTCTTTTTTCCTTTCTTGTCCTCACCTTCTTTGGAAAAAAAAACCCCTCATTGTATGGTGTCATCGAAGTTACACTATGCCTGAGAAATTGGCAGAATGCTCATCGTAGTGAATGCTTTTAATCAAGAAGTCTACTCGACCAAAGCCGACTCAAAGCTAGACAACAATAACAAGCTAGTAAGAGTTACTGCTAACATTCATTAAATGAAATAAAGAAGGTTAATTAAGAGAGGCAATTAAGGAAAGAACGGTCAGTAATTTCACTCGAGGGGGAAATGATGTCATTAAACCAGCTCCACGCTGGAGCATATCAGTAAACGTAAGGAAAATTAATTAGTTGATAGTCTTTCTGAAGGAGAGTAATTTTCGCCGGTCATAGACTTTTGTACCGGTCATAGACTTTTGTACCGTCTTATTAGCATTAAAGGCCCCCGGGCAAATTAATGCATTGGATCCCATAGCTGTTTATTTATCGACAGCAAGCTACAGCATACATAGGTCAGAATTGGACCCCTAGAACTTCGAGAAATCCCTGGCCTGGCAGTGCCACCGAGCGAGGGTATGGTATTACTGTTTCGTCATAAACTCTACAGGCATAGAAGTGCCGTCAGCCGAGCCTGTCCGAGAGGCGCGCAGGGCGACGAAACTGTTTTGCATGCACTCATTCAGCGTGCAGTCGGTTCTAATGAACAAGACGAGTGCACGAATCGAATGCAGTATACCGGATACTACCAGTTTCCATGATGTGATTGGCAAAACGTACTGAGATAACCTTTAAATCATTCTCCAAACACTCATCTCCGTTGTTCTCTCAATCCATTTGTAGCGTAGCTGATATCTTCACGGTTAGAAATAGCAGCTGAAAAGGAAAAACCGCATAGAAGCACGCGGTTGAATGAAAAATTGTCTTCCTCTGTCGAAGTTGTGAAAAGATAGACGGAGCTTATTCACTGACGTCGAAATCACAAATCTGACTGTGTAACGGCAACGAGTAGCTTCATGCACTTTTAGAGTGCATGTGGTGCATACAAATTACCGTTGCTTTAATATCCAAATTCTACCAGTCAGAAACAACAGGACGCAAACGTAAAAAATATATATCTACTTTATTCTCTTATGACAGTAACAAATAAGTGGTATATCTGGTTCCGCTTGGCATGGATGTGTCAGAGCCGAACTTTATCGCTGTAGAATTTACAGTGTTCAAATGCAAAACAACACTGCCAAGATGGCGTCCGAATAGGGAGAGAAAATGATGTGGTCGGCAACAAATCCTGGTTAAAAGTCTTCGGCCGCTGCTGCTATGGGAAATATCTGGACAGAGAGAATTACACGTCTCAAGTCACTGCCTGCTGCTGCTATATCTCTCCGGACCCTTTTAAGGTTCACGCTCCCTTCGCCTCTCGGCTAAACTGCCACGTCAGCAAAAGTCCTTCTTCCGGTGGTGAAAGCACCAACCCCGCACGCGCGAAACAGAAAAGGACGGTGCGCGAGCGCGCGCCGTTGTATAGGATCACTACAACTGGGTTCGCGCCATTTCATTAACCGATTCCAGCCACCTCAATAGAATCTATTTCTACCAATGCTCTTTGTCCGGGGTCACCAATTTGTAGGTCTTTCGTTATCTAACACGAGATTATTTCTAATATATCTCTATGGTATGATATACTAAAACCTTGGATAAAACCGTACCCTCGAATGGCTCACGATTAGAATTTGAACCAACCAAATAAAGCAAAATAATTAG
>NC_043000.1:119453427-119458427 GCF_006345805.1 Octopus sinensis
TCAGAATTCAGCTGGTACTTATTTTATCAACCCGGAAAGGATGAAAAGCAAAGTTGAGATCACCGGGATTTGAACTCAGAACGTAAAGACGGGACGAAATGCCGCTAAGCATTTTACCTGCTGTGCTAACGATTCTGCTCAGAAAAGGCTTGGCCGAAATTTTGTTGGAGGGGTCCAGTCGATTACATCGCTCCCAGTACTCAAACGGAATTTATTTTATCAAAGGACTGCAACGACATTTAGAATAGTACAAGGACAAAAAAAAAACCCCAAAAACAAAAAAAAAAGCAGCAACAAAAACAGCAGGAATTTACATTAACAATAAAACCCAAATAACAAAAGAATTATAATAGTGAAATTCTCCCAAAGGGGAAAACACCCTTTGATGGCAAGAAACCTCATATATCCCGAGTAACCCTTATCACCAATAGCAAGTGGTCCTCTCTCCTCCATGCTCTTCAGCCTACAGGTACGTGCTTCGAATAGGCCTTTTCACCCATCTTTTACAAATTCATTGGGGGACAGTGCTTCTACTTCTTTATTAGAACTTGAAAAGTCGACGAGAGCTTGGCCGAAGAGGAAAGTGTCTGTCTTTAGTTGGTGGTGGTGGTGGTAGTAGTAGTAGTAGTAGTAGTAGTAGTAGTAGTAGTAGTAGTAGTAGTAGTAGTAGTAGTAGTATGCGGCCATGCACTGAAACAGCGCGTCGCTCTATCTGCCATTTGTTAGTGGTTCCCTACTCATATCGGAGTGGAGGCACATGACCTAGTGGTTAGAGCAGCGGACTCGTGGTCGAGGGATCACTGGTTCGAATCTGATACGGTTGTACATAGGGTAAATGTGTTTGAAAGATGTGGTTTCTTTGGTTTGTTTGTTTCCAAACAACATTTATTTTAGTGATGTTGACACCGCCAGATTGAATGGTACTGCTCAGGTGTCGAAACCATAATGATATCCGTGCGGCAGCTGATGACGGAGGGATGTGAGATTGTTGGTTTGGCTGTTTTTGTATTTGTGGAATAGTAGGAATAGCATTATAACACATCCTTTTGATATATATATATATATATATATATATATAATATATATATATAATATATATATATATAATATATATATATATATATATATATATATATATACATACATACATATACAACACAAATAAAGGAATAATATATATACAATAGATGTTGTATGTATGCGAAGGCGTATGGCTCAGTTGGTTAGAGTGTCGGGCTCAGAGTAGTGAGTTCGATTCCTGTTGTGGGGTAACGGTCGGTCCCATTGTTTCCCTATTAGCGACACCACTGGTTCCACATGAGAAGTTAAGTCAATATGACATGCTTCAATGCACTAAAACCTTTTATTCATCTTGAATAGACGCTGTTGGTTTGGTATTCCGGGTGCGTCTAATATGCCCGTGCCCTTTTTATGCTTTCAGATAAGGAAGCAAGCTGAATTCACGTCAAAAAGAAAAAAAAGGAAAAAAGAAAAGAAAAGAAAAAAGAGAAAAGGTAAAAACTAGTTCGAAATGTCACAGTAGAGAATGTAATCCTGTTGAGAAGGTTATGAATAAAACCTTTTGATCATTGGTCTGTTTGGTCAAACTTGACTCGAAGTTAAGCAACAATAGCATATAGGTTCCCAGGCACTTACTGCCAAATCTACTTAACTGGAAGATTTATTCAAGACATCGGTGTGTGTGTGTATGTATGTATGTATGTATGTATGTACGTACGCACGCACGCGCACGTACACACACACACACACGCCACACCAAGCATATATATAGGGTGTTCAAAAAGTCTCTCCTCAGTGAAATTTTTTAATCTTGCGCATCACCAAGGCGCTACTTCAAGAGTTTTTGGTGAACGGATTATTTCGAAGGGACTTTGGCCACCAAGATCACCTGATTTAACACCGTCAGACAATATTTTTTCCTGGAGAGCAAATAAAGGATCAGTGTACAAGAATCGCCTGAAAACCGTTAAAAACTTACTGCAGAGAGACTTTTTGAACACCCTGTACATTGTCAATGTATTATATATCCGAAAAAAAAGCACACTCCAAAGTATATATATATATTGCAAATACACACACACACTCACACACACACACACACACACACACACACACACACACACACACAATTCAATTAGAGGTTAAAATAGCCTCATTAAGGGATAGTAATAGCTAATGAATTACTGCTTCATTACCTAATTTTTTTGTGAATAATAATATTCATAAAATTATAGGTCTACATATAAATCTTGGTATATACCAGCAGTCGCCTAACTTTTTCCACCACCGACTCCCTTTACCAACCTCTCCTTCCACATCGACCCCCTTTAGACACTTCTGCGTCAACCATCCTCGTCATTTAAAATATCTTAATACCTTACCCTACCGTAAAAATAATAAATAAATGCGCCTTTTTAAAGCCTAGCTAGGCTCATGGGCCCGATTTCCTGGTTTCTATGGCGTATGTGTTCCCCAGCTGGACGGGACGCCAGTCCATCACAGCGTTACTCATTTTTGCCAGCTGAGTGGACTGGAGCAACGTGAAATGAAGTGTCTTGCTCAAGAACACAACGCGCCGCCCGATCCAGGAACCGAAACCACAATCTTACGATCATGATGCTGACATCCTAACCACTAAGCCACACGCCTCCACTTACCCTACCGTACCATATTTTAAATGCGTACCGGGTACTGATGCTGGCAATTAAAATGTTAGCTAAATTATACATGTACGACAAATTAAGAAATTCTAATGAAGATGACACACTTTTTACATTTAAAACGTACGAGTATACAGTATTAAACTTACAATTTTTATGAAATTGTTTTCATGGTTAGAAAATGTGAAAAACGCATCATATTGCAGGAATGTCTTTTATTGAAATTGGCAACATCGATGTGAGGTATGAGTATGGTGATCCTGAATCGAGGCATTGATACCAGGTTGAATGTTAAACAGTTTCAGTCTCGGATCTTTACCTTTTGACCGACAGATTTTTAAAATAATTTTTTGTAAGTAAACACTTTCGAACTTCGGACACTGGTATAATGTGTCATATAAAACATCTTTTAATCTTAGCGTTTTTGAGAAAAGCTTATATTTAGGAAGTTATTTCAACGTTAAAGTTGTAGTATTTCGGTAATTTCAACCAATCAATGACGTGTACTCAGTTGAATAAAATTACTGCTGTTGTTTGTCAACAAGAACTTCTGGCGGTGTATATTTCGTTTGTCACAGTAAAACATACACGCCCATACACACACACACACACACACACACACACACACACACACACACACACACACACACACACACACACACACACACACTTTCATATATACAGGCATATACATATATATTCAAACAAGAAATTCTTTACATGTGTATCTAACATGTAAAACTTTGTAATTTCTATTAACAAATGAAATACGTGCAATGGCGAATGAATAATACAAAAAAAAAAAAAAAAAGATACTTTCCAATTTCTTGTTTTGTTACACAATAACTCTGCAAATAATATTTCCTTAATTCTCAATTTTAATTTGTATTTTGAACTGACACACAACAGCAACTGAGACTACATATTGGATTGTAATCTCTCTATATATAAACGGCAGTTTGTCTGTGTGTGTTTCTGTGTGTCTGTTAGGTTGTACCCTCACCCTGACCACGGCTTTCAACCGATTTTGATGAAACTTGACACACACATAGCCCAATGTCATAATTCAAAACTAACGCAGCGAAAATTTTGAAAAGTTCCCCCAGTTCTGAAAAAAATCGATAAATTCGACATGGGGTCGAGAATCAGAAACACAAACCACAGACTGTCATGGGGACGCAACTCGACCTTTTTAACTCTCAAAAAAATTTACCATCATTTTTTTTCCATTTTTTGACTATAACTCTCTAAAAATGCTTTATAGTTATTTCCCTTACAAACCCGAGCAACGCCGGGTGATACTGCTAGTAATAGAATAAGCTGACGTGCTTCAATAGGAAACAGGTAAGATTTTCCCTAACTACCTACATAATACAGATCAGCTTATTCTCATAAATCTGTTGCTACAAAAAGCAAGAACAATAGGCCGAGGACGTGTAGGAAAATGCGGATTCCATTTCGAATACTGACTCAGAAATTTTGTAGCTATCTGCCTCCCAACCACATGGTTCCAGGTTCAGTCCCTTCTACGTGGTACCTAGGGCAAAGCTTTGTGAGTAGATTTGGTAAACGGAAACTGAAAGAAGCTGTTGAAAATACTAGGGTCGATTCTTTGTTCAAGTGTTCAAAGGCGGTCTAATGACTTTAACAAGTAAAAGAATAAAACAAAAAAGAGAATATAGACACACACACACACACACACACTCACACAAATACATGCGTATAATGTTTGTATGTGTAGGCGCAATGGCCCAGTGGTTAGGGCAGCGAACTCGCGGTCATAGGATCGCGGTTTCGATTCCCAGACCGGGCGTTGTGAGTGTTTATTGAGCGAAAACACCTAAAGCTCCACGAGACTCCGGCAGGGGATGGTGGTGATCCCTGCTGTACTCTTTCACCACAACTTTCTCTCACTCTTACTTCCTGTTTCTGTTGTACCTGTATTTCAAAGGGCCGGCCTTGTCACTCTCTGTGTCACGCTGAATATCCCCGAAAACTACGTTAAGGGTACACGTGTCTGTGGAATGCTCAGCCACTTACACGTTAATTTCACGAGCAGGCTGTTCCGTTGATTCGGATCAACCGGAACCCTCATCGTCGTAACCGACGGAGTGCTTCCCAGAATGTTTGTATGTATAATATGAATGCGTTTTCCTATATGTAGTTATGCAGGTATGTGTCGAGTGTGTGTGTGTGTGTGTGTGTGTGTCATTGTTCCACGCTTGTGTCTAATGACCAGCAAGCGTTAACAAGTGGTAGTTAGCATAACAATAACATGAACAGCAGTTGAAAAAGCAACACAACTAAATCCCTCCCCCC
>NC_043000.1:119460927-119628427 GCF_006345805.1 Octopus sinensis
ATATCTTACCCCAGTGTCACTTTGATGGCATGCACTGCTCTCTCACTCAATAATAATAATGATAATAATAATAATATAATAATAATAATAATATAATAATAATAATAATAATAATAATAAAAAAATTAATAATAATAATAATAATAATAATAATATAATAATAATAATAATAATAATAATAATAATGGGTGTTTCGTTCAACATCCTTAAAAACCCTTATTCAGGGACCTTTTGAGCGGGATGGGTTACTCGACCAGAAGAAAATTTTAACTGGGCCCCACCTACAAGGTCATGCGCTGTTTATCTTGATATGAGATCACCATGTCGCGCACATATGGTTGTGATGCATGTGCCTAATGTACCCTTATCAGACGGGTAGTCATGATGGGCATACTGGGCTTCGTAAATTTCACTCCAGTGTCACTTTGACGGCATGCACTGCTCTTTCACTCAATGATGATGATTAATAATAATAATAATAATAATAATACTAATAATCTTAACTGATTGGAAGTGTTATCATGTACATTGTTTTGTCTTGGTATAAAGATGGCTACAGCAAATATTTTGCTCAATACCACAGATTTGCTTGTCAGTTGTTTGACCTTACCAGTTGAGCATGTCCCTTAGTGGCTGACGATATGTGCATCTCTGACCACGAGCAGAGAGTAGTGGGGGAGCATCATAGCCATGTGTTTTGAGAGGGATTCTTTGGGGTTTGAATAGTTCACCTCTGGAAACATGGGTGCTTCATTCAACATCCTTAAACAACCCTTATTCAGGGACCGTTTGAGCGGGATGGGCTACTCAACCTGAAGAAAATTCTAACTGGGCCCCACCTGCAAGGTCATGTGCTGTTATCTTAATATGAGATCACCATGTCGCGCACATATGGTTGTGATGCATGTTGCCTGTGTACCTTTATCAGACGGGAGTCATGATGGGTATATTGGGCTTCGTATATTTTACCCCAGTGTCACTTTGATGGCATGACTGCTTTCTCACTCAATAATAATAATAATAATACTAATAATAATAATATAATAATAATAATATAATAATAATAATAATAATAATAATTCGTTCTTTATTGGCCACAGGGGCTAACCAAAATCAATTAAACATAAAGAGACAAAACACAGGACGAAGTTACAAAGTGTTTTGTCCGTTGAAAAATCCGCGTACAAAAGCAGATAATATAATAATAATAATAATAATAATAATTATAATAATAATAATAATAAAATGCCCTGATGCAGTACCAGGCAGTGGCTCTCATGGCTTCTGATCTTAACTGATTGGAAGTGTTATCATGTACATTGTTTTGTCTTGGTATAAATGGGCTACAGCAAATATTCTGCTCAATACCACAGATTTGCTTGTCAGTTGTTTGACCTTAACCAGTTGAGCATGTCCCTTAGTGGCTGACGATATGTGCATCTCTGATCACGAGCAGAAGTAGTGGGGGAGCATCATAGCCATGTGTTGAGAGGGATTCTTTGGGGTTTGAATAGTTCACCTCTGGAAACATGGGTGGTTCTTTCAACATCCTTAAGCAACCCTTATTCAGGGACCGTTTGAGCGGGATGGGCTACTCAACCTGAAGAAAATTCTAACTGGGCCCCACCTGCAAGGTCATGTGCTGTTTATCTTGATATGAGATCACCATGTCGCGCACATATGGTTGTGATGCATGTACCTGGTGTACCTTTATCAGACGGGTAGTCATGATGGTATATTGGGCTTCGTATATTTCCCCAGTGTCACTTTGATGGCATGAACTGCTCTCTCACTCAATAATAATAATAATAATAATAATAATAATAATAATAATAATAATACCACGCAGTGGGACTGCGTGGCATCTTGGGCAAGTGTCTTCTGCTATAGCCCCGGCTCGACCAATGCCTTGTGAGTGGATTTGGTAGACGGAAACTGAAAGAAGCCTGTCGTATATATGTATGTGTGTGTTTGTGTGTCTGTGTTTGTCCCCCTAGCATTGCTTGACAACCGATGCTGGTGTGTTTACGTCCCCGTCACTTAGCGGTTCGGCAAAAAGAGACCGATAGAATAAGTACTGGGCTTACAAAGAATAAGTCCCGGGGTCGAGTTGCTCGATTAAAGGCGGTGCTCCAGCATGGCCGCAGTCAAATGACTGAAACAAGTAAAAGAGTAAAAGAGTAAATGATGATGATGATGATAATAATAATAATAATAATAATAATAATTGGTATAAAAGATGGGCTACAGCAAATATTCTGCTCAATACCACAGATTTGCTTGTCAGTTGTTTGACCTTAACCAGTTGAGCATGTCCCTTAGTGGCTGACGATATGTGCATCTCTGATCACGAGCAGAAGTAGTGGGGGAGCATCATAGCCATGTGTTTGAGGATTCTTTGGGGTTTGAATAGTTCACCTCTGGAAACATGGGTGGTTCTTTCAACATCCTTAACAACCCTTATTCAGGGACCGTTTGAGCGGGATGGGCTACTCAACCTGAAAAATTCTAACTGGGCCCCACCTGCAAGGTCATGTGCTGTTTATCTTAATATGAGATCACCATGTCGCGCACATATGGTTGTGATGCATGTGCCTGGTGTACCTTTATCAGACGGGTAGTCATGATGGGTATATTGGGCTTCGTATATTTTACCCCAGTGTCACTTTGATGGCATGAACTGCTCTCTCACTCAATAATAATAATAATAATAATAATAATAATAATAACAACAACAACATTAAAACCACGAAAGAAAAATGTAAATAAGCAACACGACGACGATCGACATTTACTCTCCACCAAAAATAACCCAAAAAGCAATGCCCTCCCCCCTTCGACACACCTCACATCCAAACACAAGAGATACAAAATAAAAACAACAATAGCCTTTTGTGAATACTTAATTCGCAAACTGCTGGTGTTGTTCCTGTTGCTGCTACTGCTGTTGTTGGTTTTTTTTTTTTTTGTATTTGCGGCTATTGTCACTTATTGCTATCGGTTTAATGGTCATTGTACCTGGTCTCGTAGTAATTAGATAAGTTATGCATTGCACATGGTTAGTGCTGGGCTGGGGGAGTTGTTAAGCGACAGAGAAGGAATATTAAATGACGTTGAAATGCACCGGTAGACTTTATAAAGGAAACTTTTTTTTACGCTGGGAGGACCTTTGGCTTACAAAATATCATGGATAGGTGAGTTTCGATTGTTTTAAAAAAGAAAAAAAATGTTTTATATTTATGTTCACGTCAATATGATTTTTTTTTGGTTTGTTCTTGTATATTTTCTTATACGTTTGCATACGAGTGAAAAAGTTTTCTACCTACCTACCTAAACACGTACATACACACATATCTGTTTGACGGTGTGTCTATCTCTCTGTCTGTCTCTCTCTCTCTATCTATTTAATATCTATCTATTTGTCCGCCTGTCTGTCTTTCTGTCTGTCTATTTATCTCTCTCTATCTATTTAATATCTATCTATTTGTCCGTCTGTCTGTCTGTCTGTCTTCTCTCTATCTATCTACTATCTATCTATCTATCTATCTATCTATATATATATATATATATATATATATATATAAATATATATATATATATATATAGATCTACCTATCTGACTGTCTTTTCTGTTTGTCTCTCTTTCTTCTCTCTCTCTCTCTCTTCATCTCTCCTCTCTCTCTCTCCTCTCTCTCTCTATATATATATATATATTATATATATATAATGATAAATCTCAGAGCGTGTTATAAACAGTAGCAGCAACACATCGTGACGTATATTTGCCATTTGAATATGGCTAACCCCTAAGGTGGAATGCTACTGTAGTTTGTAGCCCCAGGAGGACACCTCCTCCAGCTGGCTATATATATATATATATCTATATATATATATTAATATATATCTGTCTGTCATTCTATCAACGGATGTCATGCTCATGTACTGTCCCAACCACGAAAGAGTGATTATATGTATATGTATGTACGTATCTATTTATTAATCCTCATTTCTAAAACACAACACACACCACACACACACACACACACACACACACACACACACACACACACACAAACACCACACACACACACACATTCTATCAATTTTTCATATCAGAAATATTTTAAATCTGTGGGAGGGGGTATGTTTTAAGAGCCATCACCTCCCTCTGGCACCCGTCATCTCCCATGAGCAGGTTCCTTCTACAACGGGGCCAGATTAAGGCCAACTAATACCCTAAGCTCAATCTCACACTGGTGTCCCCTAATCCCTTCTCAATAGAATGACACATTAATATCTAATAATCAACGAATATGGAAAAACAAGAAAGAAATAAAAAAAAAGCTCGGTCAAGTGTCGTCTGCTAAACCCTGAACCGATCGATGTCTTACGAGTGCGTTTGATAGACAGAAATTGTATGACAACCCGTCATACACACTCACACACACACACACGACGAGTTCCCATCATACAATTTCTGTCTATATGTATGTATGTCTCTTTTTTTTTTAACTATTATAAATCTTCCCTTGAGGAGGGAGCCGGTTTCCAACAGAGATACAAGGCTCCATCTTTGGGATTTAGTTCACATAGGAAAATTCACATCTGGAACTTGAGAAGAGTCTTGCATATTTTTACTGTTCCATCCACAGATTGCACTTGCAGTATAATGCAATGCAATGTATATATGTATGTATGTATGTATGTATGTATGTATGTATGTATGTATGTATGTATGTATGTATGTATGTATGTATGTATGTATGTATGTGTGTGTGTGTGTGTGTGTGTGTATGTATGTTTATGTATGTATGTATGTATGTATGTGTTATTTGTGTATGTTGTGTGTGTGTATGTATGTATGTATGTGTGTGTGTGTGTGTATGTAGTGTATGTTGGGTGTGTTGTGTGTATGTTGTAGTATGTATGGTGTGTATGTAGATATGTATGTATGTATGTATGTATGTATGTGTGTTGTATGTATGTATGTATGTATGTCTGTCTATGTATGTATGTATGTATGTATGTATGTATGGCATGCATGCATGCATGCATGTATGTATGTATGTATGTATGTATGTATGTATGTATGTATGTGGTATGTATGTATGTGTGTATGTATGTATGGATGATGTATGTAGTGTAAGTATGTGTGTGTATGTAGTGTGTGTGATGTATGTATGTATGTATGTATGTATGTATGTATGTATGTATGTATGTATGTATGTATTTATGTATCTATCTATCTATATACATACGAGGAGGGTGGGTGATGAAATGTTCCTAACTTTGGCTAAAAGAAAATACAGAAGAATCAGTCAATTATGATTTTATTCAACCATTTGTTGCAGCTGTCCTTCTGGTTTTCTGAAAGAACTTGGAAGGTTGGACCTCCAACCAGACCTTTCGTGATACCCTTAAAGCCAGGAACCTTTCAGTGCGCCATCATAAGTATATATACAAATGTGTGTGTGTTTGGGTGTGTATGTGTGTGTGTGTGTGTGTGTACAGGCAATCCTTCGTATTGGTACACGACATCATTCACCCACACAACCTTTTTTTATGACGCAGGTAAAGAGGCTAGGCTAAAAAAAGAGGGTGAAAAACATCGTCTTATCACACCGAGACTGTAGACCAATACCGAAGGAACACCTGTGTATGTGTGTGTGCGTGCGTATTTGTGTGTTCTAGTCTTTTATGCATTTCATCCCAAAGGCTGTGGCCATGCTGGGGCACAGCTAGTACTATCACCTTTTCAATGACCATTTCTTTAGGGCGGCGAGCTGGCAGAATCGTTAGCATGCCGGGCGAAATGCTTAGCGGTATTTCGTCTGCCGCTACGTTCTGAGTTCAAATTCCGCCGAGGTCGACTTTGCCTTTCATCCTTTCGGGGTCGATTAAATAAGTAGCAGTTACGCACTGGGGTCGATATAATCGACTTAATCCGTTTGTCTGTCTTTGTTTGTCCTCCCTGTGTTTAGCTCCTTGTGGGTAGTAAAGAAATAGGTATTTCGTCTGTATTTACGTTCTGAGTTCAAATTACACCGAGGTCGACTTTGCCTTTCATCCTTTCGGAGTCGACAAATTAAATACTAGTCGCATACTGGAATCGATCTAATTGACTGGCCCCACCTCCCCAAAAATGTCGAGCCTTCAGCCTAGAGTAGAAAAGAATGGCCATACACTTGAAAAAGTATTTTGGTGAAGAAAGGAATTAGACCTTGCTGCCCTTTGTTGAGTTTCTTATCATGATATAGGTTCATCTGGGACCTTGTATAATGGGAGGTCAAGTTGTTTCTTGAAAACATCTACCCCTATTCCATGCCAATCTCGCAGATATTCTGACAAGATTTTAAAAAGCTTTTGGGCCTCTGAATCCCAAGCTATTGCAGTACATGGTCCTCGCTCCAGACGGGATGGCTGGGACCTTTGGAACAGTGCAGTGACGTCCATTTCGTGGGCTGGTATATCTCTTGATGCCAAAGTTTGGTGCCAACCCCCTAGGATCTTCCATTGTATATATATATATATATATATATATATACGAGGAGGTACCCAAAAGTAACTCGGAAACGTTCTCTGTGGGACAACCACCCCCCTTGTAGTTTAGGCTTTCGCCGCTAGAAGCGACTTGATGCGACCCTCAGGCATCTGTCTGCCGACCGGCGGTGTCTGGGAGGGGGGGCGTACTGTCACGTTGTGCGTCTTTGTTTTGCAGTGCTTCTCCCTTGTTCTTCGATTTTTACGATGGCTGAAACGAAGGAACAGCGTGCTTCTGTGAAATTCTGTTTTCTGCTGGGGGGAAAACGACGACTGAAACAGTTGTCATGCTTCTAACAGCTTACAAGGACGCTGCCATGAGCAAAACAAGTTTACAACTGGTTCTCATGCTTTAGGAATGGTTACTTGTCGCTTGAAGGCCAACTTCGTTCAGGACGATCGACGACCTCCTGAACGAATGGAAACATTACAAAAATTCATGATCTGATCTTGGACGACCGTCGCTGAACAATTGGCGAACATGTTGATATGACTGGTATGTTTTAGAGCTGCTACCAACGAAATTTGAGCGAGGAATTGCGAATGGAAAGAGTTGCAGCAAAATTCGTACCTCGTTTACTCACGGAAGTGTGAGACAGTTTTTGACCAAATGGCATGACCCTGTTGACCCACTCTCACAGTTCACCCGACCTTGCTCCCTGCGACATTTTTTCTTTTTTGTTCCCCTGAATGAAAAAATTTATATATATATATAATATCTCTTCTCTCTCCACGTGACCAGTGTTCGGCCGGGCCTGACCTTTCTTTCTTGGTCGGACTACTGTCCGTGCAACATCTATATTCCTTTCTGTGCTTGTTAAATATTATGGCTCTGCCGAAAAGCTTTACTTCCACACACGCCAGTTTAATTTAATTCGTCCTTAGTCGAAAGGCACCTGTTGTTATTTCCTGATATTTGTATTTGTCTAACATTTCTGTATACATTCGCTGCTTTCTTCCAAGGAATGTAATGCTCTTAGCTTATTTTTCCTTGGGGCTGGCCAGATTGGAGCAATCTCGAGTATAACCAGCCGAATGTGCAAAGATAATCTGGAACTCGACTGAGGATAGAAAACTCCGAATGATCCATCCTTGTTTTCCTCGTATCGTCTGTCTGGATGTTTTGCGTTCTTGTCCCATTTTTGTATTATATATATATATATATATCGTTGCTATTATGCAAAAGTGTCGTAAGTCCAAAACGTTGCTTTTTCAGAGAACGGAAAAAATAGTTTCACCATAGCAAAATCGTTATACTACACCTTGAAAAATTTTTTGTATCTTGGTATCTGAAGCAGCTGAAGATACGATAGATTGATGAAAAGAACCGGCTATTACAAACAAAAATAAATATTGAAAAAAAAAAAAAAAAACTCGCATTTGGCCAAATTTTGACATACGACAGTTTAGCATAATAGCAAAGATATATATATATATATATATATATATATATATATATATATATATATACACATACATATTTGTGTGTGTATTTGCAGATTTGTATATTCTCACGCATATAGTTGCATATCTAGACATGTTCATATATATTTAAATGATAATATTCTGGAAAATTTTACAGATTTTTACAGTTCCAGTGATGGATTGGATCTGTAGTCTTCGAATCAGCTTTCTCCTTTCTGGTTTTGAGAAGCCTAATTTCTCATGATAGGTATTTAGGCAGTGTGTTACATATCCCAGGGTCCTAGTATGTATGTATGTATGTATGTATGTATGTATGTATGTATGTATGTATGTATGTGTATGTATGTATGTATGTATGTACGTGCGCGTGTGTGTATGTATGTGTGTATGTGTGTGCGTATGTATGTATGTATGTATGAATGTGTGTATTATGTATGCATGTATGTATGTGCGTGTGTGTATCTATGTATGTGTGTGTATGTATGTATGTATGTATGTGTGTGTGTATGTATGTATGTACGTACCTATGTATGTATGTGTGTATGTATGTATGAATGTATGTATGTATGTGCGTGCGCGTGTATGTATGTATGTATGAATATGTATGTATGTATGTATGTATGTATGTATGTATGTATGTATGTGTGTATGTATGCATGTATGAGTTTATGTGTATGCATGTATGTAAATATGTGTGTCTGTAGGTGTATCATCAAACAGAACCCCATCCATAGCCACAGGCTCTGGTTTAGTCATGATATAAACAGCTAAACCATCAAGCACAAGTTTAAAAGACAATGTATGTGTGACAAGGAGAGAGAGAGAGGGGGGGAGAGAGGGAGAGAGAGAGAGGGGGAGAGAGAGAGAGAGAGGGGGGGAGAGAGAGGTGAGGTGGGACTGAGAGAATTACGAATTAATCTGCTACGTCATCATCATCATCATCATTACCACCACCATCAAAAGCAGTTGTAAGCATCGACGATATATATGCAAATATGTAAATAGTACTTACTCCTTTGTATGAGCTGAGTCACAAATACAAACGGGTACCATTTTAGAAATGTTTTCTTACTCTTGCACATATTTTTTCACAGATAGAATAAGTGTGTATGTATAAGTATTTATGTGCACGTCTGTCTATCTATCTATCTATCTATCTATCTATCTATCTATCTATCTATCTATCTATCTATCTATCTATCTATCTATCTATCTATCTATCTATCTATCTGTCTGTCTGTCTGTCTGTCTGTCTATCTATCTATCTATCTATCTATCTATCTATCTATCTATCTATCTATCTATCTATCTATCTATCTATCTAATTATCTATCTATCTAATTAGCATGATCCTATGAACCCAGAAATTGAAAACAGAGAGTTGCTTATTCGCAAAAAAAAAAAAAAAAAATGAAATATAACATGTGACCCCATTGACCGAGGTTACCGTGGTCTTTTCCGTAGGCTTTTCTTTCCACGGGTTAACCTCACCTGTCCTCCCCTTTACACTTCATATTGACATTTCTGTGATAACGATCCCTATTCAATTTTTTTTTCCTCTCCCCCTTTTTTTAACCCCCCCTTTTTTTGTCCTCTTTCTCTCCTTTTACGATCCCTTTTGATCGAAACTCCCCCCTTTTTTTTTTTTTTTAAACCTTCAAAAGAAAAGCTCTACCTTGTAATTTATTCTATCTGTGTGCAGCCCTGTGTGGCTAATAAAGAAACATATCTATCTATCTATCTATCTATCTATCTATCTGTCTGTCTGTTTGTCTACCTGTCTGTCTTTCTGTCTGTCTATCTGTCTATCTATCTATGTATCTATCTATCTAACTCTCTGTCTATCTATCTGTATGTTTGTCTGCCTGCCTGTCTGTCTATTTATCTCTCACTCTTTCTCTCTCTTCTTTTCCTCTTCCTTCTTCTTCTTCTTCTTCTTCTTCTTCTTCTTCTGTTGATCTAGTCGACCCCAGTACTTATTTTAATTTTCTTTCTGAAAGTGGTTCTTTCGGTCTTTTTTGCCGAATTGCTAAGTTACTGGGATGCAAACACACCATCAACGATTGTCAAGCGATGAAGAGGAACAAAGTCGCGCACACGCTCGCACTCATACACACACAGACACACACACGACGGCCTTCTTTGAGTTTCCGTCTACCAGATCCACTCACAAGGCTTTGGTCGACCCGAGGTTATAACAAAAAAATATTTTCCCACGGTGCTACATAGTAGATCTGAACCCGAAACCATGTGGTTGGGAAGCAAAGTTCTTGCCACAGAACTACGCCTCAGCCTATTCTTTTCTTATTTATCTCTCTCTCTTATTTTTTTTTTCTTCCCGTAAATAATTTAAAGAGACTGAGGATCTTTTCGGTTTGAACGGCAGTTTTTTTCTAGCGGTGTCATATGAAATTGTCACCCATAATTATGACCCTAGAATCGATCTATTGCATTTCAATCTCTTTTAGGGTTAGGGTTAGTTAGGGTTAGGGTTATGGTTAGGGGTGGGGAAGGGTATCGTTTTTTTCTTCACAAATGTAAATAAACTCAATCTGTTTCTTAAACGAGGGACATATTCATACGGCACAGAATGCTTTTTAACTCAATAGACGTCACTGATTGGTTGAAATTGCAGAAATTGAAGAAAAAAAACAACAAATATCTTACAAACTATAGAATTTTCTCAATAAAGCCAACAGAAAAAGATGTTTTATAAATACATTCTACCAGTATACGAAGTTTAAAATTTCTTAGTTACCTAGAAATTATGTTAAAAACTGCCATTCAAACCGAAAAGATCCGAGACTGATAATTTCATCGCTGAATGTCTGTGACTTCTTGTTTAACTTAGAAATCGGTTGTCACACATGAACGTATTTCTTCTTGCTCCCTGTCGTCAAGACGAAACCGAGCTATCGTCTGCCACTCTGGTGAAAATTACAGCTATCGTTTTTAGGACAGGTAAAGAGACGGAAAAGAAGGATTAAAGAAGAAAGGCAAAAGGAATGAAAAGCGGTATGGAAAGAGAAAAAAAAAGTTATCATTCAGACAGATGAATCATAGTTTCATATTTAACAATTGTCTATGTCAGCCAAGGTCACTGTGACTTTGCATAACACAATCAGCTCATAACTTTATCTTTAAAAATAAAAAACAACCCCACTACAAACAAAGACAAAAACAAATTATAGGCTCCTTCGTCAATCTATTTTTACACCCTGTCCATTAATACGCATTGACAAATGATTATGATATTGCCTTGTGATAAGAAATTGTGTAACTGTGTTATTAAATCAATTGCATTTACTATTTGTTCGAGGGACCACTGTATAATTGGTAAGTGTTTCATTATGTGAAATTTTTCTGTTACAATCCAGCTTGGAGAGCATACTAAACTGCCCTAGAGACGTTGCGTGAAAAACTTCTGTGAAAAACTTGACTAGATCAACAACGACTCTAGATTTAACCCTTTCGCTTTCAGATTACTCTATTAGGATCTTTTCAGGATCTTTTCGGTTTGAACGGCAGTTTTTAACATAATTTCTAGGTAACTAAAAAATTTAAAACTTCGTATACTGGTAGAATGTGTTTATAAAACATCTTTTTCTCTTGGCTTTATTGAGAAAATTCTATAGTTTGTAAGATATTTGTTGTTTTTTTCTTCAAATTCTGCAATTTCAACCAATCAGTGACGTCTATTGAGTTAAAAAGCATTCTGTACCGTATGAATATGTCCCTCGTTTAAGAAACAGATTGGGTATATTTACATTTCTGAAGAAAAAAAGATACCCTTCCCCCACCCCTAACCCTAACCCTAAAAGAGATTGAAATGCAATAGATCGATACTAGGGTCATAATTATGGGTGACAATTTCATATGACACCGCTAGAAAAAACTGCCGTTCAAACCAAAATGTTCCTCTTTTCACTTAGTATACGAAGTTTAAGTGTTTAGTTACTAAGAAACTATTTTTAAAATCTGCTGGTCAAAGTGAAAAGATCCCTCTATTAAATGTGATACTCTTTTTGTTTTTGACTGCGGCCATGCTGGAGCACTGCTTTCAGTCGAGCAAATCGACCCCCAGGATTTATTCTTTGTAAGCCTAGTACTTATTCTATCGGTCTCTTTTGTCGAACGGCTAAGTTACGGGGATGTAAACACACCAGCATCGGTTGTCAAGTGATGTTGGTGTGGGGGACAAACACAGACACACAAACACACACACACACACACACACACACACACACACACACATATATATATACATATATAAGACGGGCTTCTTTCAGTTTCCGTCTACCAAATCCACTCACAAAGCTTTGGTCGGCCCAAGGCTATATAGTAGAAGACACTTGTCCATGGTGCCACGCAGTGGGACTGAACCCGGAAGTGTGGTTGGTAAGCAAGCTACTTACCACACAGGCTTATTTATTGACATCGTTTCAAGATTTTAATGATGTAATTGTTTGTTTTTAGAATGACTTTGTTGGGTAAGTGTGAGAGGCATTATCCGGCCTGCTTGACTATAAAACAGGCAGTATATTTGGGTCTGATATGACCGGTTTAAATCATTAAGGGCTAAAGGTTGTTACATAGATTACGGAGTCAAGGTTTTAACTGACATTTTCAAGCCCCGTAAAGACTAGTTAAGATAATGAAACATGGGGTATGAGACGTTTTGGCGTTGGCGCCTCCTATTTAGTGTCATTCATATGGCTGAGAAACTTGTTTAAGCTTTGCTCTAATGATCTTGTAAATGTTCGAGACATCCTTCCCCAAAGAAACCTGTCGTGTGTGTGTGTGAGTATGTAAGCGTGTATAATGTATTTGGCATCCATCGACTCTCTTTACTCTTTTACTTGCTTCAGTCATTTGACTGTGGCCATGCTGGAGCACCACCTTTAGTCGAGCAAATCGACCTCGGGACTTATTCTTTTTAGGCCTAGTACTTATTCGGTCTCTCATGCCGAACCGCTAAGTTACGGGGACGTAAACACACCAGCATCGGTCGTCAAGCGAGTTTGGGGGGGACAAACACAGACACACAAACATATCCACTTTTATTATTTTACCATATCCCTATTGCTGCTTGTCAATTTCAATGTTCCTCTATCGACTTCTTTGTTTTCCTTTGCTTTTCAAGTGTCCCTAACTCACACCAACTCATATCCTTCCCCATATTTTTAAGATAAAGCCTACCGTACCATTAGAGTTGTATAAGTTATGAGAAAAGAACAAAAAGAAGACACTACAGTAAGATCTAATTTGCCTGGCAGTCATTGTTTTATCTTGTTCACAAACACCTTCATTTACTACTTTCGCTTCCGGTACAATTGTAGTACAATTGTAAACACTACATCTCTCTCACTCTTCTGTATATTAACGACCTACTTCTGTTACTTTCAACAATATACATTACCAAGTGTGGAGGTGCAATGGCCCAGTGGTTAGGGCAGCGGACTCGCGGTTTCGATTCCCAGACCGGGCGTTATGAGTGTTTATTGAGCGAAAACACCTAAAGCTCTATGAGGCTCCGGCAGGGAGTGGTGGCAATCCCTACTGTACTCTTTCGCCACAACTTACTCTCACTCTTTCTTCTGTTGGTCTGCTCGCTTAGCCAGCGGGGTGGTGTCATTTGAAGGCTAAAACAATGGAAAGCGCATTGTGACCAGCGACGTGTAGCAACATCTGATAGCCTGGTCGGTGACGGTGATCACGGTGACATTACCAAGTAGGTAATTCTTCTTTTTAGAACTCCTTCATCTATTGTATATCAAACCTCAGATATACGTAACCAAGACGTCTGTAAAACCGCAGGCATACTTCTTCCATTTGTTCCTTTTAACAGTGGATAACTAGTTATGCATTTGTAAGAAGACAATATATCTGTTTACTATGTTTAGTTTTGTAAAACACAAAATTAAAACTTACAAATATTGTCTCACAATTTCTGATATCTAATGTTGATCCTGAAGCAGGTTGCCATTCTTGCATCTTTTAACTACCCTACTATTTATCTTTGATCTTTTATCTTTTTACTTGTTTCAGTCAATAGACTGTGGCCATGGTGGAGCACCGCCTTGAAGAACTTTTAGTCGAGTGAATGGACCTCAGTACTCGTTTTTAAGTCTTGAAGGATTTAGTTGAACAATTTCACCGCAGTCCTTACAAGACTGAGCCAGAAAGTAGTGCAGGATCTTTACCTTTGACCTACAGATTTAAAAAATAATTTTTTGTAACTAAACACTTTCAAACTTCGGACACTGGTAGAATGTGTCATATAAAACATCTTTTACTCTTAGTATTTTTGAGAAAAACTTATATTCACGAAGTTATTTCATGTTAAAGTAGTCCTGTTTCAGTAATTTCAACCAATCAATGACGTGTGTTCAGCTGAATAAAATTACTGTGAAAGATGTTTTATATGACACGTTCTACCAGTGTACGAAGTTTGAAAGTGTTTTGTCACAAAAAATTATTTTAAAAATCTGTCGGTCAAAAGGTAAAGATCCGTTGTGCAAATAGAAACTGCCTTACTTACTGACTCACCATCGCATTTAAGCCTGGTACTTATTCGATCAGCATATTTTGTCGAACTGCCAGTTACAGGAACGTTAAACAAACCAACAACCAGTATTGCTAAGCATTTTGCCCGTCGTGCTAACGATTCTACCAGTTCGCTGCCTTATTGCCAATCGTTACTGATTATTAAAGACCATTGCTAATCATTAACAAACGAATACTTTATTTGATAGCATAAAAAAGCATACGGTACTTTTGGGATGTCTCACCCCTCATTAAAAAATTGGGTTATCTCCCCCCACCCATTTTACGAGAAATATCAGTGCTTTTGGTTATCTCCTTCAACTAAAAAAATTGTTTAACCCTCAATAATAATTTTTGGCGATGTTTCGCTTGTCGTAGCACACGTTTCCGTCGATTTCCTCCATCGATTGTCGATTTCCTTAAAAAATGTAAACACTGAATCGGCCATACATACATACATACATACATACATACACACATACATACACACACACATACATACACACACATACATAGATACATACACACACACATACATGCAGACATACATATACACATACACCGAGTAAAAAATTTCAGTTATCTCTCTCTTTCACACATTACTCTCTCTGTCTCTTCGCACACACTAACAGAAGCACTTCACTTACACAACATACTGTCTGTCTCCCACACCCCATCAAACACACACACGGGGACTTCAAAGAGAAATTTCCTCGTCATAAAATCGCTTCCTCTTAGTCTCTTTCGCTCTCATTACTTATGTAAAAAATGAAAGTTTTTTACGGAAATCGACGGAAACTTGTGCTACGACAAGCGAAGCATCGCCTAATTTTTTTTAATGAAAAAAACAAAAAAAAAAAAAAACATAAACGGCGGTGCATCAGCATGGCCGCAGCTCTGAGCTGAAACTAGAAAAAAAAAAAAAAGTGAAAAGATGAAATATCGTTTTGAATCAGATAATAATTTTATAACAGATCATAAAAAACTGAAAAAAATTAATAAACACGAAAATGGAAAAAATTAAACATCTTACTGAATCTGGTGATATTTTTATAACAAATCATACCATGCCTATTGAGAAGGTCAAATGTCAACAATGTGTTGAAGTATTGAATCAAAAGGATCTCTTTTCATCCGGTCTTTTGTCGCCATATTAACTGGATTTTTTTAGAGGGGAGATAACCCAATTTTTTAATGGCAAGCACTCTGATTTTATAATAATGATAATAATAATAATATAATAATAATAATAATAATAATAATAATAATAATAATAATAATAATAATAATAATAATTAATAATAGTAGTAGTAGTAGTAGTAGTAGTAGTAGTAGTAGTAGTAGTAATAATAATAATAATAATAATAATAATTCGTTCGTTTATTGGCCACAAGGGCTAACAAAAATCAAAACATAAAGGGACAAAACACGGGACGAAAGTTACAAAGGGTTTTGTCCGTTTGAAAAAGTCCGTGTACAAAAGCAGGATGACAAATAAGTAACAATTAAAACTCCCAATAGGGGGAGGCGCTTCGAAAGGTTACTCGTGGAAAAACCCATAAAAGCCACGGGAGCCTGGTATTGTATACAGTGCTCAGGTGCACCACAACTTGTCAAAAGTGTGTATAAAGCATATGCAGTGATGTACAAATGTCTGGGAAGCGAACAGTGTATGAGTCAGATACATGCTTGCTTGTGTGTATGGAGGGGAGAAAATCAGGTGTAGTGTTGGCGAATCTCAGGAAGCATGTAAGTTTTGAAGGATGCAGTGCTCCGACAACTAACAACTGATGCCGGCAGTTTGTTCCATACTTCAGCAACTCTTAGCGTCAAAAAATGTTTCCGAAAGTCATGGGAGCTGTGCTGTTTTCTGACTTAGTAAACATGTCCACGGGTGTTAGACAGATGGAATTTGAAAAGGTGCTCAGAGTTCTTGTTTGTAAGATGGTTTTTGCAGTGCATATTCAGAAGAAAAAAAAACGTTTTCAATGCATTAAAGCATGTAAAATAGGTTCAACTTTACACATAAGACCTAGCAGTGATTTTTCTTCTTTGAGTGCTATCACATGCGGTATTTATTTATTTATCTTTCACGGTTCATTCATTGACTTCCCTTTTAGTTTGCCCCCACTTTATTGACAGCCGTTTTATGTTCAGAGATCGAAAGATGGCCATCGCTGTTGTTTTTAAAAATTATATTTAAAATAGTTCTTATGAAGGCGGCGAGCTGGCAGAAACGTTAGCACGCCAGGCGAAATGCTTAGCGGTATTTCGTCTGCCGTTACGTTCTGAGTTCAAATTCCGCCGAGGTCGACTTTACCTTTCATCCTTTCGGGGTCGATAAATTAAGTACCAGTTACGCACTGGGGTCGATGTAATCGACTTAATCCGTTGGTCTGTCCTTGTTTGTCTTCTCTGTGTTTAGCCCCTTGTGGGTAGTAAAGAAATAGCTGTTTCATCTGCCGTTGCGTTTTGAGTTCAAATTCCAACGAGGTCGACTTTGCCTTTCATCCTTTCGGGGTCGATAAATTAAGTACCAGTTACGCACTGGGTTCGATACAATCGACTTAATCCCTTTGTCTGTCCTTGTTTGTCCCCTCTATGTTTAGCCCCTTGTGGGTAGTAAATAAATATATATTTAAAATAGTTGTTATAGTTATATGTGGAAATTTCTTGCAGATTTGTTAGTGTGTTATTAATATTTTCTCTTTGTTCTTTTTAGATTGGGTTATTACCTTCGCAATTGTTGATGGCTTCCTTATCACACGAAGACTAATTCCTTTCTACGACAGCTGGTACTGCTTTCATCATAAACATCATAACTTCACCAAGCATTTCTTTTCCATTTTTTTTATTACTTACCAAACAATAAAGAAAAGAGATTGTGAGTGAGAATTGGTTCAACGAAACGTAGTATCAAATACATTCAAATGAATCGGGTCTTATATAGTTCTGATATATATATACGTTTTCTTCACCGTGGAAGAGTGAAATGTCAAATCCATCCATGAAGGATTTGAACATAAATGTTCCTGCAAACTTGATGCAATAGAAGTTCGATCGATCTACCAATCAGTACCTTCCATAACCATAACTATAATACAAACAACTGCTACAATACATTGAACTAGCGAGTTTATATTTAAATTTTTAGATGTAATTATAATTATAGAAAAAACATTTATTTACAACAACAACAATAATAACACAGATACTGGAACTGAGACGATCATTGTTGACCTGCAGAAAAAAACGATCTAATATTTTACGAGAATCCTTAGAAAGCTTTTTGAGATTTGAGGAGGCCTGTTGTCACCAAGCCTCAAAACATCAATTTACTGACTAACATAGCATGTTATAATAATAATAATAATAATAATAATAATAATAATAATAAATAGTAATAATAATATAATAATAATAATAATAATAATAATAATAATAATAATAATAGCAATAGTAATAATAATAATAATAATAATAATAATAATAATAATAATAATAATAAAGATGTGGTCGTCAAAAGATGAAGATGCTCCACAAGATAGTTTGAATACAGTAATGATTCTGGCGCAGAAGTTAAAACTGAGCAAACCTGAGACAGGCGTATGTATGTACAATAGCTTTTGCTGTGGCGACATGAAAAAAACGAGTAGTCCGCGTGATGACAAAAACAGCTCGCAGAGCAGTAAACAATCCGTCTGGCGCTTCAATAGATGTAAAACAAAGTCAGGAACTTTTGTACAATCTAATGGAATTGGTGATCATTCTCACAGGGATACGGGAGCGATTAATGGAGAACTGAGTCCAATACTGAAAGCAAGAAACCAAATAAATCAGCCGCGAAACCCGTTAAAATCTCAAACAGCGATTGATATTGATTCTGATATTGACGAGACGACAAGTTCAAATGATAGTGATTTTTCAGATATTTACACAAGTGATGATTGCTGTAAAGAACCACCACACGTTGGTCAGTGTCCTGGTTATAATTCTAGCAGTGTGGACAATGCATCTGTAAATAAAAGCCATGTGGTTTATGCGAAGAAACCTGTCGATACTGTGGTTGAAAAAGACGCGAATGAGAATTTTGATACACACCAGAAGGAAGATACTAAGATCTCTGTAGCAAAAGATATCTCAAGGGAACAAATCTCTTCTGATAATACCCAGGCGTTTACTGTTCAAACAAACCAAAAACCCGTCAATCTCATTGAAAAAAACAATGAAGGTTCCTTTACAAACAAACAAACAGCTAGAGCTTTCTCAACTTCAAAAGAAAGCACGTCATTTTTGCAACCATGTTCTTCTGAGCAAAAAATTCAGACTAATCGGCATGATTTAGAATCAAAAGACTCAAAAGATTCCTCTGGAGTTAAAGACAATAATTCAAATTCCAGGATTCATCGATTGACTGTTGATAAGAACCAACTTAACTCCAAAGAAATTAACGGGTCTTTTGAAGATGAGCCTCCTTCATTAGACAAAACAGAAACCGATAAACAAATGCTATCCATCAATAAATGCAACGATTTTATAAGGAACAATTACTTTTCTGAAGCCAGTGGAACTTTACCAAAAGGCAGTGAGATTAATAACTCCGGAAGAAAACTTTCTGGAAGCAACACACATGACTTTGGTAAAAAACTGAATATTTTACAAGGAGAATTGGTAAGTCGGGGTTTACATTTTTCTTTGTCTCTTTGTTTTACCAACCATATTTGATGGTATTGTAGCGTATACTTGAGTGAAATTCCTCTCCTCTTTATTATATCGAACGTAGCAGACCCCGCTGTGTTCACTACTCTGATTGGTTGGTATTGGCGCAATTTGTCTCTTACTCTGTCGCGCCAATACCAACCAATGAAAATAGTGGACAAACGGGGTTCAAATAGCAGCCAAAGGCTAGTTGTTGTCTGCTACGTATATATCTATATCTATCTATCTATCTATCTATCTATCTATCTATCTATCTATCTATCTATCTATCTATCTATCTATCTATCTATCTATCTATCTATCTATCTATATGTATATATTTTATTAATTTGCCTGTACGGCTGATAATTCGCTTGTCACGTGTGATGGTATTTTAATAATACCATCCTAATATCTATCTATCTATCTATCTATCTATCTATCTATCTATCTATCTATCTATCTATCTATCTATCTATCTATCTATCTATATATATATATATATATATATATATATATATATATATATATATATATATCTCTGTAAAATAATGTGACATATATAAAGAAAGAAAGAGACCTCAATATTATGTAAATAGAGGAATTTATCTGTAAAATAATATGTGACAATTATTCAATAGCCAAGATAAAACTCTGAGTTTCGGATGCCGAGGTGGAAATCCACAACACAATCTCTTCGGTTATCTGTGACATATTATTTTACAGATAAATTTCCTCTATTTACATAATATTGAGGTCTCTTTCTTTCTTTTGTTATCTTACCGTTTTTACCAATATATATATATATATAATATAATATATATATATATATATGTATATATATATATATATATATATATATATATATTATATATATATATATATATATATATATACTAGCAGTATCGCCCGGCGTTGCTCGGTTTGTAAGGGAAATAACTATATAAGCATTTTTAGAGAGTTATAGCCAAAAAATAGGAAAAAAATGCATTAAAATGGAAAAAAAATTAAGGTAAATTTCTTTTTAAATCGTTGACACATCGTAGATATTTTTAGAGAGTTACTTCCCTTATATAATAGCGAAAAAAATGCATTAAAATGGAAAAATATGATGGTAAATTTTTTTAAATCGTAGACTCATCGTAGACGCGCGCTAATACCCAGAAGGGCTCGATATGACTCACGACTATAAGATACCCGGTTTGGTTTTTCTTAACCCTTTCGTTACTATATTTCTGACCAAAATACACCCCTTATGTGTTTCAATTATTTTCTAACGTAATCATAAATTTAGTCTGGTTTCATTAAACAACAATAACTTTTTTATTTATCAATATATTATGTGATTTTTGGAAGATAATTTAATGAAATGTCCTCAACCAATTCTATACTATAATTTTTGTCACAAAGTGACTCTAATTGCAGGTAGATACAGGTAAATTCAACAATATATAAAATTATTAAAATTTTGTTCAAACATCGCTATAGAAAATGGGTTATTAGCTAATATTCAATGGGTATACAACAAAATTTTACGATATAATTTGTTATTCTGGGTAACTTTCTGATACCCATAATAATATTTATGGCAAAATAGGCCTTAATTTCATTTAAGGTTGTGGGAAATAACAAACTATCCTTTCTTTCGTTTTGTTTACGTTTAGCATAACAGTTCGTTTCTGCCGTAATGATTTCAAATAGGCTCATTCGAAAAAGTAAATAGAAATAGTTTAAGGCTTTACTCTTCTGGGAAAGTCTGTGGCTTGGTCCAGTTTCTTCAGAAAAATCACCGAAAGAAACAGTTTTTAAATTTTCACTCCATTCAGGTACCAATTCGTTTTCTTTATCGCTGTCGGATTCACTGTTTTCACTTTAATAGCTGCAAACTTGCAAAGACAAAGGAGGAGAAGGGTGATAGCGTCAGTGAAACAGTTCGTTCCCTTTGTGTGTGTGTGTGTGCGTTTGCGTGTGGTGTAAACCACATTAAGAAGAGCATTTGACATATACACCAGAATGTGAGTTTTCTGTAAATTTTGCTTAATTGGAGTTTAAATTTTAAAAACTTGACCTGGCATGACCCGATGCATTCTACTCTTAAAAATGCTAGGTAAATTGTAATTGAAGAAATCCTATATTGTAGATTTCTATAACTTACAAAGGGAGGCAGATAAAATCTGCCTTTATAATAATAATAATAATAATAATATATAATATATATATATATAATATATATATATATATATATATATATATATATATATATATATATATATATATATATATATATATTCAACATAAACATAACGTCGTAAGAATTTGAAAAGCTAAACGCGAAACCGGTCTTTCTTCTAAATTATGTCATTGTAAGGAAAAAAATTTTTTTTTATATTCTTCAGACATATTGACGCAAATATATATATTTTTTAACCTTTAAGCCTTCTGTAGTTTTTTCACTTTTTACTATTTTCTCTCTCTCTCTCTCTATATATATATACACATACAACTGCACATGAAGGGGTGTTTATATAAATATATATATATATGTATACACACACGAAGGGTTTTTAAAAGTATCGCAAAAGATCTGTTTGGAGGCCCAAACTTCCAAGTGCCTTTACAAGGTTTAGAAAAAATAAGGACCACTGCAATTAGTGTGGGAATCTGAAAGAGAAATATCTCATCTCATCTCATCTCACTCTATATAAACAGCAGTTTGTCTGTCTGTGTGTCTGTGTGTCTGTCAGGTTGTACCCTCACCCTGACCACGGCTTTCAACCGATTCTGATGAAACTTGAGACACACATAGCCCAATGTCATAATTCGAAACTAACGCAGCGAAAATTTTGAAAAGTTCCTCCAGTTCTGAAAAAATCGATAAATTCGACATGGGGTCGAGAATCTAACCTTTTTATATGCAACACATTTTCTGGGCTGTATGTGGGCTGTTCAGGCGTTGGGAGGCACAATGATGTTTTCATGTTTTCGCCCAAAGGGACAGCTAGGAACATTCTATACACAGAAGTATTCGAGTGAAGAGAAGACATTGCAACCTACACATGCGCCTTCGTTCCCTAGAGGGAAAGGACTAGATTGGGATTAGTCGTTGCCTTCTAGGGGCTCTTACATACCCGGGCAACGCCGGGCTATGCTGCTAGTATTGTATAAAAACATAATTAACTGATCCTCCTGTATATTCTTTTACCCCAAACCAGGATTTTTACAGCAACCCCTCGTACATACGCTTATGTATTTGCTTTAACAGGCTTCCACACAGTTTTCATGTACCAAATTCACTTACAAGGCATTGGTCCAGTCCACGGTGATAGTAGAAGGCACCTGCGCAAGGAGGCACATACTGGGACTGAACCCCCGAAAACCACATGCCTGCAAAGTGATCTTCTTAACCGTACAACTATGCCTTAGTCTATTCTTTTATTTGTTTCAGTCATTTGAATGTGGCCATGCTGGAGCACCACCTTTAGTCGAGCAAATCGACCCCCAGGACTTATTCTATGTAAGCCTAGTACTTATTCTATCGGTCTCTTTTGCCGAACCGCTAAGTTACGGGGACGTTAACACACCAACATCGGTTGTCAAGCGATGGTGTAGGGACAAACACAGACATGCAAACACACACACGTATATACATACATATATATATATATATATATATATATATATATATACAATGGACTTCTTTCAGTTTCCATCTACCAAATCCACCCACAAGGCTTTGGTCGGCCTGAGGCTATAGTATCAGACACTCGCCCAAGGTGCCACGCAGTAGGATCGAACCCGGAACCGTGTGGTTGGTTAGCAAGCTACTTACCACACAGCCACTCAGGTTTATACATTTTTTAACATACCCCAAAACCATGGACAAAGAGAGAAAAATCATCAGGGATGCAAACACGATTTTGGCTTTACATTAATAAAGAGGTAATGGTGGTGGTGGTGGTGGTGCGGAGGGGGGGGCAAAGGATTTCAGTTACAATTTTTGTGGGTGATGGTGGTGGTATTTGTCGGTTTTTAGAACTGTTCACCTGACTACTACTACTACTACTACTACTACTGCTATTGCCACCACCACCACCACCACCACCGCAGCTACTACTACTACTGCCACCACCACCACCACCACCACCACCACCGCCGCTACTACTACTACTACTATTGCCACCACCACCACCGCCGCCACTGCTACTACTACTACTACTACTACTACTACCGTTGCTCACTTATGTGCCACTCTACCTGCTTACTTCAGTGTTATATTTATTGCTCTGTGATAAACCACTTCAAGATAACAAACAAAAAACAAAACAAACAAAACAAAACAAAACAATCTCCTATAAACCTCAATATTGATAACAATCACCCCTCCCCCCTCCCTGCCCTTTTTTTTTTTTTTATCTCTTCCCATAACTTAATATTCAGTTAGATTTTTTTCGTTTCACACGTGTGTCCGTCCGTGTGCGCGCCATTAAACAAACGTGCAAACGTCAATCAATCGTGTGGATTTTTTTTCTCACCAGAAATCCAGACTCTATACATTGTGGCCAAGGATGGCAGTTTTTTTTATCTTTGGTAGAATTAGATATCCCCCCCCCCCCACCCCCCACCCGCCACTTCCATCAAACTTGGGAATAAATCGTAAATCGCATTCACTTAATTGGAGAAAAGCTAAAGTGAATAACATGGTTCGTTTTGGAGGACAATTTGAGAGATGGGGAATTATGTACAAAATTATTAACTGCATGTGAAACCCAAGTTGACCAAGCCTTCATCTGTCTGTCTGTCTGTCTGTCTGTCTGTCTGTTTGTCTGTCTGTCTGTCTGTCTGTCTACTACATACATACATACATACATACAACTCGCACATGGTCACACACCCACACACGAACACTTCATAATCACTACACCATACAACGATTCCTTAAAATTGTATAACTAAGAAAAAAATGATACTTTCAATTAAAGACTCCGCCGGTTACGACGACGAAGAGGGTCCCAGCTGATTCGATCAACGGAACAGCTTGCTCGTGAAATTAACGTGCAAATGGCTGAGCATTCCACAGACACGTGTACCCTTAACGTAGTTCTCGGGGATAATCAGTGTGACACAGAGAGTGACAAGGCTGACCCTTTGAAATACAAGTACAACTCATTTTTGCCAGCTGAGTGGACTGGAGCAACGTGAAATAAAGTGTCTTGCTCAAGGACACAACGCGTCGCCGGGAATCGAACTCACAACCTTACGATCATGAGCCGAATGCCCTAACCACTAAGCCACGCGCCCTCACGATACTTTCAATGAACAGTTTGTAAATAACAATTCCATGCGTTTGTCATTTTTTTAAAAACTGTTACTTGTTTCATTAGACTGTGGCCATGCTGAAGCACTGCCTTGAAGAATTTTTAGTCGAACGAATCGAACCAGCACTTCTAAAGCCTTGTACTTATTCTGTCGGATGCTTTTGCTGAACTGCTAGCTTACGGGGGCATAAACATGCCAACACCGTTCATCAAGCGGGGTGGGTGGTGGACAAATGCGCGCACGCACACACACACACGATAGGCTTTTTTCAGTTTCTGTTAACCAAATTCACTCATATGGCTTTGACCGGCTCGAGGCTATAGTAGAAGACACTTGCTCAACGTGTCGTGCAGAGTGACTGAACCCGGAACCACGTGGTTGGGAAGCAAGCTTCTTATTTCTTTATTGCCCACAAGGGGCTAAACATAGAGGGGACAAACAAAGGGATGATTAAGTCGATTACATCGACTCCAGTGCGTAACTGGTACTTAATTTATCGACCCCCGAAAGGATGAAAGGCAAAGTCGACCTCGGCGGAGTTTGAACTCAGAACGCAGTGGCGGACGAAATACTAGAAAGCATTTCGCCCGGCGTGCTAACGTTTCTGCCAGCAAGCTTCTTACCACACACCCACGCCTGCGATTCCACATACTTTTCTTACAGTCATGCCTGCATTTACGTAAAATTTTCTTACATTAGAATTATTCGCGACAGGCACCTGTTTGCTTGGAGTTTCTTAATCTGTGTCCTATGACGAATAATGCAACCAGTTTTCCCTCCAATGAGGTTCATAGACAACAACAATATTTGGTGTCACTTACTTTCTCTTGGGCTGTTGATTAAATTCCCATAGAAACACTCCCACCAAAAACGACAAGTTAACAAAACAAAAGCGATGTGAGTCATCAGAGGGTCGGTAACCTGTTATTAAATCCGATTAATTTGTAGTGTAAGAGCAGGTTGCCAAAAATAGAGATAGAGGTAGATAGATAGATAGATAGATAGATAGATAGATAGATAGATAGATAGGTAAGTAGATAAATAGATAGATAGGTAGGTAGATAAATAGATAGATAGGTAGATAGTTAGATAGATAGATAGGTAGGTAGATAAATAGATAGATAGATAGTTAGATAGATAGATAGGTAGATAGATAGATAGATAGATAGATAGATAGATAGATAGATATATAGATAGACGGATGGATGGATGGATAGGTAGGTAGATAGATAGATAGACAGGTAGACAGAAACACGGATAGACAGAGGGATAGATGGATAAATAGATAGATGGATAGATAGATAGATAGAGATGTTTCTTTATTAGCCACACAGGGCTGCACACAGATAGAACAAATTACAAGGTAGAGCTTTTCTTTTGAAGGTTTAAAAAAAAAAAAAAAGGAAGGGGGAGTTTCGATCAAAAGGGATCGTAAAAGGAGAGAAAGAGGTAAAAAAAGGGGGGTTTAAAAAAAAGGGGGAGAGGAAAAAAAATAGATAGATAGATAGATAGATAGATAGGTAGATAGATAGATAGAGAAGGGAGAAGGAGGGAGGGGCGTTAGAGAGATGAGTATATTCTTGTTTGTGACAAGTTTATTAGATTATGATTGAGGATTCTGTCTTGACTCTCACCAAAGCATGGTAGCAAAACAATGAATGACCTAGTGACTGCTATGACAAGCGTTGATGGAGGTGGTGGTGGTGAGGGGATGCTGGGGGTGGGGGTGATAGCTGCGCTAGATTTAACCATAAAGCAAAATAAGTACGTACTTAGTGAAGGGTGAGGCAATCACAAAAATAGTAAATGGTTTACAGTACAAATGAAATCACTAAATTTGCTTAAATAATATTTGAAGTGGTTTATACATGATGACCAGCATCGGTTGTCAAGTGATGTTGGGAGGGACAAACACAGACATATACACACACGTACATATATATATATATATATATATACACATATATATGACGGGCTTCTTTCAGTTTCCGTCTACCAAATCCACTCACAAGGCTCGAGGCCCGAGGCTATAGTAGAAGACACTTGCCCAAGGTGCCACGCAGTGGGACTGAACCCAGAACCATGTGGTTGGTAAGCAAGCTACTTACCACACAGCCACTCCTATGCCATCTTGAGTTTACATGGCAGAGTGTGTTTGTTAACTTGACAATAAGGTCAAGGTGAGCTCTGATTGGCTGTAAGCAAATGAGTTAATTACTGGGGTATGGAACTCTCATAAGAAAAGAAAAAAAAATTGCTCCCTGGGCAAGCTGAACTTCGGCATGTACAAGCTGACGGTCATGAAAATTTCCTTGTCTTTGTCACGCCCTCCTTGGCGCTCCCTAGCACATAGCGTCCCGGGTGACTGCCCGATTTGCTGGTACTTGAGCGGTCCCTGGTTGGTAGTGAAGTGGTAGAAGGAGCCGTGGTTATTGTGGTGATGCTACTGCTTCCGACAATACACACGTTTGCAATAACGGAACAGTTGATGATATCAAAATATCACTTGTAATTTACCTTATCTACCTGGAAAAGATGAAAAAGAAACTCGACTCTGGCAGCATTTTAATTCAAAGCGTAATCATAAGGCATATTATTTGACACTATGGATTCTTCAAATCTACAATAACAACTACAATGATAATAATTTTATAATAAATTAAAATGTAATAAATTAAAATAAACTCAGACATTGGCGATCATCCTCTTGCTCACTAGGTCATAACAGTTTCCACACCTTTCGACTGGACCACTCCTTCAAGCGGTACCAAATAATATTGATTCTAACAGGTACTGTTCTTGGTCTGGGAATCAAACTCTCTATCACATGATTGTGAGCCCGAAGCTCTAACCAGTGAGCCATGCACCTTCACGGGCTCACAATCATGAGGTAGTAAGTTTGATTCCTGGATCGAGCCGTGTGTTGTGTTCTTGAGCAAGACATTTTATTTCATGTTGCTCCAGCTGTAGAAATGAGTTGCAATGTCACTGATGCCAAGCTGTATTGGCCTTTGCTTTTGCCTTGGATAACTTTGGTGGCTTGGAAAGGGGAGGTTGGTATGCATGGGTGACTGTTGGTCTTCCATAAACAATCTTGCCCAGATTCGTGCCTTCGAGGGGAGCTTTCTAGGTGGAACATCATGGTCATTCATGACTGAAGACGGTCTTTATACACACACACACACACACATGCACCATATTTGATGGCACATAAAACGCACTAACCCCATTACCAAAAAAAAAAAGTGGGGGGATAAAATTGGGCCTCTCATAATTTTTAATGCGTTAAAAGTTTTCCTGAATATACGCTGCTGAAATTGAGGTGTGTCTGATATGCCCGTACATCTTTTATACCACCAATTATGATACACACATAGGCGCAGGAATGGCTGTGTGGGAAGTATTGGCACAGGAATGGCTGTGTGGTAAGTAGCTTGCTTCCTAACCACATGGTTCCGGGTTCAGTTCCACTGTGTGGCACCTTGGGTAAGTGTCTTCTACTATAGACTCGGGCCGACCAAAGCCTTGTGAGTGGATTTGCTAGACGGGAACTGAAAGAAGCCCGTCGTATATATATATATGTGTGTGTGTGTGTATGTTTGTGTATCTGTGTTTGTCCCTCTAACATCGCTTGACAACCGATGCTGGTGTGTTTACGTCCCCGTAACTTAGTGGTTCAGCAGAAGAGACCGATAGAATAAGTACTAGACTTACAAAGAATAAGTCCTGGAATCGATTTGCTCGACTAAATGTGGTGCTCCAGCATAGCCGCAGTCAAATGACTGAAACAAATAAAAGAGTAAAGAGTATAAGAGAGTAAACAGAAACACACACACACACATTTTTTAATGTATCTGTATTTATTTTTTGCCTAACATAATACGAGTATATTTCTCTGCTTACACTTATACAAATATATTTTTATTAGTTTTTCTCTAAAACTTTCTTCTATAGAGAAAAATATAAAACATTGTTTCATGCTTGAAATTGTTTACTATAAATGCCGTTCCAATTGATGATTCTTGCCTTTGACATGATATTCATTGTTTTTCAAGTAACTTTTCTAATATGATATGCTTTAATTTAATTACTTTATTATTTTTTCTCCTCTCCTCTGAGTATCTCTTTACCTTCTCCCTCTCACCATCTTTTCTCTCCTTTACCTATTACCCTCTCCTCCTGCTTACTTCTATTTTACTCAGCGTACTTTGTTTTATGAACTTTATTTCTATACTTTCCCGCTTTATTATACTATTCTGAACTGTTACGGTTTCATTCCTCCTCTCTCTCCCTGTCTCTAACTTCTGTTAGTTACTTCTCTCCTCTTTATGATTATATCTATTTCATTGTGTGTGTGTAGCACTCTTTACTCATTGCTTGCCACCAAGACATATGTACACCCACCCTGCACTTTAAATCTCTCCGTATCTCTTTTACTATCTCTCTCTCTCTCTCTGTACATTGTAAAGTGTGATGGAGGAAACCAGGTTATTATACAAAGGTTGTTAATTTGATCATAAACTTGGGTTTTATGAGGTCAGAATGCAAATCCTACCTCAAACTCTTTCAGCTGCCTTTTCTGGCATGCAAAAAAACGTTGGGTCTATTCTTTGACATGCTGGTCCCCCCACAGTACAAAATAAATGTATAATTATCATAAAAGGAAAGTTAATGACTTCTAAATAATATATGATTCATTGGTTGAAACAAATACTTCCTCTATTCAAGTTCTGGATTAAGCTAAAATTTATTATTTCTCTCAATCTATCCGCTCAGTCGGAGTCGACTCTCGGTTACTCGATGGATTACTGTTCTCCAGCCAGTTCTATCCTGGGTCGCTTCTTTCAGATTGGCGATGGCCATGGCCATTTCCGTGTCACACTTGATGGTGTCAAGACAGCGGGTTCTTGGTCGGCCTCTTCCTCTCTTGCCACTGACTATTCCGAACATGATGTCCCTCTCCAGGGATTTTCTCCGCATAATATAACCAAAATATGCCAATCTATGCGTGGTGATCCTAGCTTCTAGCGACAGTTTCGGCTTGATCTGGTTAAGAATCTCTCCATTGGTGAACCTCGCTGTCCATGGAATCCGTAAAAGTCTTCTCCAACACCAAAGCTCGAATGCATTAATTCTCTTCTGGTCAGCAACCATATGTTGTTATTGGGAAGACGATTGCATTCACCAATCTGCATTTGGTAGCGAGGCTGATGTCTCTACTCTTTGTGCATTAAAAAGAAAATTGTTTCATTGTATTTCGTTTTTGGATTTGGTTTGCAAGATTCTTTATGTGAGTTCGTGTGTTGAAGCATATTCTGTTGTGTAAGAAAATGACTCTCCCTAGACACAACGGAATGTTTCATTGTAATTTTTTCATTATCATAAAAGCCAAACCCAAACATACAAGTTGACAGAAATGAAATCAAAGTTTTCTTTTTTCCTTAATGCTTATGTATAAACATAAAACAAAATCCTATTAAAATATATCTTATGATGATTTATGGCCAAATCCGGATTGCATTATTGCCATCTACTGCTTGAATACTGGTTGTATATCAAGTACACGTATTACTTTGTTGAAGGTACTGAAGTAATGTTAATAAGTAGAGTAATATATGTTATCCATTAAGTGGCAGGCTGGCAGAATCATTAGAGTATCGAGAAAATGTTTTATGATATCTGTATATAAAGCAAAATGCAGAAGCCTTGATAAACAGTTAATACTGCGTTATTAGCTTTGAGAGGTTCTCTTATTTAGGTGCTTGGTGCGTAAAAGCGCACACATAAATCATAGCAGACAAAATTATATTTTCCCGGCTCTTTACGTCCTGAGTTCAAATTTGCCTTTCATTCTTTCGGTGCCAATAACATATGGTACTACTTAAGCTAAGTCTCTCTCACTAAAGGTTGGCCTTATGACTAAATTAGAAAACAATATCCATCTATCCTCGCCTATCACTGATCTGGGATAACACAATACAGTCAGGTGTAAACAGTATTACGCTTATCACTATAACATGGGTTGGCAATCAAAAATTCTGCTTGGATTGCAAAAGCACATCATAGTGACGACCTTCTACAATGCTCAGAACTTTAGGTCTTCCAACGAAACCCCTTTTACTCATATTATTTGTTCATCATGGATTCATTTAACACAGTGTTTTTATTCTGGAACCAAACACCTGTGATAAACAAGGATAGTAGTAGTAGTACTCTGGGGCCATGCACGGTAACAGTGCATCAATATTTGTTGGTGAATTCTTATTCCTGGCAGATGACACCTTTGCACCACTCAGGTGACAGTCACCCCAACTCACGAATCTGTTTGGGTAGTCGTCGCTGGTGATGGTTTTACGAGGGCTTGTAGTTGCCTTTTCCGACATTTGTACATCTATAAAATTCAGTCTTTGTGTGTTTCCTCTACGGTCGGCCAAACTGCTGGATCAATCTATATCAAATTTGGCATGAAGGATTTTCATTACTCGGGGGAAGGTTCTAGGGGGAGGGGATGTCAAATTTTTTCCTTTCCCATATAGGGGTCTGTAGCCCACCACCCCATATGACCATTCTGATTTTTTTTGTTCAGCAGATTCCTATGTTTTCGATGACGGAGATTCCCAATATGCAAAAAACCAAATATATGGCCCACTGATTAAAAGAAATACTTCATCTATTCAAGTTCTGAATTAAGCTAAAAATCTATTATTTATTCTGCATTTAAAAGAAATTTATGTCGCATTGTAATTTTTTTCTTTATCTTAAAAATAACCAAACCCAAACTTATATAAATAAAATGTTTTCATTGAAGGTACAGCTGCGACAACATGATGAACAACTTGCCTCACAGTTCTTACAGATATACCGAGACATCCAAATACTGAAAGTGCAAAGGGCCTGTCAAACCCACCAAGATCTTTTGGACGATGCAATCGATGAAGTTGAAGAAAGAGACCGATTGATTGATTTGTGCGACACACCACCTCTCAAGTACAGTGAATCAAAACTAAGACACTGTGGACTGACCAAGATGAATATATGTTCAAGGCGGTTCTCCTGTAGTTAGATGAGGATGACGATAATTAATGGCAATAAAAAATAATCATAAGTGATCCTTTGTTAGTTCTAATTGTTTCTGAGATAGGCAAATGGCCAAAAACTTGGTGAGGAAGAAAAGAAATAGTTTATCGAGGTAGATTTTGTATGCTTTCTCTGTCACTAACCCTCACCTGTTTCCAAACAACGGTAATGTTGCCCCAGGAACAGACAAGTTTGCAAAATATTGCAAACTAGCACTATGACCCGGCAACGCCAGATCATAGTGCTAGTGTGTGCACATACACACGAGTACTGTCCAAATCTCCGACAATTCACATACAGCTAGCTGGCATTCAATTGGCGTATCAAGTTTCGGGCATTTTGATTGGATTTTGGATAGAAAATTCACAAGAAAGTCATGTCTATTGATTTTTTAATGGCTTTGCGGGTTGACTGGGGAAATGTAAAGATGTGCATGACCACCCTTAGACGGTTTTGAATGACCATAGAAAGCGCAAGCTCTCTAACTGAAAAATTGTGGATTTGTATAAAGGACATACACACACACACACACAGACATACATTTTGCCATTTATATATATAGAGATGAACGATAATGTTTGTATGACAACGATATTCATTCGCAACTATCATGTGATATCAAGATAAAGACAGACACACATACATACATACATACATACATATATATATATATATATATATATAGTGGAGATGCATGGCTTAGTGGTTAGGGTGTTGGACGCATGGTCGTAGGGTTGTAGCTTCGATTTGCGGACTGGGCGATGTGTTGCGTTCTTGAATAAAACACATAATTTCACATTGCCTCAGTCCACTCAGCTGGTAAAAATGAAGAATCTTCCACGGACTGGCATCCTGTCCAGGAAAAAGAACGTTAAACGATAATGTATGGTGATGCAAACAGGAAAAATAGTATTCAGAAATACTCTCTTTTCTCTTTTACTTGTTTCAGTCATTTCACTGCGGCCATGCTGGAGCACCGCCTTTAATCGAGCAACTTGACCCCGGGACTTATTCTTTTGTAAGCCCAGTACTTATTCTATCCGTCTCTTTTGCCGAACCGCTAAGTAACAGGGACATAAACACACCAGCATCGGTTGTCAAGCAATGCTAGGGGGACAAACACACACACACGCATATATATATATATACGATGGGCTTCTTTCAGTTTCCGTCTACCAAATCCACTCATAAGTCTTTGGTCGGCCCGAGGCTATAGAAGACACTTGCCCAAGGTGCCACACAGTGGGACTGAACCCAGAACCATGTGGTTGGTAAACAAGCTACTTACCACACAGCCACTCCTGCGCCTAGTATATGAATATTTTTATTAATATTTAGCAGAAGCAACAGGGTGCCAACACACGAAACTATTGACTCCCTCAAATCACTGTTGCTTCTCCTAAATATTAATATGCACACAAACACACCCCACCACACAAAAGGATGAAAAGGCAGTGTAAAATGAAATCAATTGTAATACTTTTAAATAAATTAAAAGACAAATAACAGATTTCATATTTTATTCAGATATATTAAATATTTTTACATTGCTCTCCAACCAGTCTTCACTCTGAGAGTTTCTTCAAAAGAAAATAAGAAAAGTAGAATAATAGATTTCATATTTTATTCAGATATATTAAATATTTTTACATTGATTTCCAACCAGTTTTCACTCTGACAGTTCTTCAAAGGAAAATGAGAAAAGTAGGTTTTTAAACAATTCCGCTCAAGGGAGACTGACAAGCAGATACAGAAACAAGAATCAGATTTGACAGGCAGATATAATAATGAGAATATAAAGAAGGGGAGGGGGAAAGGGTCACACACACACATGCTTATGCACACATAGATAGGAAAAGTAAAATAATATTACCTCAGAAAATGGAATTTCTGATGTTTCAAAGAAACTCTTCAGGGTTGAGATGATAAGAAAAAGGGAAAGGAAAGATAAGAGATTTGATTTCTCTCTGTTGGAATAATTGACAGGGGATACAAAACAAATATGAAGGCACATACTTCTCTCAGACTTTCTCCCCATCACTCATCCCTTGACATCACAAACCTTGAAGATGAACTGTTTGGAACTCTTAATTACAGCAATATTAATGGTAATGGACTGAGGCACACACATACATACACATGTGTGTGTGTGCCTCAGTCCATTACCACCTGAGAATTGGTGCTGGTTAGTTTATGTTCCCCCTACTGAGCAGTTCAAAAGATACTGACATATATACACATACACACACATATATACATAATCAGTACATGCACACCAACCAGAGATTCTTGGTTCAAATTTGATCCAATTTCTTCAACTTGTTCTTATAGGAAATACATTACACATACACCAACACACTTGTTCTAACAAAACATACAAACGCCTGTTGAAAGACGAGAGACAAGACAAACTTCACTCAAGAAAGCCTTCAATGACTTATGCCATTCTCCAGACCATTCTGATTCAGTTGGACGTATTCATGATAGGCATCTTTATAAGGAGACTTCTCCACAATGTGACTCAAGTTTTCTTCCATTATTAACTGGAAAATCAACAGCATGACCTAAAAGTAAGATAGAATAAAAGGTAAACAGATAATTAGTAACAACAGAAGCAGTATTAAGAGTAAAAAGTATTGATCTTGTGCTGGCTGCCAATGCCAGCGCCACCTGACTGGCACCTGTTCCGGTGGCACGTAAAAAGCATCATTTGAACATGACTGATGCCAGTGCTGCCTGACTGGCACCTGTGCTGGTGGCACATAAAAAGCACCATTCGAGCATGGTCAATGCCAGTGGCGCATAAAAAGCATCATTTGAAAAATGACCGATGTCAGTGCCACCTGACTGGCACCCGTGCCAGTGGCATGTAAAAAGTAACATTTGAACGTGATTGATGCCAGTGCCGTCTAACTGGCACCCCTGCTGGTGGCACATGAAAAGCACCATCCGAGCATGGTCAATGTCAGTCCCGCCTGACTGGCACTCGTGCCAGTGGAATGTAAGAAGCATCATTTGAGTGTGGTTGATGCCAGTGCCGCCTGACTGGCACCCGTGCCAGTGGCATGTAAAAAGCACCATTCGAACATGACCGATGTCAGTGTTGCCTGACTGGCACCTGTGCCAGTGACATGTAAAAGGCACCATTCTAACATAACAGATGTCAGTGCCGCCTGACTGGCACCCGTGCTGGTGGCATGTAAAAAGTAACATTTGAACGTGGTTGATGCCAGTGCCGCCTGACTGGCACCTGTGCCGGTGGCATGTAAAAAGCACCATTCTAACATGACCGATGTCAGTGCCGCCTGACTGGCACCCGTGCCGGCATCATGTAAAAAAATCATTTGAATATGGTCAATGCCAGTGCCATCTAACTGGCACATGAAAAGCACCATTCGAGTATGGTCAATGCCAGTACCGCATGACTAGCTCCTGTGCTGGTGGCATGTAAAAATCACCCACAATACTCTTGGAGTGGTTAGCGCTAGGAAGGGCATCCAGCTGTAGAAACCTTGCCAAATCAGATAGAAGCCTGGTGCACCCTCCTGGCCTATCAGACCTCAGTCAAGCTGTCCAACCCATGCCAGCATGGAAAGCAGACGTTAAACGACAACGATGGTGATGAGGTTTCTTTTGAACACCAAATACTGTAAGATTCACCTTGAGAGACTCTCTCATAAGGATTTGAGCACTAGAAATTATATGAACTCTTTAGCTGGCAACGGCCAAGCACCATCCGTTCGTGGCTGTTGCCAGCCTCGCCTGGCCCCTGTGCCGGTGGCACGTAAAAAGCACCATCCGTTCGAGGCCGTTACCAGCCTCACCTGGCCCTTGTGCCGGTGGCACATAAAAAGCACCATCCGATCGTGACCGTTTGCCAGACTCGTCTGGTACCTGTGCCGGTGGCATGTAAAAAGCACCCACTACACTCATGGAGTGGTTGCCGTTAGGAAGGGCATCCAGCCGTAGAAACATTGCCAGATCAAACTGGGCCTGGTGCAGCCTTCTGGCTTCCCAGACCCCAGTTGAACCGTCCAACCCATGCTAGCATGGAAAGCGGACGCTAAACGATGATGATGATTTAGCATTCAGTCAAATGTAAAGCTTATGTTTCGTTTTCGGAATTGGTTTGCAAGATTCTTTATATGATTTCATGTGTTGAAGCATATTCTGTTGTGTCTGAGGAGAGTCATTTTCCTTTTGTGCCTTATAATTTAACACACTCACTTTTTTCTTATTTTTATTTTCCACTTTTTTCTTATTTCTATTTTCCTAAATTTTTCGTTGCGTCTTGCAACCTTTTCAATAGTCTTGACAACTGAAAAGTTTGCAAGATGCAATGAAAATTTTAGGAAAATAAAAATAAGAAAAAAGTGGTAATTTTACTGGTGAGTGTGTTACATCGTAAGGCATAAAAAGAAAATGACTCTCCCCAGACACAACAGAGTAAAGCTTATGTATTTACACCATTTTAAATTAATTATATATTAATTAAGCTATTTCATAGCTTTGAGATTTCAATGATGTGACTGTTTATTTTTAAAATGACAATATAAAGGTAGCCATGAAAAAACCATATTTGACCAGAGAAAGAGAGCGAGAGAGAGGAGAGCAAGTGAGAGAAAGAGGGAGGGAGAGTGAGAGGAGAGCAAATGAGAGAGAAAAGGAGAGCAAGTGAGAGAGAAAATGAGAGCAAGTGAGAGAGAAAAGGAGAGCAAGTGAGAGAGAGAGAAGGAGAGCAAGTGAGAGAGAGAGAAGGAGAACAAGTGAAAAGGAGAGAGAGAGAAAAGGAGCAACTGAAAGAGAGGGGACAAGAGAGTGAGCGAGTAAGTGTGAGGAAGGGGTATTAATGCCATCCGTCCTCCATCTGTTCTGATCTGCTTTTTCAGAAGGGATGTTAGACAAACCGAACAAACTGAGAAACATTTACTGACCTCATAAGAAATGGCAGAAGCAATACATTTGGTTCTTGTTAATAGGAAAGAATCGAACAGCTTCTTGGCACCAATAGAAAGAATGCTCTGAAGAAAAAAATAAATGATAATTCTTAGAAGTAATCTTTGGAAAAAAGAGAGAGAAATATTATAAAACAATGTCATCATTTAACATCGATGTTCCATGTTGGCATGAGCTGGACAGTTTGACAGTATCCAATGCGTCTAAGGACTGAGATGTGCTTCTTGTCAGCTTTGGAATGGTTTCTATGGTTGGGTGCCCTTCCTAATGCCAGCCACTTTACAGCATTTACTGGGTGCTTCTCCATAGCACCAGCACTAGTAAGGTCACCAAGTAGCTGCAAGACCAAGACCCCCTTTGACTGAATTGGTCTACAGTAGGGAGGGAGATGACTTTATGCTTAGAGACGAAGGGCTAATGTATGAGAAAATGGGCCAGAACAGGTTTTTTGTTGTAAAGGAGAATAAGTGCTATCAGGGAAAAGCTGATGAAATATGCACCATACCAAAGCATCCAGCCATGAAAACCATGCCAAAACAGACTCTCTGGTGCTGGTACATTGTAAAAAGTTTGTAGTCCACACTGTAAAGTGGTTGGCATTAGGAAGGGCAGCCAAACGTAAAATCCATGTCAAAACAGCCCCTGCAGTGCTGGTACCATGTAAAATGCACCAGTCCACAGTGTAAAGCGGTTTGTATTAGAAAGGGCATCCAACCGTAAAAACCATGCCAAAAGAGAGGAGCTTGGTGCAGTCCTTTGGCTTTCTAGCTCCTAACTGTCCAACCTATGCCAGTAGGAAGATGGACGTTAAAATGATGATGATGATGATTACATTTAATTACAGTAGTAAAATATTGCAGTTAGAAAGGCAAAGGATGGTGAGAATGTTTTGAGGAGTGATGTATAATTTTTAAATGCCACTTAAAAACACCCAGTCCACACTATAAAGTGATTGGCATTCGGAAGGGCATCCAGCTGTAAAAAAACCTTGCCAAAACTGACCTCACCTGTGCTTGTGCCACAAAAAAAGCACTCAGTCCACTGTTGAGCGGTTGGTGTTAAGAAGGGCATCCAGCTGTAAAATTTCTGCCAAAACAGTCACAGAAGTCTGGTTCAGGTTTCTGCCTGGCTGGCTCTGGTGGTACTGTCCCACCCATGCTAGCATGGAAGGTGGACGTTAAACAAGGATGATGATTTCTACTATTGGGTAGGTTGAATGGTGCTGCAAATTTAGCCAATATGGAAATTCAATCATCATTTAACATCTGCTTGCCATGCTGGCATGGGTTGGAAAGTTTGACCGGAGCCAGCCAGGCAGAAGACTGCACCCTGCTTTGCTGTTTGTTTCGTCACAGTTTTTCCAGATGGATGTCCGTACAATGAAAAGTGCAGGTGTGGCTGTGCAGTAAGAATCTCACTTTCCAAACAGACAATTGGGAAGGTTCAGTGGCACTTTGGGCAAGGGTCTTATACTATAGCCCCAGGTTGACCAAAGCCTTCTTAGTGGATTTGATAGACAGAAAGCAAAAGACGTGTTTGTGTGTGTGTGTGTGTGTGTGTGTATATCTTTCTACCACCAATCACCAACACTTGACAACTGGATTTGGTTTGTTTACATCCCCTATAACTTAGCAGTCCAGCATAAAAAGGTTGACAGAGTGAGCACCAGGCTTTAAAAAAATAAGTCCTAGAGTTGATTTGTTGAACTAAACCCCAATCAAGGTGGTGCCCCAGCATGGCCACAGCCCAATGACTGAAACAAGTAAAAGATAAAAAGCTCAAAATACCTGAAGTAATTTGTTGTTAAGGACAGCCGACATGAGGAGGCAAGAAATGGCGCAGACAGGAAGCCCTAAACGGTGGAAATGCTTGGCAAGTAGATCAAGGTCCAAAGACAGGACATCAGGACATCTAGAAATAAGGGGGGAAAAAGAAAATATCGTAAGAACAACATAAAGCAAATAAACAAAAACAAAGAAGCAAGCTTGTGTTTTTTATGTTTTTAGTCAGGTGGGAAGCAGTAACAATGACCCTTTAAAGGGGTCATTGGAAAGGAGGGAAGGAATCTTCAGTACTGGACCCTTGGGCTAAATGCTTGAAACAGGGTGGATGCCACCAAAGGTAATCAAGTGGTGATATAGATCCGGGTGAAGTAGGCAATGGCAGGATTTGAACTTACACATGCAAGTATGCCTGTGTGGTAAGAAGTTTGATTCCAAACCACATGGCCTCAGGTTCAGTACCAGCTGCACAGCACCTTGTGCAAGTGCATTCTATAATAGCCCTGTGCCAACAGATGCCTTGGGAGTGAATCTGGTAGACGAAAACTGTAAGAAGCTTGTCGTGTATGTATAGCCATGTCTTGACCGTTACGTGATGGTTGTAACTGAATAGGGTCGTCATACAAATGATAATGTCCATTTCCAGTTGCCTAGCCAGTGGGAAATATCTTGTTTGGTTTGGCAACAGGAGGAGCATCTAGCCGTAGAAAATCTGTCTCAACAAATCCCACTTGACCCATGCAAGCATGGAAAAGAGGATGTTAAATGATGATAATGATGAGGAATGCAAAATCTGGAACAAATACCACAAGGTATTCAGTCCAACATTTTTATGGATCTGCCAATCCATCACCATGGGTGGGCACGTCTTTTGATTTTCTATATCAAATCTGATGGCATGCGAGGCGATGGTGACTGCGGCAAAAATTTAAACTTAGAGAGCAGAGCGTTGGACCATACACTGCAAGGTATTCTACTTGAATGAACTAAGTACCAACAAATATATCTTATTTACTGCAATAAGGAAAAGGAAAGTAGTTGTCTTATCATGAACACACACGATCAGAAATAAATTTTAAAAATGCTGGGAACCCACAAACCTTTGAATTAGATTGAAAGCATGTAGGCATTCATCTCGTTCCTCATCAGTATTAACAGAGGCTGGAAATAATAATAATAATGATGCTTTATTTACCACTATGGGTTCACAAAAAACGTTGGGGGCAGAACTGGACAAGACAAAATGGGGTTACATAAAGAAGTGTGTAAAAAGTAGAAAAAGTGATAATATAAATTCTAACAATGCATAATTCCCCAAAAGAGGGAGACTTCCTAGGGCTGTTTCTGGAAACCCCCACAAAACCAGGGTCATGCTGACTACTATGGCAAGTGTCCTCTCCACATGATTTTCCTTCAATTTACAGGTGCATGCTTAAAGTAGGCCTCTTCACTTGGAGCATTCTTGACACAGTGGAGGCGCGTGGCTTAGTGGTTAGGGTGTTAAACTCATGATCGTAAGGTTGTGGTTTCTATTCCTGGACCGGGTGATGCGTTGTGTTCTTGAGCAAGACACCTCATTTCACGTTGTTCCAGTTCACTCAGCTAGCAAAAATGAGCAATCCTGCAAAGGACTGGCGTCCCATCCAGTTGGGGTATTTCTACGCCACTGAGACAGGGAAACCGGCCCTTATGAGCCTGGCATGGCTCACGAAGGAACATTTTTTGTGGAGGCACATGGCTTAGTGGTTAGGGTGTTGAACTCATGATCGTAAGGTTGTGGTTTCAATTCCTGGACCAGGAATGCATTGTGTTCTTGAGCAAAACACTTCATTTCGCGTTGCTCCAGTTCGCTAGGCTGGCAAAAGTGAGTAATCCTGCGGTGGACTGGTGTCCCATCCAGTTGGGGAATTTCTACGCCACTGAAACTGGGTAAATGGCCCTTATGATCCTGGCATGGCTCGCGAAGGAACATTTTTTTGTGGAGGTGCGTGGCTTAGTGGTTAGGGTGTTGAACTCATGACTGTAAGGTTGAGGTTTCAATTCCTGGACCGGGCATTGTGTTGTGTTCTTGAGCAAAACACTTCATTTCACGTTGCTCCAGTCCACTCAGCTGGCAAAAGTGAGTAACGCTGTGATGGACTGGTGTCCTGTCCAGGTGGGGAATTTCTATGCAGATGAAACTGGGAAACCGGCTCTTATGAACCTGGCATGGCTCGAGAAGGAACATTTAAATTTTTTTTTTAATTCTTGCCACAATTACCCACCTTTTGACAAAATTGCTGTGAGCCAGCACTTCCCTTGCTTTCGTTTTCAAGTGAAACCCGAAAAAGTTGATGAGGGAAAGTAGGAAAGTATCTAACTTCAGCCCTTTCAATCTGGTCCACCACACAACCTCTTTTGCTAAGACTACTAGAAAAATGCTGCTTGTACTTTCTGACGAAAGGGAGGAGGCAGGATGATCTTCATAATGGATTCAGCTAATAGGCGGATCTGTCCTACACATGACAGCAGGTGTTTGACATAAGGCGGCGAGCTGGCAGAAACATTAGAACGCCAGGCGAAATGCTTTGCGGTATTTCGTCTGCCGCTACGTTCTGAGTTCAAATTCCGGCGAGGTCGACTTTGCCTTTCATCCTTTCGGGGTCGATAAATTAAGTACCAGTTATGCACTGGGGTCGATGTAATCGACTTAATGTCCTTGTTTGTCCCCTCTATGTTTAGCCCCTAGTGGGCAATAAAGAAATAAGCAGGTGTTTGACATAAACCCACAAGCCAGCAATGTTCGGGCCTGGATGAGAGCATGCAGAACAGTTTTGCTGCTCTGCACACATCTCAGGTAAACCTGGCTGATGGCACTTCCATGCCTGTAGAACTTATCAAAAACCAGCAATGCTACCCTGCTCCTCATAACATTGTGAATCCACCAAAAAGTAATGATTAAATTTTGAATATACCTCCCAAAACTCAACACAGAAGGAATATATTTACGAAAATAGGAAGGTAAGGGTGTTAGGCAACTGGAAAGTTATTATAAAATACCTACAAAACTATAAAAATTTAGTAAAAAAAATAAAGGGTACTAACTAAAATAACTAGAAAACATGCAAAAAAAAAAAAAGACCCCGAAAGGATGAAAGGCAAAGCTGATCTCAATGGGATTTGAAATCATCATCATTTAACATTCACTTTCCATGCTAGCATGGGGTGGACGATTTGACTGAGAACTGGCGAACCAGATTCCAGTCTTGATCTGGCAGAGTTTCTACAGAATGCAAAGAGATGGAATAAATGCAACTGTTGCTTGTCTTTAAGAAAGCAAACCAACATCAGCTGAAGTAACAGAGATGCTCTTGAGAAAGATAGATAGAGAGAAAGAAATGTAATGAAAAGTGAAAATGGGATAACAGAAAGAGGATATGATGAAGACCCCTATTACATAACCAAAAGCTGACGAATCTGAGACTAATCAAAGTGGATAAAGAAAACAAACCCGGCAATGATTGAGAAGCACAAGACACAAGAGGTGAGATCAATAATTTTTTATGGGTGGATAAAAACCCAAAACTTCCAACTAGAAACTAATGAAAATACATAACAAAATAGAATATGTGGAGATTGGGGAAAAAGCTCCCAACCACGTTAGTTCTGGACAAGTCAGCCTGGTTACTGAAAAACAGGGCGGAAAAAGCTTGCTTCACATCCTCATGGTTTTAGGTTCAGTCCCATACCACAGCACCTTGGCATTTGTCTTCTAGTATAGCCTTGGGCTAACCAAAGTCTTGTGAGTGGATTCGGTAGATGGAAACTGAAAGAAGCCCATCATACACACACACATCAGTGTGTATCTGTATTTGTCCTCTACTATTATCTGATAACTGGTGTTGGTGTGTTTATGTCCCAGTAACTTAGCAGTCTGGCAAACAGAGACTGATAGAAAAAGTACTGGAGTTGATTCATTCGACCCCAAAAATTCTTCTAGGTAGTGCTCCAGCATAATGATTGAAACAAGAAAAAGATAAAAGAATATTCAAGTGAAGGAGAGAAAAAAAAAACACGACAACAACCATCATATTTGTAAGTGCAAGGTTCTGAGTTAGGTTGAACTGAAGCTGTTGACTTTCCTCAAAAGACAGGTTGGAACCTGCTGAATGCTTGAAAAACTTAACACCAACCGCACTTTGTTGAATTTATGGATTTTTCTGTATTTAAATTTGTTTTAATCAACTGTCCAGCTGCAATCAAGCACCCATTACACTCTTGGAGTGGTTGGTGTTAGGAAGGACATCTAGCTGCAGAAACCTTCCCAGATCAGATAGGAGCCTGGTGCAGCCTCCTGACTTAGCAGTCCTCACTCAGTCAAGCTGTCCAACCCCTGCCAGCATGGAAAGCAGACATTAAACGATGATGATGACGACGACGATGTTGATGATGATGCAGAAATGTGGAAAGAAGAATAAAAACAAAACTTACATTTATTCAAAATGGAAACAATGATGGTTTGCCAGGCTGAAGGCAACGATGGTAGCACATCAAGTGATGGGATCTCAATAATACGCAGTAGAATATATTCAAGCTCTTTCATCTGCAAAACAACAACAATACAGAAATGAGACGAAGAGCAGGCCTCTACATGGTTGCTTGGTCTGATTGAAATGGTTACCAATATCTCCCTCATGAAGCCTATATTAGATCAGTTAGAAAGCGGCGAGCTGGCAGAAGCATTAGCACGCTGGGCGAAATGCGTTGCCGTATTTCGTCTGTTGTTACGTTCCAAGTTCAAATTCTGCCGAGGTCGACTTTGCCTTTCATCCTTTCGGGGTCGATAAATTAAGTACCAGTTATGCACTGGGGTCGATGTAATTGACTTAATCCCTTTGTCTGTCCCCTCTGTGTTTAGCCCTTTGTGGGTAGTAAAGAAATATATATTAGATCAGTTTTTTTCCATATCACAGGTCCCAGAATGATTAAAAAAAAAAAAAAAGCCCAGGGTATGGGGAAGCTGCAGATCAATTGTCATCGCCAACATTTAATGTCCAGTGTCATGTAAAAAGCACCTGTGCTGGCACCACGTACAGAGTACCTGTGCTGGTTTCACATAACAAGCACCCACAGTGCCACATATAAAGCATCTATGCTGGTACCACGTAAAAAGCACTTGTGCTGGTACCAAGTATAATGCACCCATGCTGGTGCCATGTAAAAAAATATCCAGTACACTGTGAGGTGGTTGCATCAGGAAGAGCATCCAGCTGTAGAAACCATGCCGAAACCAGACAATTGGAGTCTGATGCAGCCGTCCGACAGGCCAGCTCTTGTCAAGCCATCCAACCCATGCCAGCATGGAAAACAGAAGTTAAATGATGATGACGATGATAATGATGATTTTGTCCATGCTTGCATGGGTCAAATGGAATTTGTTGAGGCAAATATTTTTATGGCTGGCTGCCCCTTCTCTTGCAGACCCTCACTTGTTGCCAAGCAAAGTAAGATTTTCACATGGCCTGACAGGCTTTTCACAGAAGACTGGAAATGAATAACCTTCCTTGGAGGAAAATGATGATTCTTATTTAACAATCATCACACGATGTCCAGACAAAGGTACATACAAACATACACATGTATACATACCATAAATCCACGAGTATAGTCCGCAGGGGATTTTTAGGGGGTTGTACCTCTGAAAAACCTAAACCTTGTGTACAATATGCACCCCTTCTCTAACTTGAATCATGCGTAATTAAGCCAGCAGCACCTAGTCGAACAAACACTTCTGTGCATGCATAATTCAATGATGGTGATGTTCTTAACTGTTATATGGGAATGTAAAAATGTTTGCAAATTGTTTTTGTTACATGTTATTCTGTGTTCTGAATACTTTTATTTTAATAAATGTTGCTTACTGCAAGTTATGGATGATTCTTTTATGACTTCATTGCTTTCAGGCTTAGCTTAAGGTATTTTGGTGCCCGACATCACAAAATGCATGTGAATAAACATTGCCAGACAGCAAATAGAGACTTGGACATTGCTTAGAAAATATTTTTCATTTTTAACCTTGTATATAGTATGCACTAGGTATTTTGACCGTTAAATTTTGGGGAAAAAATGCGGATTATACTCGAAGATTTATGGTACATACAATGGGATTCTTTCAGTTTCCATCTCACAAAGCTTTGGTTGGCCTGTCATCATCATCATCATTTAACGTCTGCTTTCCATGCTGGCATGGGTTGGATGGTTTGACTGAAAACTGGTAAGCTGGGGAGTTGCACCACATTTCAATCTGATAATGTTTCCACAGTTAAATGCCCTTCCTAGCACCAACCACCCCGAGAGTATAGTGGGTGGTTTTTACATGCCACTGGTATGGTATATCGTCAAGGGTCTTTGTTACCTGTCACTGCCTCAATGAGGCCCAAGTCTTAAACATGTCATGTTTAAAAAATTGGCTTCAAATTTTGGCACAGTGCCAGCAACTTTGGGGAAGGGGTAACTCAATTACAATGACCCCTAGTAACCAACTGGAGTTTATTTTATCGACCCTGAAAGAACGAAAGGCTAAGTTGACCAAGGTGGAGTTTGAACTCAGAATGTGAAGACGGATGAAACGGCGCTAAGCATTTTACCTGGTGTGCTAATGGTTCTGTTATCATGTTGTGAAGATGCTTCTAAACTTGGTAAAGAATTATAGGAATGCAAGCTATTCTGGTGTTCTTGTTAATGTAGGGGTTGGGGAGAAGGCCATGTGGTAAGAAGTTTGCTTCCTGATCATCTGGTTTCAGGTTCAGTCCTACAGCAGGACATCTTGGGCAAGTATCTTCTGCTTTAACCTTTGGTCAACCAAAGCCTTGCGAGTGGATGTGGTAGAAGGAAACTGAAAGAAGCCTGTCACATACATGTGTGTATATGTGAGTTTGCATGTGTTTATATATACATATATATATAAATATATAAACTCTGCTTGCGAAGACCTGTTGAGGCAAGTGAAATCGAAATCGAGTCACATCCGACGACTGGCACCCATGACAACCTCCCTTCATTGGACACTAAACTCTGCTTGCGAAGACCTGTTGGTGAAATTGAAATTGAACCAAATTCGATGACTGGCAACCAGTCATTGCCAGTGCCGCTGGACTGACTCCTGTGCAGGTGGCAAGTAAAGAAACACCGTTTTGACCCTGTGCTTGAGGAGACCTATTGAGTCAAGTACATCAACATCAAAATCAATGGAAATTGTAGTTGTGATCTCTGTGCTGGTGGCATGTAAAAGGCACCATCTGAACGTGACCGATGCCAGCACTGCCTTTACTGGCTTCCGTGCCGGTGGCACGTAAAAAGCACCAGCCGATTGTGGTTGTTGCCAGCCTACCCTGGCACGTAAAAAGCACCCACTACACTCACAGAGTGGTTGGTGTTAGGAAGGGCATCCAGCTGTAGAAACTTTGCCAGATCAGACTGGAGCCTGGTGCAGCCTTCTGGCTTCCCAGACCCCGGTTCAACCCATGCTAGCATGGAAAACAGACGTTAAACGATGATGATGATGATGTAAGAACCATATTCATCTGAATCTAAATTTTTGCTGAACTCATCTACCATACCTAAAGTATATAAATATATATGTATATAGACGTATGTATGTACACATGTGTGTGTGCACCTTTGTCCTGATATATGATAGTTGTAAATGAGCATCAATGTCATATAAGCATTTCCATTTCACAGAGAGAGAGAGAGAGAGAGAGAGAGAGAGAGAAAGAGGGAGATATATGAAGACTAGTACTTACCATATTTAGATTTTTCATTTTGGCAAGGATAGCTTCCCACATAGTAAAGCTGTAAATTTTGTAATCAAAGCACAAGGAACTAACTATAATGGCCGCTTCCTGAGCCTGTAAAAATAATGTTACAATATTCTTTGGTCAGACATAAAGGTAAATTATGTTACACAGGGTTATATTTGACAGTTGATCTAGTATTTTTTCCTTTTACTTGTTTCAGTCATTAGATTGCAGCCATGCTGGGGTACCACCTCAAAGGGTTACAGTAAAAAAAAAAATTGACCCTGGGACTTATATATATATGATGGGCTTCTTTAAGTTTCCATCTATCAAATCCACTCCTAAGGCTTTGGTCAGCCTGAAGCTATAGGAGAAAGCACGCACAGTTATGAAACTGAGGATTGTAAAAGGTTTAAATTCTTGACCTTGTGTTAATATTAGGAAGAATTCAAATGTTCTATACAATATTTTCACTGTGAAAAGAGATTGGTGCAGGAGTGGCTGTGTGGTAAGTAGCTTGCTTACCAACCACATGATTCCGGGTTCAGTCCCACTGCATGGCACCTTGGACAAGTGTCTTCTACTATAGCCTTGGGCCAACCAAAGCCTTGTGAGTGGATTTGATAGATGGAAACTGAAAGATGTCCGTAATATATATATATATGCGTGTGTGTGTGTGTTTGGTCCCCACTCTAACATTGCTTGACAATCGATGCTGGTGTGTTTACGTCCCCGTAACTTAGTGGTTCGGCAAAAGAGGCCGATAGAATTAGTAGTAGACTTACAAAGTCTACTACTAATTCTTGGGGTCGATTTGCCCGACTAAAGGCAGTGCTCCAGCATGGCCACAGTCAGATGACTGAAACAAGTAAAAGAATAAAGGACTTGTACAGTCTTATCAAATTTAAATATTCTTTGAAATGATTTTACCATTTTGCCATTGCTCTGATTCTTCCAAATGCTTTTAGCAAGTTTTTCCTTGTTGCAGTCTTCAAAACCCTTGGGAGTCATGCCAATATTCAATTTCTCCAGGTTGACAATATACAGCTGGTTTTGAATTAATCTCCTGTTGGAAAGGAACACTTGAAGATTAGTGGATTAATTTAATACAAACCTTAATAAATGAAAGAATAAATCAAGAACAGTTACATAATTAAGCACAGGAGTGGCTGTGTGGTAAGTAGCTTGTTTCCCAACCACATTCTTTTCTTCTCTAGGCACATGGCCCGAAATTTTTGGGGAGGGGGCTAGTCAATTAGATCACCCCCACTATGCAACCGGTACTTAATTTATCGACCCTGAAAGGATGAAAGGTTAAGTTGACCTCGGCGAATTTGAACTCAGAACGTAAAGACAGATGAAATTACCACTAAGCATTTTGCCCGGCAAGCTAACGTTTCTGCCAGCTCGCTGCCTTGTTTTCCAACCACATGGTTCCGGATTCAGTCCCACTGCGTGGCACCTTTGGAAAGTGTCTTCTACTCTAGTCTCGGGCTGACCAAAGCCTTGTGAGTGAATTTAGTAAACAGAATTTGAAAAATGCCCATTGCACACATAAGGTGGCGAGCTGGCAGAAACATTAGCACACCGGGTGAAATGCCTAGCAGTATTTCATCTGCCTTTCATCCTTTCAGGGACGATTAAATCAGTACCAGTTACGCACTGGGGTCGATGTAATCGACTTAATCCCTTTGTCTGTCCTTGTTTGTCCCCTCTGTGTTTAGCCCCTTGTGGGCAAGAAAGAAATAAGAAACTGAAAAAATGCCCATTGCACACATGTGTGTGTGTGTGCCTTTGTGTCTGTCTGTTCCCTACCATTGCTTGACAACCAGTGCTGATGTGTTATGTCCCTGTAACTTAGCAGTTCAGCAAAATAGACAGAATAAATACCAAGCTTAAAAAGAATTTTAAGGACTGGAGTTGATTTGTTTGACTGAACTTTCTCAAGGTTTGCAAGGATCTAGTCTGACTGAAACATAAAAAGATAACAGATTAAAAAAAAAAAAATTAAAGCAATTAACCTCACAGTCCGAGTGAAGTGGAGATCTGTTGATCCTCTTTGTTGTTGTGTTGAACAGATGCTCTGCACCTTTACAGACGTTCTTTGATCTTTTATTTGTTTCAGTCATTAGACTGTGGCCACGCTGGGGCACTTCCTTGAAGAATTTTAGTCGAGCAAATTTACCCCTGCATTTTTTTTTTTTGGTGGAAAGCCTTGTACTTATTCGATCAGTATCTTTTGTGAAACTGCTAAGTTATGGGGATGTTAACACACCAACACTGTTTATCAAGAAGTGGTGGGAGACAAACTGCTTGGAAGTAGATGAGGATTGGCAACAGGAAGAGCATCCAGCCATATAAAATATGCTTCAATAAACTCTGCCCAACTCATGCAAGCATGAAAAAGCAGTTGTTAAATTACGATCATTGTCCTAAGATACGACAAAGGCAGCTGTCCATAAAACTTTAGCCAAAACTTCATGTAACACCACAGAAAACACCACAAAATCTAGCAACAGAATGAAAGAGTACAAGGGTTTTGAGCAATGAGTGACAAGATTTGCTGCTCTGCGGCAGTGGCACCCTGCATCACATTTCTCAGCCTCAACATCATTCTCTCACATGAACGAGGTTCATTATTGTAGTATTCCACTTTAGTTTCTTTCCATTTTATGGAAACACACAGACGCTAACGAAAAACACAGAAAGAGATTAATTACGCAGTAATTATGAATTGTAATAGCACAAACCTGATCTCTTCAAGAGTCATGGATGTGGTTTTGGTAATTTCCTCTATTGATGCCACGTCAAACATACAGAGGAGGGCCTTAAGTTGGCACACACTTGACATTGATACTGAGTTTTTAGGCTACACAAAGAGAAAAAAAAAGAATTAAAAAAAAAAAAACAACAGCAGCAAATTAATTAACACAGTCATTTCAAAAATCTAATATGATTTCAATTAACTTTTACTAATTTCAGCATAAGGCCAGCAATGTTGAGAATGGAAGAAAGTCAATTACATTGACCTTAGTATTCAACTGGTACTTTATTTTATTGATTCCCCCCAAAAAAGATGAAAGGCAAAGTTGACCATAGCAGGACTTGAACTCAGAGTGCAGAGGGACAGAGGAAATATCAGGACGTATTTTAGTGAGACCCTAATGATTCTGCTAATTCGCTCCCTGATAACATTGCCAATGAAATATATTTATAACAGTTTTACATTGGAAACGGTGAGAGGGTTTTGTTATTTGGGAGATCGGGTGGATGTAAGTGGAGATGTGAAGCAGCTGTGACAGCAAGAGCAAGACTTGGCTGGGTGATGTTCAGGGAATGTGGAGTGTTATTATATGGGAAAAGGTTCTCCTTGAAGATGAAAGGAAGGGTTTATTGGAGTTGCATGAGATCTGCAGTGCTGTATGGGGGTGAGACATGGTGTCTGAGGGAAAGTGAAAGGGCAATTTTGAGAAGGACCAAGAGAGCAATGTGCGGTGTGAAACTATTGGGTAAAAAGAGGGCCAAGGGCTGGGGATGCTGGGGGTTGGAGGAATCGGTGGAACAGCTGGCAAGGGTGAATGGAGTGTGGTGGTATGGATGTGTTGAGGAAGGATGTGGATCATGTTCTGAGGAGAGTACTTGAGTTTAAAGTGAACGAACCGCAAAAGCGAGGTTGACCAAAGAAAACGTGGAGGGGACAGGTGGAAAAGGAGATTGGGAGAGTTGACTTGAGGAGAGAGGATGCCGAAAACTGCGCAAGATGGTGTGAGAGCGGTTGCTGTAAGAGTGGGGTAGATCCGACCACTCCCATTGACGGGGAAAAACCAGGATTTAAGATATTGGAATTCAAAGTAATAAGCTGGCAGAAGCATTAGCACACTGTGCAAAATGCTTAGCAGCATTTCGTTTGTTTTTATATTCCGAGTTTGACTTAGCTCCCTTTCCTCAAATTGCTAGCCTTGTGTCCAAATTTGAGAGCAACGGTTTTAAATTGTTTAAAGCTATGATTTTACATTAATTAATATTTATGATAACTTTATGTAAATTTGGCAAGAGCTTAAAGCTCTCATTAATAAAATATTTTACATTAATTTGCTAAGCTCTCATTAAGAAAGTTTATCTTAATGTTTCAGCAGATTTGTAAGTAAATATTCTGGTAACTGGTGTGTATGTCACAGGAATGTAACTTCTCCCTTTTATGACGATAATGTGTTAACACACACTCATTGGTGCAATGGATCCTGATACATTGGTGTTTTGACATGCAGTCCCATCAGCCAGAAGTACCTGAACCTTTGAGCCTAAATAAGCAACTGGCTTTGGTTATAATTTCAGTGAACAAATTGGTTGCTTATCAGTGCTGATATCTGCTAAGTGATAAAAATGTACTAAGAATAAATATGCAGACCAGTATTTCAAATCCCATTGTACAAAATACAAATAAGGTTTATAATACAATTAAGGTTTATAATTTTTTATTAACTTAGTAAGAGTTACGCTCTTATTCTCTACAACTGCTGTGACCCAAAAGGAGTTTCAAGTGATTCCAGTTAATACTGTAGATGCTTTCTCAGTCTTTCAGGGGAATACATTAAATTGGGTCCCTATTATGTTCTGAAGACTCATAGGGTAAGTTAAGGACATACTATAGAGCCAGTATTTCCCAGGTCATTCTGCAAAGTGGCTAGTGATAAGAGCATCCAAATATCGAAACCAAACCAAAATGAAATATAAGAGCATCAGTCTATGAGAGGAGTCAGTAGCTCCTAATAATAACTGACTGGGACCATAATGATCCATCTAACCCATGCTAACATGGAAAGTGGACATAAAATGATGATAAGAGGATAAAAAGATAAATATCTTCCCTTCATGATTAGAGAGTGATCAATGACAGATTTTTTTTCTTAACCCCTGTGATGATGTGAACTTGGCAAAGTGAGCTCAAGAGCTAACAATGTCACGGTTTCATTGAGCAGTGAATTGCACCAACTTTTGTGGTACCCACTTGACAGAACTGAACAAAACTTACCTTTCCAGAGTAACCAAGTAGAAAGGCTATATTGTGCTTTATGTCTCCACTCCTGAGGATGTATGCAACACTAGTTGAAAAATACACAAAAAGAACAAAACAAAACCTTAGTATATAACATATACAGAAGAACCTCGATGTATAAAACATACATACTTACTTGTCCTTGAGGCAACATTCACCGCAAGAGGGGTGAGCTGGCTCTGACAGCATGCTCGGAGTTTTAGCGGGAATACAAGTTCACATGTGGTGACTGGTCACATGCATACACTTTGGGATGGTGTGATCCGTAGCAGCTCATCTTTCCCTCGATTGTCGACTGCCATAGAGCATTTGCTGACCAACTTTCACCCAATTATCAGAGCAGACCAGGCACGTGCCGTCAGTAATTACTGAGAATCCAACAAGGGGGGGAAAAAAAACAAAAAGCTCGGGATTGTGAACAGGGGAGAGAAATTGCTGATGGCCAACGCTCCACATGGAGTGAAGGGCTTAAGTAAGTAATATTAAGTAGAGAGAACAAATGAAATAATTACCGTTTAAAATTGTCACCGTCTAGTTGTTTGTTGTCGTGTTCCAGGAGATGAATGTTACCAAAACCAAGTGTCATTGTCTGAAAAGATGGAACACACAACATTATTATCATCATCATCTTTTAACGTCCGTCTTCCATGCTTGCATGGGTGGGATGGTTTCACAAGAGTCAGCCAGACAGAAGCCTGTACCAGACTTCCGTGACTGCTTTGGCAGGATTTTTACAGCTGGATGCCCTTCCTAACACCAACAAGTCAGCAGAGTGGACTTAGTGCTTTTTATGTGGTACAAGCACGGGCTAGGTCAGTTTTGGCAAGGTTTTTACAGCTGGATGCTCTTCCGAACACCAATCGCTTTACGGTGTGGACTGGGTTCTTTTTAAGAGGCACCTGCCCTGAAAGGATCACCAAGTACTTACAAGACAAAAAAAGAGAAGGGAAGTCTTTCAAGAGGAGAGAGGTCATTGGAGGAGGGTATCTTGTGTCACTTGCTAGCCACCTCTTCCCCATCTCTATATCCACCCCACAATCTTAGGAAACCTACCCCTATCTCCTCTGTACCACTTATATTCCTCCCACTGCACCCTATGGGTATTCTCAGATGCATCTCCAATACCATCTATTTCTCTCTCTAATATTATCTCTCCTCCCACTCATTTCTTTTCTTTCTGGGACAACCAAGCATCTCTTCCAAAGACACCTCTATCCCCCCGTTATACTTTAACCTCTCAGAACCATCTCCCTCTTCCAGCTGAGAAGCCTTTGTCTTGCAAGGTAATTGGCGACCTGCTGGTGCTGGTGACGAGGAAACTCAATCACACACATACTTGCCCCACCCCCTCAACCCATCATCATTTAACATCCGTTTTCCATGCTCGCATAGGTTGGGCAGTTTGACAGGAGCTGCACCACGTTCCATAGTCTGCTTTGATTTGGTTTCTACAGCTGCATGCCCTTACAAACACATGATGGGCATCTTTCAGTTTCCGTGCATGAAATCCACTCATGGAGCTTTAGTAAAAGACACTCGCCCAAAGTGCCATGTAGTGGGACGGAACCCAAGACCATGTAAGCGGAAAGCAAACTTCTTACCACACAGCCATGCTTGTGCCGATATGCATAAGTAAATATGATGTATGAGGATAATGTGTAAATATATGCAAATCATCATCATCATTTAACATCCATTTTCCATGCTAGCATGGGTTGGATGATTTGACTGAGGATTGGTGAACCAGATGGCTGCACCAGGCTCTTGAACTGGCAGAGTTTCTACAGCTGGATGCCTCCCTAATGCCAACCACTCCGAGAGTGTAGTGGGTGCTTTTACGTGCCACCGGCACGAGAGACGGTCAGGCAGTACTGGCAATGGCCATGCTCAAATGGTATTTTTTACGTGTCACCTGCACTGGCAACGACCTTGCTCTAAGGCGACGCTGGCAACGATCACGCACGGACCGTTCTTTCTATGTGCCACTGGCACAGAAGCCAGTTAGCTGCTCTGGCAACGATCATGCTTGGATGGTGATCTTGGCGCTCCACTAGCACGGATGCCAGTCATCGAATGTGGTGTAGAAGGATTTTCAGAGAAGCGGTCAAACAAATGATAAACATACAATAATTACCATATCAACATCTTCGGTCTTGTTAGTTTCTAACCATTCACAGACTAAACTGACCTTCAGATCTTCAATGGTCAACTGGTGGATGGATGCTATCTGTTCTGCCATGCCGTTGATATCTAGCGACAGAAAGAAAATAGACAAAAAACATTAATAGATGGCAACTAGGTTTCCTCCTCCTCCTTATTTACAGTAACCCCTCAACTATTGCAGGTGTTACCTTCCAAAACCCCCTGTGATAGGTGAAAATCTGCGAAGTAGAAACAGTACTGTACTCTTTTACTCTTATTTGTTTCAGTCATTGACTGTGGCCATGCTGGAGCACCGCCTTTAGTCGAGCAACTCGACCCTGGGACTTATTCTTTTGTAAGCCCAGTACTTACTCTATCAGTCTCTTTTGCCGAACCGCTAAGTTACGGGGACGTAAACACACCAGCATCGGTTGTCAAGCGATGTTGGAGGGACAAACATATACACACACATACATAGGCGCAGGAGTGGCTGTGTGGTAAGTAGCTTGCTAACCAACCTCATGGTTCCGGGTTCAGTCCCACTGCGTGGCATCTTGGGCAAGTGTCTTCTGCTATAGCCCCGGGCCGACCAATGCCTTGTGAGTGGATTTGGTAGACGGAAACTGAAAGAAGCCTGTCGTATATATGTATATATATATATATATATATATATATATATATATGTATGTGTGTTTGTGTGTCTGTGTTTGTCCCCCTAGCATTGCTTGACAACCGATGCTGGTGTGTTTACGTCCCCGTCACTTAGCGGTTCGGCAAAAAGAGACCGATAGAATAAGTACTGGGCTTACAAAGAATAAGTCCCGGGGTCGATTTGCTCGACTAAAGGCGGTGCTCCAGCATGGCCGCAGTCAAATGACTGAAACAAGTAAAAGAGAAAGAGATATATATACATATATACGACGGGCTTCTTTCAGTTTCTGTCTACCAAATCCACTCACAAGGCTTTGGTTGGCCCGAGGCTATAGTAGAAGACACTTGCCCAAGGTACCACGCAGTGGGACTGAACCCGGAACCATGTGGTTTGTAAGCAAGCTACTTACCACACAGCCACTCCTACGTACTGTATATTTTAAAAAAAATTATTTTTATAATTTGTATATATTTATTTTATTATAAATGCAAAATAAACACCAAGGAGGAATTGATGTAAGCTTAAATAATAAACTGCAATAGGTGAACCACGATATGGCGAGGGATTACTGTGTATATATATATATATATACATATATATTTATATATTTATATGCTGCCGTGACTAGCTTCTGTGCCAGTGGCTCATAAAAAGCACCAACCCATTGTGGTCACTGCCAGCCCCCTCTGGCCCCAGTGCTGGTGGAATGTAAAAAGCACCCACTACACTCACAGAGTGGTTGGCGTTACGAAGAGCATCCAGCTGTAGAAGCACTGCCATATCAGACTGGAACCTGGTGCAGCCTCCTGGTTTCCCAGACCCTGGTCGAACAGTCCAACCCATGCTAGCATGAAAAATGGTTTTTTTTACAGCCGGATACCTTTCCAATGTGGACTGGATGCTTTTTATGTGGCACCAGCACTAGCAGAGTTGATCTTGTCTCAGATTCTGTTCAAACCATTGGTTTGCACCCTAAACGGGTGCAAGCATCGCCATGTGGCTGTGTAGAAGTTTGCTTTGTAGCCATGTAGTGTTGGGATTTCATTTTGCTGCATTGCACACTGAGTGGCAGCCGGGAAAGAAAACATGAGCAGAAAGTGATTCCTAGAAGCAAGCAATTCTGAAGGAGGAATGCACAAAAGCTATAGGGTGGGGATGGAAAATGGTGATCAAGATGCAAGAGTTGAACTTTACATCATCATTTGACATTTTATGCTGAACCACCAAGTTACAGGGACACAAATAAACCAACACTGGGTACCAAGCGTGGAAGAAACAATAAAATAAGCACACACATACATATCATTGTTTAACATCTACTTTCCATGCTGACATGGGTTGGACGGATTGACTGAGGAATGGCAAGGTTTCTACAGCTGGATACCCTCCCTAACGCCAACCACTCCGAGAGTGTAGTGGGTGCTTTTTACATACCACCGGCATGGGGACCAGTGAGGGGCACTGGCACCAACCAGGTTTGCATGGTGCTTTTTACGTGCCACCGGTATCATCATCGTTTAACGTCCATGCATGGGTATGATGGTTGACAGGAGCTGGCCAGGTAGAAAAACTATCCTTGGCTATTGTATCTATTTTATCATGGATTTTATGGCTGGATGCCCTTCCTAACACCAACCACTCTGTAGAGAGGACTCAGTACTTTTTACGTGGCACTGGCACAGGTGAGGTTAGTTTTGGCATGATTTTTACAGCTGGATGCCCTTCCAAATGCCAACCATGTTACAGTGGGGACTGGATACTGTTAACACGTCACACACATACACACAGAAAGTTGAAGGTTTTACCTACCAGGACGTAGATGCTCAGGTAAAGTAGAGTCCAAAATCGATGGATGTTGATAGAGTTCAGTTATCAACTTCTCAGGTTCACAGCACAAATCAAGTAATTCAGGGGTGGCCAGTTTGTAGAGGAACAACACTTGTTTATTGGCTAATCTTTCATAGAGACTCTTAAATTTGAGGTAAGCAGTTTTGGCCTTCTTGTAATTTGAGGGCTAAAAGAAAAAGAAAAAAAACACGAGTACATTAATTTAACCCTTTTATTATCCAAATTTCTATTAAAACGCACCAAATTTGTTTCAATTGATTATGTAAATCAAATTGATAAAATAATTTTGTCATAATTAATCTGGGGTCTGGAACCCTTTAGCATTCAGATTACCCTATCAAATGTAATTCACATTTATCATCATCGTTTAACGTCCGTTTTCCATGCTAGCATGTGCTGGACGGTTCGACCGGGGTCTGGGAAGTCAGGAGGCTGCACCAGGCTCCAGCCTGATCTGGCAGTGTTTCTACAGCGGGATGTCCTTCCTAACGCCAATTGCTCCGTGAGCATGAGTGCTTTTTACGTTCCACCGGCACAGGGGCCAGAAGAGGCCGGCAAACTGCCACGATTAGTTGGTGCTTTTTATGTGTCACTGGCATGGATGCCAGTCGAGGCGGTGCTGGCATCAGCCACGTTCGGATGGTGCTTTTTACGTGCTACCTGCACAAGTATCACAACAACAATTTCCATTGATATTTATTTTGATGTAGATATACTTGACTCAATAGGTCTCCTCAAGCACAGCAGGTCACCCTATGATCCAAGGTTAGCACAACAGGCCGTCCTGCGAGCCATGAACTTACTTCATTAGTGGGGGCTTTTTTCAATTATTCATACATTATTTTGTAGCTTTGAGATTTTGATGAGGTAACTTAATTTTTAGAATGGTATTGTAGGGTTGATGTGAGAGGCCTGATCTGGCCAGTCTAAAGGCTAAAGGATCAAGTCACTTTAAAACAGTATGTTTGTATCATAAACCAGGCATGGCCTTAGGCAGGTTGGTATCAAATGAGTTAACACACATGGGAGAACGCAATAGCCACTGCCACACGAGAACAGCAAATAGAATCCTAATTACCTTCGAATACAACTTATGGAGCTAAGAATGTTAAAAAATAAAGAGTGAATAATGAAGAACCTTACATCTTTTTCTGCCTGAAGCCATTCCTCAGTAAAAGAAACACAGAACTTGAGAGCCAATACTTTCTCAGCCCCTGGAAAGATGGAAGGACAAAGATCATTAACATTTTAGGATTTAGATTATGTGCACACTTGAAATTTTGTTAGTAAGAGTTTAAACACCAATGATTAATAACACTTATCAATATCTATAAAAATAAAGGCAGAATTCTGTTTGACTGTCCATCCAGGACCCATGCATCTCAGTCTGTATTTGCTCTACATAGACATATTATACCTTTTTGGAATCAGAATGATCTTGGAACTGAAAATCTGCCCTTCATTTGGTTCTTGAATATCCAGTATTGGGATCAGGTCTGTATGAGGATTTGTTATATGCTAACGGTTGAAAATTCAAATTCTATAAGAACTCATCATCGTTTAACGTCCGCTTTCCATGCTAGCATGGGTTGGACGGTTCAAATGGGGTCTGGGAAGCCAGAAGGCTGCACCAGACCCAGTCTGATCTGGCAGTGTTTCTACAGCTGGATGCCCTTCCTAAAGCCAACCACTCTGAGTGTAGTGGGTGCTTTTTATGTGCCACCGGCACAGGTGCCAGACGAGGCTCGCAAACGGCCACATTCGGATGGTGCATTTTACGTGCCACTTGCAAACTTAAAAGTATTTCATTTAAATTGAATTTAAAGTAATACACATTGGTAGGGTGATACCATTTTATGCCTGTTTTCTATGCTAGCAATGGGCTGGATGGTTTGACAGGAGCTGGTATGCCCCAGACCATGCCAAGCTCCAGTTTGCTTTGGCATTGCTTCTAAAAGCTGGATGCCCTTCCTAATGCCAACACCTTACATAATGCACCAGGTTCTTTGCACATGGTACTGGCCTTGGTGATGTTACTTAGTAACTTGCAAAACAAGACCTTCAACAGAGAGGCGGGGAGGAGTAGTATTGAGGGAGGTGGTTTACTGCTGGTAAAGTGTAACAGAGGAACAGAAATAGGGGACATACATAGTTACCCCAATTGGGGATGAAAGAGATGATGGTGAAGATCATCATCATCATCATCGTTTAATGTCTGCTTTCCATGGGTTGGACATATGACTGAGGGCTGGCGAACTAGATAGCTGCACCTGGCTTCAATCTTGATCTGGCAGAGTTTCAACAGCTGGATGCCCTTCCTAATGCCAACCACTCCGAGAGTGTAGTGGGTGCTTTTATGTGCCACCGGCACAGGGGCCAGTCAGGCGGCACTGGCAACGACCGTGCTCGAATCTTTTACACATGCCACCGGCACAGGTGCCAGTAAGGTGATGCTGGTAATGATCACGCTCGAATGGTGTCTTTTACATGCCACTGGCACGGAGGCCAGATAGCCGCTCTGGCAACGATCACACTCGGATGGTGCTCTTAATTCCTACTAGCACGGGGCTTGAGTGCCAGTAATGCGATGCTGGTAACAATCACGCTCGAATGGTGCCTTTTAAGTGCTCCTGGCATGGAAGCCGGAAGATCTTTGATATTATAAGATATGAGGAGTGGAAGATTCAACGTACCAATAGGCAGTTCTTTCATGATGTAGGTAGCTAGGGCTGAGGTGGATTCCAAGTCTTGAATTTTTGTAAGAATATTTTTAACTGTGTCCATCATGTCTTTGTTTATTTCATCAGGATCCCATCTACTCTTCTCCTTGAGAGTATTGGCATTTTTGCTGTCCCCTAAAGATGACACATAAACCTTGATGGTGTTTTGAAGGGCAACTGCATGCAATTGATCTGGGGAGAGCTGAAATGAGATGGAATCAAAGAAAATCATTAACTCTTTTGTTACCAAATTTCAATTGGAATACGCTGCCTTTGTTCCAATTAATTTTGAAAATAACGAAGAAATTAGGAAAACAATATGGTTATTAAGTTGGTGTTATGGACATAAATCTGGATGAAAATTTTGACGCAAGGTTTTAATTTACATCATCAACATCATTTAACGCCTGTTTTCCATGCTGGCATGGGTTGGATAGTTTGACAGGTGTTGGTCAGGCTCCATGTCTGTTTTGGCATGATTTCTACATGTGGACGCCCTTCCTAACGCCAACCACTTTACAGAGTGTACTGGGTGCTCTTATGCAGCACCAGCATGGGAGCGTATGGCTTCGGGTCCAGCCCCACTGCATGCACCTTGGGCAAGTATCTTCTACTATAGCCTCAGGTCGACCAAAGCCATGTGAGTGGATTTGGTAGATGGAAAGTGGAAGAAGTCCACAGTATATATATATATGCCTTTGAAACGTGGAGTAGTTGAAGCAGGGACAACTGAAGAAGGGGAATATTCTTTATGTTGTATGTCTCGTTTCTCTGTCTTTTTTCGTTGTCTGAAAAAAATGTTTGTTTCAATGTTTTCATTTCTCATTGCGTTCAACGTTTTTTTGATGTCCTGTACCCATATATGCATGTATATATACATATATATGTAGGTATGTACATATATGTATGTTTATATGCATATATTTATATATTATTTATATATATATGTGGTTGGCGTTAGGAAGGGCATCCAGCCGTAGAAACACTGCCAGATCAGACTGGGCCTGGCACAGCCTTCTGGTTTCCCAGACCCCAGTTAAACTGTCCAACCCATGCTAGCATGGAAAACGGACGTTAAACGATGATGATGTTTGTGTTTGTCCTCTCCACCATTGCTTGACAACCAATACTGGTGTGTTTACATCCCTGTAACTTAGCAGTTTGGCAAAAGAGACCAACAGAAAGAATACTAGGCTTACAAGGAAAAAGACCTGGGGTCGATTTGTGCAACTAAAGGTGGTGCTCCAGCATGGCCAATGACTTGTAATTGGGTGCCTAAATCTGGTGGGAGTGAGAGAGAGGGAGACTTGGCCTGACTGCTTGCAGCGAAGGAGATTCTATAGAAGGCATCTATCAAAGATGACCAGTGATGGTGTTAAACCAGATTAATGGATTAAGTCTATCATACTGCAGTTGATTATTATAACCCATTTATGTCATCATCATCACCATAATCTTGGAACACCCAGTTTCCATACTGGCATGGGTTGGACATCTTGATAGGAGCTGGTAAGCCAGAGAGCTGCACCAGGCCTCAAATATCTGTTTTGGCATGGTTTTTGCGATTGGATGACCTTCCTAATGCCAACCATTTTATAGAGTGTACTGGCTGCTTTTCATGTGGCACCAACATGCATGCTTGTACATGGCGCCAATATGTGACTGGTGCTAATAATCTGTGGTACTTTAACCCTTTCGTTACTGTATCTATTTTGAGATGCTCTGTGTTTCTTCCAATTATTTTAAATATAACGAATAATTTAGTAAAATAACATGGTTATCATTGAGCTAGTGTTAGGAACATAAATTGTGACTAAGATTTGGTGGAAGATTTGAATTCAAAACTTATGAAAACAAGACATTTATACTAAAGAGCTAAAGTCGGTTTCAGCCGGGTTGGTAACAAAAAGGTTAATACTAGTACAAAAAAAAAAAAAAAAAGCATTTCAGGGATAGATCAACCTGATGTAATTACCTTCAGGATGTGTGACAGAAGTAACCATTCATGAACGTTATTGACATCAAGTTCCTTGGCTGTGAGAAAAGGAAAAAAAAAAATTGTTAAAAAAAATTATTTCAGCAATCACAACAAAAATCTGCATAAAAAGTAGGAAAGAGAAAAAAAAATCATTAAAAAAAAAAAAGGAAACGTAACATGAAAAATGCATTTTCATGTACACACATGTGCATGGATATGCACGTATGTCAGAATGAGATGATGGAGTGCAGCTATGTTGACAGCATGCCAGTCATGTCTTTATAGGCAGTGGTGCGGCTGTGTTATTAAGAAGCTTGCTGGCCAACCACGTGATCTTGAGTTCAGTCCCACTCTGCAGCACCTAACATATCTCCAGGCTGACCAAAGCCTTGTGAGTGGATTTGGTAGATGGATGCTGAAAAGAAGCCTGTCCTGTGTGTGTGTGTGTGGTGTGTGTGTGTGTGTCCTTCACCACTGCTTGACAGCCAGAGTTGGTTTGTTTATGTCCTTGTAACTTAGCAAAAACATACTTATAGGAAAAATACCAGGCTTGAAAAAAAAAAAGAACTGGGGTCAGTTTACTCAACTAAACTTTCCAAGGCAGTGCCCCAGCATGGCCACAGTCCCAAGATTAAAAAACAAAGAATTAATGACTGCAAATTTTGGCACAATGTCAGCAATTTTAGAGGAGGGGATATTTGGATTACATCAATCCTGGTGTTAGACTGGTCCTGTTTTATCAACCCCGAAAGGATGAAAGTCAAAGTTGAACTCAGACTGTAAAGATGGATAAAATGCCACTAAGCATTCAGCCTGGTATGCTAATGCTTCTGTCAAATTGCTGCTTTCAAATTTTGGCACAAGGCCAGCAATTTTGAAGAAGGGAATAAGTTGATTACATTAGCCCCAGTGTTGAACTGGTTCTTATTTTATTGAGCCAGAAAGGCTGAAAGACAAAGTTGACCTCAGCGGAATTTGAACACAGAATGTAAAGATGGACAACATACCCCTAAGTATTTTGCCCACTGTGCTAGTGACTTTTCTACTCAAGACACAGGGCCCGAAATTTTTGGGGAGGGGCCCAGTCGATTAGATCAACCCCAGCATGCAACTGGTACTTAATTTATTGACCCCGAAAGGATGAAAGGCGAAGTCGACCTTGGCGGAATTTGAACTCAGAACGTAAAGACAGATGAAATACCGCTAAGCATTTTGCCTGGTGTGCTAACGGTTCTGCCAGCTTGCCGCCTTAAAATTAAATTTTCTTTTCTACTCTTGGCACAAGGCCCCAAATTTTGGGGAGGGGCCCAGTCGATTAGATCAACCCCAGCATGCAACTGGTACTTAATTTATTGACCCCGAAAGGATGAAAGGCGAAGTCGACCTTGGCGGAATTTGAACTCAGAACGTAAAGACAGATGAAATACCGCTAAGCATTTTGCCTGGTGTGCTAACGGTTCTGCCAGCTTGCCGCCTTAAAATTAAATTTTCTTTTCTACTCTTGGCACAAGGCCCCAAATTTTGGGGGAGGGAGCCAGTCGATTAGATCGATACCAATTCACAACTGGTACTTATTTATTGACTCCGAAAGGATGAAAGGGCAAAATTGATCTCGGCGGAATTTGAACTCAGAATGTAAAGACAGATGAAATACCATAAAGCATTTCAGCCGGCATGCTAACGTTACTGCCAGCTTGCTGCCTTAAGATTAAATAGATAAGTGAAAAGTACTTACAAATAATATGCCAAGGTTCACCAAAGAGGGAGTGAAAGGCCAGTCTTGTTGCACTGCTTGATGGTAAGCACTCAATAACATATTGAAGCTGTTGGATAGATATTGAAAACATTAGAGAACACCCAGGAGGAAGCAATGATGGACTTTTTGAATCAATGAGGAAGACGCTACACCAAGAATTTCAAACTTGGAGAGAGAGAGAGAGAGGGGGGAGAAAGAGAGAGAAAGAAAGAGGGAGAGAGAAAGAGAGAGAGAAGGAGAGAGAGAGAAAGAGAGAGAGAGAGAAAGAAAGAGAGAGAGAGAAAGAAAGAGAGAGAGAGAGAGAGAGATGCAGTAAGAAACATTCAACTATGTATTTTTACTCGCCTGTTGTGTATTTGCATTTTCTGACTGGCCCTGTGCTGGTGGCACGTAAAAAGCACCCACTACACTCTCGGAGTGGTTGGCATTAGGAAGAGCATCCAGCTGTAGAAACTCTGCCAAATCAAGATTGGAGCCTGGTGCGGCCGTCTGGTTTGCCAGCTCTCAGTCAAAATCGTCCAACCCATGCTAGCATGGAAGGTGGACGTTAAATGATGATGATGAAAAGCGAAATGAGTTTTTTGAACATTCATTTCAGAGCTGGAGACCAAAAAAGATCATTAGCCATCAATGACATTAGAAGAAGGGAGCCGAGATTTTAAGATGTTGGGTCTTACAGATAAGGTCATCATCATCATTGTTTAACGTCTGTTTTCCATGCTAGCATCGGTTGGACGGTCTGACCGGGGTCTGGGAAGTCAGGAGGCTGCGCCAGGCTCCAGTCTGATCTGGCAGTGTTTCTACAGCTGGATTCCCTTCCTAACGCCAACCACTCCGTGAGTGTAGTGGGTGCTTTTTACGTGCCAGGGGAGGCTGGCAACGGCCACGATCGGTTGGTGCTTTTTATGTACCAGGGGAGGCTGGCAACGGCCACGATCGGTTGGTGAAAGTATCTATATATCATCACTGTTCTAATGTTCACCTTTCCATGCTTACAAAAAGGGTCAGTCAGATTTTACCAAGGTAGATTTTCTATAGCTAGCTGCCCTTCCTGTTGCCAACCCTCGCCTATTTCCACACAAGGTAATATTTTCCAATGGCCAGACATGCTTCCACAGAATGTACTGGAAATGAATGACACCGAGTGCAGGGTAACGCAGCTCATTTAGAAGTACCATGTGATGTCAAGAGAAGGAAACAAACATGCAGGGCAGGCTTCATTCAGATTCTGCTACCAAATCTATAATAGAAGACTCTTGGCCAAGGTGCAATGCGGTGGGACTGAACCTGAAACCATGAGGTTAGGAAGTTACTTCTTAATTGCCTAGCCATGCCTGCACTGCAATCATCATCATCATCATCGTTTAACGTCCGCTTTCCATGCTAGCATGGGTTGGACGGTTCAACTGGGGTCTGGGAAGCCAGAAGGCTGCACTAGGCCCAGTCTGATCTGGCAGTGTTTCTACAGCTGGATGCCCTTCCTAATGCCAACCACTCCGTGAGTGTAGTGGGTGCTTTTTACATGCCACCGGCACAGGTGCCAGACCAGGCTGGCAATGGCTACAATCAGATGGTGCTTTTTAAGTGCCACCGGCATGGAGACCAGACGAAGCTGGCAACGGCCATGATCGGATGGTGCTTTTTATGTGCCACCGGCATGGAGACCAGACGAAGCTGGCAACGGCCATGATCGGATGGTGCTTTTTATGTGCCACCGGCACGGAGGCCAGTCAGGGCGGCGCATATATATATATATAAAATGAGTTTTATTTATTAATGACCTGACAAGATACATCTGCACCGCCGGATGCTCCTGAACCAATTGTTGAATGTCCCACCCATGAGGAATCAATGCTAGATGTGTTGGAACAATTATCGTGATTAATAATAAATTCTCATATATTCCCTCTTCCATTTCCTATATACATATGCTGAAACCCCCTTCGGTCATGACTGACCATGCGATTGCACCTAGGAAGTTACCCTCCAAGGCACAAGTCTGAGCAAGGTTGTTTATGGAAGACCAGCAGTCGCCCATGCATACCGGTCTCCCTTCTCCAAGCCACCAGTGTTATCCAAGGGAAAGGCAAAGCCAATACAGCTTGGCACCTGTGATGCCACAACTCATTTCTACAGCTGAGTGAATTGGAGCAATGTGAAATGAAGTGTCTTGCTCAAGAACACAACACGCAGCCCGGTCTACGATTCGAACTCACAACCTCGCAATCGTAAGCTCAACGCTGTAACCACTGAGCCATATATATATATATATATGTATAGGGAAAGTTTCCGAAAAAAAAACAACAAAAGACGAAGACAGGAGGTGTACAAACAAACAGATGTATTAGTATAGCGCTCAGAAATAGAAAAAGTCTTTTACATTTCGAGCCTACGCTCTTCTACAGAAAGGGCCACAGAAAGAAACAAGGAGAGAAAAATAAAAATAAATATATATATATATATATATATATATATATCTTAGCTGCTTTCTTGTATCTGAGCAAAGCCATTGCTAAAAAGAATCATTGAAATGAGTCATTGTTGATGTAATGTGAGGCCCTTGTATGACTCTTGAGCCTAGCCAAAGGTTTGTACATTCTATTGCAATAACGCACAGCTGTGCTGGCTAGCAGAGTGAACAGGTACCACAGTATGAAGTGTTCTGATCTGTCTTTTTAATCCTCCAACTGAACGGCACACCTTTCCACGGGTTGCACATGTTCTGTTGTGAATAACAGCCTGCATGACTTAAGCATTTCCTTCCACAAATCAGACACATAAAAAGGCAACGTACCTTTATTTTCCATAGGTTCATTCTCTCTAAGCTTTCGCCTGATCTTCCCATGCTTCATACACACACCCCTCAGACACCGGCTAAATGGTCCTACCTTGTAGCTTCAAGATGTCGAAAGTGTGTTTGTATATTTTTAGAATGACAGTGTAGGGTAGGTGTGAGAAGATGGACCTGGTCTGTTTCAACAAGTAGAATATTTGGACTGGATATGGCCAGATTAACCCTTTTGTTACTAACCAGGCTGAAACCAGCTCTGAGTACAAACATCATGTTTTCATAAGCTTTGAATTAAAATCTTCCACCAAACCTTAGTCACTATTTATGTTCCTAACACTAGTTGAATGATAACTAAGTAATTTTACTAAAATCTTTGTTATATTTAAAGTAATTGAAAGAAACACAGAGCATCTCAAAATAAATATGGTAACAAAAGGGTTAAAATATACAATAGAGAAACAATTCTTAACCCTTTCGATACCAACCCAGCTGAAACCACCTCTGTAGTACAAATGTCTTTTTTTTTCATAAGATTTGAATTAAAATATTCCAAACCTTAGTCACAATTTATGTTCCTAACATTAGCTGAATGATAACTAAGTAATTTTACTAAATTCTTTGTAATATTTAAAGTAATTGAAAGAAACAGAGCATCTCAAAATAAATACAGTAACAAAAGGGTTAAATGCTGAAGAGTTAACATAAAAAGGATCAAAACTAACACCTAAAAGAAAAGACTTACATTCTCCTGAATTCCTTCTGTGCAGAAATGCAGTTCATAGTCAGAAATGGGAGCTGCTCTCTTGTAATTCTTCAACCAGTCCAGCACTTTTTTACACTGAAATGAAAAAAATACAAGATTTTTCTGGATTGCTGATAGAAGATGGTTAGATGGAAGCATCTTGTTTCAGTTATTACATTGTGGCTATACTTGGAATTTGCCTTTGGGTAGAATTTGCCGTTGTGTGTATATGTATATCATCATCATCGTTTAACGTCCGTTTTCCATGCTAGTACGGGTTGGATTGTTCGACCGGCGTCTGGAAAGCCAGGAGGCTGCACCAGGCTTCAGTCTGATTTGGCAGTGTTTCTACAGCTGGATGCCCTTCCCAACGCCAACTACTCCGTGAGTGTAGTGGGTGCTTTTTACGTTCCACCGGCACAGGTGCCAGGGGAGGCTGGCAGTGGCCACGATCGGTTGGTGCTTTTTACGTGCCACCGGCACAGAAGCCAGTCAAGGCGGCACTGGCATTGGCCACGTTCGGATGGTGCTTTTTACGTGCCACCGGCACAGGTATCACAACTATTTCCGTTTGATATTTATTTCGATGTTCATGTACTTGACTCAATAGGTCTCCCCAAGCACAGCAGGTCGTTCTGCAATCCAAGGTACTTTGAATGGGCTGGGGCTACGCAAAACTGGTGCAGAAGCCAGTGATGATAATAATAATAATAATAATAATAATAATAATAATAATAGGGAGTAAATCCAAACTTACAGGGAAAAATTAGATTTAGGATTAAATCTAATTTCACAGTATAAATATAAATTAAAGAGATAAAGCCACTATTAGGCAAATCAAACAGTGAAAAACAAACCAAAACAAAGATAAAAATAATTAATATAATATACAAAATATATAAAATATAAAATTTAAAATATTTAAATTTAAAATTTTTAATTTATATTTATAGATTATTTTTTTTATAAATATCAAAAAGTATTAAAAAATTTAATATAATATAAGTATTTACTTATATTATATTAAACTTTTTGATAGTTAAAAAAAATATTTATAAATATAAATAAATTTTAAATTTTATATCTATATATTATTTCTATGTTTTGGTTTACGTTTTTCACTGTTTGATTTGCATAATAGTGGTTTTATCTCTAATTTAATTTTTATATATATATTATATATATATATTTATATATATATTATTATATATATATATTATATATATATATATATATATTATTTATTATATATATATATATATATAATATATATATATATATAAATAAACTAGCAGTTAAGCCCGGTTTCACCCAGTCTGTTTGGATGATGTGGATGTGATCGTTTTCGGTTAGGTATAATCTATAATAGTGTTTCTCAACCATATCATTTCGGGTCCCCTGTTTCGATTGGAGCCTCCAGCTGTATGAAAATTTCTCCCATCCCACTGTCAGATCGATTTTCTCGGTGAGTATGGGGGCTAGGAAAAAAATACAAACTGCATTCCAATCTATGCACCCGTCTCCACATGTGTGCGAATCCCCCCAGCCGTTTGGCTGTGAACCTCAAGACAAGAAAGAATACAATGATCGCCCGTGTCCAATTTATATTATAGATATATATATATATAAAACAAAGTTATTTTATTCCACACGAGTAGAAATATAGGAAAAACAGATATTGAAAATGCACTGAAAATAGTCAATGTAATTTTTATTATATTTAAAGATTTAGGGCAAGCTTCAAACAAGCTATAAAAACAGGGCAAGCTTCAAACACTTGTCAGAAGCCAAACAATGCGACATAAGCCACGTCTTTCTATTTCAAATTTTTGAAAATCAGAGTAAACTGTGAAACCGGTTAAAGCTTCAAATATCATCATCATTGGACGGTTCGACCAGGGTCTGGGAAGCCAGGAGGCTGCACCAGGCTCTAGTCTGATCTGGCAGTGTTTCTACAGCTGGATGCCCTTCCTAACGCCAACCAGTCTGTGAGTGTAGTGAATGCTTTTTATCTGCCAGGGGAGGCTGGCAGCGGTCATGATCGGTTGGTGCTTTTTACGTGCCACTGGCACAGGTGCCAGGGGAGGCTGGCAGCGGCCACGATTGGTTGGTGCTTTTTACGTGCCACTGGCACAGAAGCCAGTCAAGGCGGCGCTAGCATTGGCTACGTTTGGATGGTGCTTTTTTACGTGCCACCGGTACAGGTATCACAACTACAATTTCCATTTGATATTTATTTTGACGTTGATGTACTTGACTCAATAGGTCTCCCCAATATAATAATAAAAAATATAATAACTATGTATGCATGGAAAGAGAGAGAGAGGGGAGAAAGACAAGGAAGTATACCACAACTGTGCAAGGAGCAAAGGGCAGAGTTCCTTCAGAATTATAATAATGTTGAACTCACCTTATCAAGGAAGGAATTCTCCTCAATCTTGAAGGCTTCATCAAGAACCAGCGACAGAGTTTCGTAGTCATACGTATTGACCTGTTGATTGGAGGAAGAACTGACATGACGACTCTTACAACAGAGACAACCAAGGGGGAATCTTGGGTTTATTACCTCCTCTCTTTGCAAAGTTACAGGGAAAAGACCGTTGCTTGGAATTTTGGCAAAGTGTGTGTGTGTGGGGGAAACGTTGTGAATCTAGGTCTTTAAACCTATTACTAAAATTTGAGAGAGGTGGGGGTCAGGGAGGAAAGAAGCAAGAAGGAAAAGGTAACAAATGGGATTGAAAAATTAACTCATTAGCATTCAGATTACTGTCAAATGTAATGTTTTATTCACATTGTTTAGAATTAATTATAAATTATCAAATAGCTTTGAGATTTTGATGTAATTGTTTGTTTGTAGATTAACATTGTAGGCTAAATACGAGAAGCCAGATCTGGCCAATTTGAACATAAAACATGTAGAATATCATCACCATCATCATTATAATTTAATATGCTTTCCATGCCGGCATGGGTTGGATGGTGAGAAAGGAGCTGTCCAGACTACTATTCTCTTTTACAATTTCTACAGCAGGATGTCCTTCCTAACGCCAAGCACTTTACATAATGTGCTGGGCAGGTTGGAATTGACCAGTTTAACCTAGTAGTGCCCCAATTTTTTTTTTGATTTATTACAAAAAAAAAAAAAAGAAGTTTTTTAGGAGTGGCTGCGCAGTAAGTAGCTTCTTTCCCAACCACATGGTTCTGGGTTCCATCCCACTATGTGGCACCTTGGGCAAGTGTCTTCTACTATAACCTCAGGCTGACCAAAGCCTTGCGAGTGGATTTGGTAGACCGAAACTGAAAGAAGCCAGTCGTATATATATGTACGCATGTGTGTGTGTGTGTGTGCATATGTGTTTGTCCCCCCAACATCGCTCAACAACCGATGCTAGTGTGTTTATGTCCCTGTAACTTAGCGGTTCGGCAAAAGAGACTGATAGAATAAGTACTAGGCTTACAAAGAATAAGTCCTGGGTCGATTTGATCGACTAAAATCAGTGCTCCAGCATGGCCACAGTCACATGACTGAAACAAGTAAAAGAGTAAAGAGTAAACTTTATCTGATACTAAATATATAAAAAAAAAATGTTTATTACATTATTTGAAAGACACTTCAGTCTTGATGACTAACTAAAGATATCTCAGAAAAATACAGGTGTTGCAGAAATATGATGGGTTATCCTTCCGGTCCTAAAAAGAAGGACCATGGGTGCTAATGGATTAAATGCTAAATGGTTAAAAAAAAATTAGAGGAGTGGAGGCAGAGAAAGAGACAGAACAAGGACAGTTGAAAGGAAAGGGCTGAATAAGATTTATTAGGGTAACAAAAATATATGGAGAAGAATACTGACCAAATTAATCAATTGTGTGAGTTCTTTAAAAAGTCTTGATTTTGATTTCACGCTTCGTATAATTTTAAGCACTCTTGTCAGCTGGTGGTGATGATGGGAAGCGCTGAAGGTAGACAACTGTGTATAGGAGGCAGAAATGTTCTTGATTAAATATTTCAAGGACAACAGCAAGCCATCAGTTTCCTCAATTTCGAAATCTCTGAAAAGAAATAAATTGTATATATATATATGAGTGGATTTGATAGATGGAAAACTGGATATAAATAGATGTGTGTATTTTGCCCATTGTTAAACCCCATCAAGGCCCTAAACCCTATCACATACTCAAGAATCTTCAGTTCTTTCCAATAGACCCATGATGGTTTAAACATTGAAATCCTGTCATGTTAGTATTCTAAAACGAAAAACAGGTTTGAACTCAGTTAAATGAGTTACCTAATTCTTACTCCACTTACATCACTTCTATTGACGAGTTTCATTTTTTCACTTCCCTGAAGAGAAGATTACATTGTTTTACACCATTTCTATTCCTTTGGAATAAATATCAGTGATATCTTTGAAACACGTGTCGGAAGTAAAAGAATTTGAATAACACCTGCGTTTAACTCCATTTATCATCATCATCATCATCATCATCATCATCATTTAGCATCCGCTTTCAATGCTAGCATTGGTTGGACTGTTCAACTGGGGTCTGGGAGGCCAGAAGGCTACACCAGGCCCAGTTTGATCTGGCAATGTTTCTACAGCTGGATGCCCTATATACACACGTGTGTGTGTATATATATACACACACACACACGACAGGCTTCTGTCAGTTTCCATCTTCCAAATTCATTCACAAGGCTTTGGTCAGCAATATATATATATATATATAATGAAATTGTACGTATGCATGATTGCAAAGAAATTGTAAATGGTAAACTCACTTGCAGAACTTTTTGATGACTTCAGTATCAATGGCACTGCAGCCTACCATTTGCTGTAGAACTTTGTATTTCTCATTTAGTGGGCCATGGAACGCATCTTTGAAACATATCTGAAATCAAAACATAAAGATAGTCATCATCTGCTTTCCATGCTAACAGGGGTTGACTGAGTCTTCGCAATCTAATTCAGTTCTTATTTACATCTGCTGCCTTCCCATGCATGGTGGGTTAGGATGGGGGAAGAGACCAAATCTTGCTTGTTAGTTCTGTCTTGGCATACCTGGATAACACCAGCTTAAATGCAGTCACTCAAGACAGTGCACTGATTGCAGTATACCCTGGTGTGGGGGCCCGAACACATTTGGTACCAGGATGCTTTGTAAGATCATAGGTTACCATTGGTCAGATTTGGTATCCAACCAACGATTCCCTTCAGAAACTGGGATGCATCCTGGTGTATGATTTGTGGGAGCCAGCTCAGACCTTTTGACCATGTTGCCTGATTATCCAAGTTACACCCTGCTTACTGTGTCCTCTGGGTGGGTCGATGGCTTGTGTTAGTTGACCCCCAAGCCACATGGTCACAGCAGATGGGAACAATACTCCACAGAGACTGAAGGGCTTAAGTAGTATCAGCTGTCCAAGCTAGATTTTCATGTGCTAGAGAAAAAAAAAAAAAAAAAACTTGACCACTTCGGCATTTTTTGCTTCCCCTTTCGTGTCGTCACTTTTTGAAGTTATCTCCTGAGATTTTCTATAAGAATTAGGGGCCAGCACTGAAAATTATGACATTTCTTATATGAATATGACTAGGCGCAGGAGTGGCAGTGTGGTAAGTAGCTTACTTACCAACCTCATGGTTCTGGGTTCAGTCCCACTGCATGGCACCTTGGGCAAGTGTCTTCTACTATAGCCTCGGGCCGATCAAAGCCTTGTTAGTGGATTTGGTAGACGGAAACTGAAAGAAGCCCATCGTATATATGCGTGCGTGTGTGTATATGCTTGTGTGTCTGTGTTTGTCCCCCCAACATCGCTTGACAACCGATGCTGGTGTGTTTACATCCCCGTAACTTAGCGGTTCGGCAAAAGAGACCGATAGAATAAGTACTAGGCTTACAAAGAGTAAGACCCAGGGTAGATTTGCTTAACTAAAGGCGGTGCTCCAGCATGGCCACAGTCAAATGACTGAAACAAGTAAAAAGAGAGAGAGTAAAAAAAAAAAAAAAAAAAGTATGTAAACAATGCAATCGAAGCTAAAAAAATAGGTGATGGGCATATATGGAGATTTCAAGGAGTTCTTGCTCCTTCTTTGGCACTGCATCCAATCCATTAACCATCCACAAACTCATTGCTGAAATAGCCACTAAATTTAGTGTTGTAACAAAACTGGATGGGCCTCGCGGAGGCAATGACGGATGACTGGGACCTTGGCATTATATCGTGTTTGAGAGGAAGACCCATCAAATCAAGTAAAATCGCAGTTGTAGCCGATACTGGTGTCATGCAAATGGCACCCATTAGTCTCGGAGTGGTTGGCGTTAGGAAGGGCATCCAGCTGTAGAAATCATGCCAAATCAGACTGGAATCTGATGTAGCCCCTCAGCTTACCAGCCTTGGTCAAACCGTCCAACCCATGCCAGCATGGACAACAGATGTTGAATGATGATGAGGATTTCTGGCAACTGGTACATACATATTAATGGCTGGTAGGGACTCTGCATTTTGTTATACAACCATAATATACTATCAACAATGATTGTATTGCACTACTAACACAGGTAAGACACGGTATTGAGTTATATGCCTTTAATATACTTGAAGGTATATTATGGTTGTATAATGGGATCTTTTCGGTTTGAACAGCAGTTTTTTAAAATAATTTCCACGTAACTAAACTCTTTTAAACTTTGTATACTGTTTATAAAACATCTTTTTCTCTTGGCTTTAATAAGAAAATTCTATAGTTTGTAAGATATTTGCTGTTTTGCTTCTTTAATTTCTGCAATTTCAACCAATCAATGGCATCTATTGAGTTAAAAAGCATTGTGCCGTATGAATATTTCCCTCGTTTAAGAAACAGATTGGGTTTATTTACATTTCTGAAGAAAAAAAGATACCCTTCCCTCCACCCCTAATCCTAAAACAGATTGAAATGCAATAGATCGATACTAGGGTCATAATTATGGGTGACAATATCATATGACACCGCTAGAAAAAACTGCCGTTCAAACCGAAAAGATCCGCATAATGAAATAATGTCTACCAGTATAACTCAAAGTGACACAAGGCCACAGACAGATTCATAGGTAATAGAGGCTTAGTTGATTTAACAGACTCCAGTATAATTAATCATACCATACCTTGTATTTTCCAAGCTGATACCCCCAGTACGCACTGGTTTCAAGTTCTGTACACTTTGCAATCTCATCATGTTCTTTGTGAAGGACAGCCAAAGCATTTCCTACTTTAGCCATGGCCTGTGAAATGAATTTAAAAAAAAAAGAAAAAAACACATGGTTAGTACATATTACTTTCTAAGGAGCAAATGGGCTGGTTTCCCAGTTTCTCTGGCATATATATTCTTTCCTGGAAGGGGCCAGCATCCCTTCCAGGGAGGAATCTTCATTTTCACAAACTGAATGACAGGAGCTATGTGAAATAAAGTTCTTTGGTGAAGAACACAGCATATTGCCTAGTCCAGGAATCGAAACCACAATGTTAGAATCATGAGTTTAACACCTTAACCACTAAGCCATGTGCCTCCACTAAATACATACTCTACAAAGACTGATGTCACCCTCTGCCAATCCATTTATGACTCATTCGACAACATAGGTCTTACTTGCTTGGTGAGAAAGTAATGTTTATGAATGTAAAAAGCACAAAGGGAAAACTATCAAGTTAGATTAAATCAAACTTAAGTTTAAGTCACTCAAGATTGGCGTCTGGTGCAGCCTCTTGGCTTCCCAGACCCCAGTCGAACCGCCCAACCCATGCCAGCATGGAAACCGGACGTTAGATGATGATGATGATATACACACATATGTATATATACTGACCACTTCCCATCACCCATACATCAAAGTCACCAGCCTCACCATCCACACACACCTTCGTTTTGGGATCACCAATACTTTATTATCTCCCCTTCTTCCTAGCTCTCTTGTCTAAGCACTTCTGCCCAGCCAGCTGCCATGATTGACTGCTAGCCGCTAAAGCTTATTTTTATTCTCTATCTGTTTATTTTCTTGTGTGCTTTTCTGTTGAAAAGTGTAGGCTTGAAACATAAAATACCTTTTCACCTTCCCAAGCGTTAAACTAATACACCTGTTTGTTGATCATACACCTGTCTTCGTCTTTTGTTTTTCTGTAAATTCCAACAATATATTTATACATACATATAGTAAAGTAAATTTGCCTACTTAAAATAGCAGTCCTGGTTATGACAAATGTTACTGTTATTCAGCCTCAGGAAAATATCTTCTTCAGCTGGCTATCGACACATTAAATGCATCCTTATATTTTCGAACAAGGGAACTAGGGGATACTACCTCCCTTATTTGAAAATATAAGGATGCAATTAGTGCGCCGATAGCCAGCCGGAGAAGATATCTTCCTGGGGCTAAATAGCAGTAACATTTGTCCTAACCAGGACTGTCACTTTAAGTTGGCAAATAAATTTTATGGTACTGTTACTGCATGTTTCTCATTGAGATTTAGAACTAATATTAGAATAGTCTCTCTCTCCCTCTCTCTCTCTCTATATATATATATATATATCTCATCATCATCATCGTTTAACGTCCGTTTTCCGCGCTAGCACGGGTTGGACGGTTTCGACCGGGGTCTGGGGAGCCAGGGGCTGCCCCAGGCTCCAGTCTGGTCTGGCAGTGTTTCTACAGCTGGATGCCCTTCCTAACGCCAACCACTCCGCGAGTGTAGTGGGTGCTTTTTACGTGCCACCTGCACAGGTGCCAGAGGGGTCTGGCATCGGCCACGGTCAGTTGGTGCTTTTTATGTGCCACCTGCACAGAAGCCAGTCGGGGCGGTGCTGGCATATATATATATATATATAAGAAAGAGAGAGAGAATCTATAAGCATTTAAACAGGTTGTATCTGGCCCAAATATTTTCACTGATTTATGTTCAAACTGGTCGGATCTGGCCACTCACACATGCCTTACCGTGTTATTCTGAAAATAAACAATTACATCATTGAAATCTCAGAGCAGGATCAATTCAAAACTGCGTGAATAAATAAGTATTACATTTTGACATGTCGAAGGATTAAACCAACAATCCTTCAAGTTTTTCCTTACAAGAAGACATCAAGTCTAACTGATAAGATCTTTGAACTCACAAAAACAAACAATAATTCCTCACCATTTGTCCTCGGTAATTGAAATCTTTTCGCATTTTCTTCAAAACACTCAAAATATTCTTCGGGAGACTCCAGGCCAAACCAAGAGCGTACCTGTGGTCCACATTACGTTGGCTGAACACCTGTTGGTAAGAGGGGAACAGAGATGATAAATATCTTTTACCTTTTACTTGATTCAGTCATATGGCTATGGCCATGCTGGGGCACTGCCTTGAAGAATTTTAGTCGACTTTTTTTTTTTTTTTTTGAAGCTTAGTACTTATTCTATCAATGTTCCTTTTGCAGAACCATTAAGTTATGGGGATGTAAACACACCAACACCGGTTGTCAATAAGTGGTGAGGGACACAAAGACACTCGCAAGGCCTTGATCGGCCTAAGGCTAAAATAGGAGGGACTTGCCCATGGTGCCATGCAGTGGGACTGAAACCTGGAACCATGTGGTCGGGAAGCAGAGCGTCTTACCACACCACCAAGCCTGCACCTATATTCAAGTAATAATAATATGAATAGGTGCAGGCATGGCTCTGTAGTAAAAGGTCTGCTTCTCAACCACATGGTTCTGGGTTCAGTCCTATTGCATGACACTTTGGGCAAGTGTCTTCTACTCTAGCCTCAGGCTGACCAAAGTCTTGTGAGTGGATGTGTTAAAAGGAAACTGAAAGAAGCCCATTACATATGTGTGCATGTGTTTGTCCCCAACAACAGCTTGATAATGGGTGTTGTGTTTACATACTTGTAACTTAGTGGTTTGGCAAAAGAGACTGATAGAATAAATACCAGGCTTAAAAACATCTTAAGTACCGTAAATCCTCGAGTATAATCTGCATTTTTTTCCCCCAAATCCCTCGTGCGTACTATATACGAGGTTAAAAATGTAAACTATTTTCTAAGCAATGTCTGAGTCTATTTGCTGTCCGGCAATGTTTATTCAGACGCATTTTGTGATGTCGGGTGCGAAAATACCTGAAGCTAAGTCTGAAAGCAATGAAGTCATAAAAGAATCATCCATAACTTGCAGTAAGCAACATTTATTAAAATAAAAGTATTCAGAACACAGAATAACATGTAACAAAAACAATTTGCAAACATATTTACATTCCCATATAACAGTTAAGAACATCACCATTATTGTATTACGCATGCGCGGAAGTGTTTGTTCGACTAGGTGCTGCTGGCTTAATTATGAACGACTCAAGTTAGAAAAGGAGTGCGTATTATACACAAGGTTTAAGTGTTTCAGAGGTACAGCCCCTCCCCCCCCAATCCCCTGCGTATTATACTCGAAGATTTATGGTACTGGGATCAATTAACTTGACTAAAATTCATCTCAGCATATAGTGAGACTAATAATGGACCATCCCTTCAGAAAGGTAAGAAAGGGGTTTGTGTAGGGATAGTACCCCTATGTAGAAAAAAGGCAAAATTACAGAAGCATCAAAATGTTGGCTTCACAACCCAGTAATTTCCAGTTCATTCTCACTGCCAACAAGACCTGGGAGAGGAACGCCTTCTCTCAAGGCCCTGAGTCAAGAACAGTGAAGTTGTTGATGACCAATGCTCCATGGGGAGCGAAAGATCTAGATAATTAACTTGTAAGTGGAATTGGTAGATGGAAACTATATAGAAGCCTGTCATGTGTGTGTAGGTTTATATTCTGTATTTGTATGAAAGCAGTGAGGCAAAAATGAGGGCATTTGTTGTCATCATAATCCTCTGGCCCTGCACATTCAAAAAGAAGTGGAATGATAAAAAAAAATCTGTTACTTGAAAAATTTGTGCTGTTAGTGATAGGAAGGGCAACATCTCAATTAAATACATATTCATTCAAACCATGCTAGCATAGAACAGTGGACATAAAATGAAAACTATGGTCCATACAAGATTCTACATCATCTTTCCCACTGCTGCTGTACCTTGCATATCATCATCACCATTCACCTATCCTCCATGACATACTGCTATCGCTCTCATCTAAACCCCTCTCCATACTGGTATTTCCTATTAACAGTACCTCCACTCCTGTTCATGACTCACTAGTCACCTCTACCCCCAATCGCTCACCATCTGTTATTGTCCCTTCATACTCTTATGGAACTATCCCAACCCCTGATCCACTGTATCTTCTCTTATGCTCACCTTCTTGTACTTTGGAAATTCGCTCTGGAATCCATCACTACAATCCCCCCCCCCCGGTTACTTCCACCCACCCTTATACAATGCAGGGAAACCATATATCTCTCCTATAGCAAAATACCCGTGTTTGTTCCTCTGTCATAAAGCCCCCATCCCCATAGTCGATGGGTCTTTTTCATGTTTTTTCTTGCCTTGCAAATTACTTAACCTCACGAGTGCTGGTGGCACGAAGATGAACACTCAGTATCCACTGTGAAGTGGTTGGCATTAGAAACCATGTCAGTGCTGACACTGAAGTTTGACATGGCCCCGCAGCTCACAGGATCCCGTCAAACTGAGGCCAGCATGGAAAATGAATGCTGAATAATGAAGATTACTGTTCATATTATTGGAAGATTACTGTCAAGATTATTTCTATGTATATAAACGGTAAAATGTCTGTCTGTCTGTGTGTGTGTCCTTTATACAAATCCACAATTTTTCAGTTAGAGGGCTCGCACTTTCTAAGGTCATTCAAAACCGTCCAAGGGTGGTCGTGCACATCTTCACATTTCCCCAGTCACCCCGCAAAGCCATTAAAAGATCAATAGACAGCATCATTCTTTCAAACTGTACCTTTGCCTCCTGCTGAACAATGAAAGCATCAATAGCAACAACAATATACTGCAATGATGATGTATAGTAATCAACACAAGAATAACACAAAAGTAGGTAGTAAAATATAAAAAAAAAAGATGGTAAATAAACAGCAAGAAGAACATTTACCATTCCATCAATAGCATTTCTAAAATCGAAACAATCATAACGACGACGGTAAACTGCGAAAAGTCTATTAACCTAACAGCCACAACAACAGAAGTGTATCTCTGGTCGGTATTAAACAGAAAACATCCAAATTTAGCACCTTACTTAAGATCTTTGTGAATTTTCTATCCAAAACCCAATCAAAATGCCCGAATCTTGATACGCTAATTGAATGCCAGCTAGCTGTATGTGATTGGTTGGAGATTTGGACAGTACTTGCATGTATGTGCACACGCATGCAGTAGCACTATATAGTCTTTATATAGATGGAACTTGCTTAAAAGAAGTGTAAAAATGTTTTAAGAAAACGAACAAATAAAAAATTATTTTAGATAAGAAAAAAGAAAGAAAAGTTACCTTCTGAAGGAGATGGATCACCAATTCCTTATGTTGACTTGTGCCTTTGATTTGGTTTAGATATTTCATCATTATGTCTTTGATATCATGACTCCCCTATAATCAGACAATAAATAAATATTAATGGCTATTATTTTCTCTGTACAGAATAAGATTTTCGTACTTAGATCTCTTTTACTCATTTCAGTCTTTCAATCATTGGATTGTGGCCATACCGGGGCACTGGTTTAAAGAGGTTTATAAAACGAATCGAACCCAGTGCATTTCTTAGCCACACAATTACTTTAAATATGAGACAAAAAAAAAAAAAAAAAAAAAAAACTTTAGAAAAGAACCCATACTAGTGTCATGTAAAAAAGTTCCTGTGCTGGCACCACATAATAATGTCCATACACTTTATAGGTGCAAGAGTGGCTGTGTGGTAAGAAGCTTGCTTACCAACCACATGGTTCTGGGTTCAGTCCCACTGTGTGGTACCTTGGGCAAGTGTCTTCTATAGCCTCGGGCCAACAAAAGACTTGTGAGTGGATTTGGTAGACGGAAACTGAAAGGAGCCCATTGTATCATCGTCATCGTTTAACGTCCGCTTTCCATGCTAGCATGGGTTGGACGATTTGACTGAGGAATGGCAAACCAAATGGCTGCAACAGGCTTCAATCTTGATCTGACAGAGTTTCTACAGCTGGATGCCCTTCCTAATGCCAACCACTCCGAGAGTGTAGTGGATGCTTTTATGTGCCAGATATATATGTGTGTGTTTGTCCCCCCAATATCGTTTGACAACCGATGCTGGTGTGTTTACATCCCTATAACTTAGTGGCTCGACAAAAGAGACCGACAGAATAAGTACTAGGCTTACAAAGAATAAGTCCTAGGGTTGATTTGATGGACTAAAGGCGGTGCTCCAGCGTGGCCGCAGTCAAATGACTGAAACAAGTAAAAGAGTGTTTGGGGTGACAAAGGGCATCCAGTCATAGAAACCATGACAGCATGGAAAGCGGATGTTAAACAATGATGATGCGTGTTCATCACCTAACTTGAAAACCGGTGTTGGTTTGTTGACATCCCCAGAAGTCAGCAGTCCAGCAAATGAGACCAATAGAATACACGCCAGACTTAGAATAGCACTAGGGTTGATTCATTTGACTAAAACCCTTCAAGGTGGTGCCCCAGCATGGTTGCAGTCCAATGACTGGAACAAGACAAAAGAAAAATAACAAAGAAGCAGCGTAAAAAAACCCAAAAAACACAAGTCAAAGCATTTTCTGTTATCAATGGAAATTGTAGCTGTGATACCAGTGCCGGTGACACATAAGAGAACCATCCGAACGTGGCCATTGCCAGCGCCGCCCGACTGGCCTCCGTGCCGGTGGTACATAAAAAGCACCATCCGATTGTGGCCGTTGCCAGCCACGTCTGGCCCCCGTGCTGGTGGCACATAAAAAGCACCATCCGATCGTGGCCGTTTGCCAGCCTCGTCTGGCACCTGTGCCGGTGGTACGTAAAAAGCACCCACTACACTCACGGAGTGGTTGGCGTTAGGAAGGGCATCCAGCTGTAGAAACACTGCCAGATCAGACTAGGCCTGGCGCAGCCTTCTGGCTTCCCAGACCCCAGTTGAACTGTCCAACCCATGCTAGCATGGAAAACGGACGTTAAACGATGATGATGATGATGTGAGAAATTTACCTGCTTAATTAACGTGACATCAGCAGTGTAGCAGACGGAATATTCCACAATAGTAAAGAAGGAATGCATAGAATATTGGTAGACAAGTTCCAAGTTGCGGTTAAGTTTGAGATAGTCCACTAACGGTGGTATTGTATTGGTATACTCTTGTAGCACCTTACTGTAGTACTCTTTCATATAATTATCAGCAGCCTCTGCGGACTCGGTGTCACTAGCAGGAGGTGTAGGGGGAACTGTAAAGAAAAGACACAAAATTAGCATAATTAGCATTATGGCGGCAAGCTGGCAGAATCATTAGCGCGCCGGGCGAAATGCTTAGCAGTATTTTGTGAGCCGTTATGTTCTGATTTCAAATTCCACACATCAAACTGGAATATTGGGGAAAATAAAACAATACTTACTGAATCTCTTCTTTAGAAGTGGATCAAGTTGAACAGAATTTGCAATCAAAGGGACAAGGGCAGATGACTCCATAATGAAACAATTTTCTTTAAACTCAGGAATTAAACTCCATTTGCAATAGTCTGAGGTGGCAGCATTGTCTTTATTCAAGGCCTAAAACAATTATTTAATACAGTTCTATATTTAAGAGACGAGGAATTATGGACATTATGTACATTTGAGGAAGTTATTATCATTATTATTCAGATCACTGCCTGGAATCAAACTTGGAATCTTGGGGTTCGTAGACCGCGCTCTTAACCATTATGCCATATGCCCATGGGCAATTATGGAGTGAATTTTAGGGCTTATAATAATAACAACATCAAAAAATACCTTAGGAATGAGAACCCAGATTCAAAATTTTCGCAAGACACCTGATGAAGGCTGGAGGGTATATCAGCCGAAATGTTGTGTTCACAACAAACAAGATGAGGACAAATATCCGTCAAATGTAAATAATGTACATTTATTTAATAACAAAAACTAAATAAAAAATATAGACACAATGGTGCAGGCAAGGCTATGTGGTTACGAAACCTGCTTTTCAAATACATGGTTTCAAGTTCAGTCCCACTGCGCAGTACCTTGGACAAATGTCTTACTATGACTCTGAATTGACCAATGCCTTGTGAATAAATCTGATAGAAAGAAACAGTTGGAAGTCTGTTATGTGTGATTGTGTGTGTGTGTCTCCCCACCATCATCACATGACAACTGGTGTTGGTTTGTTTACAGCCCTATAACTTAGTGCTTCAGTAAAAGAACACTGATAGAATAAGTACCAAATTTAAGTACTGGGGTCAATTTGTTCAACTAAAACTTGTCAAGGCAGTGCTCCAGCATGGTCACATCCCAATGACCAAGACAAATAAAAGAAGAAAGTAATACAGGAGCAGGCATGGCTGCTGTGCAGTTAAGTCTGCTTCTCAATCACATGGTCTTAGGTTCAGTCCTACGGCATGGCACCTTGGACAAGTGTCTTCTACTAGAACCTAGGATCAATCAATACCTCATAGAAAGAAACTGTATGGAATCCCACCCAACCCATACAATTACATCATAATCCTGATCTTATCACTCCCTTTTGGGTTACCCTTATTTTTAGTACGCAACCCTCTATCTTTCCAATACTGCTGCCCTTTCTACACCTTGACAATCCTCTCATTTCCCTATCTACAACTTCTCTGGACCCTTATCCATCCATTGGTATGGGTTCACTGAACACCATCTTCATCACTTGATCTCTCCTGCCCAATCCTCTCTGATACTATTCGAAACCAGTTGGGCCAAGGGGTTAAGCTGAGGGCATTAAGCCCTTGAGCAAGGCAAATGAATGTACAAACACTAAAACAAGGAAATAACAGAAAGGGTCTTTCGACTGTCAGACGAACGAAACATAACAAATAGAATTATACACATACAATGGACAAAAGCCGACTATCAGCTAGTATAGGGCTTCTTTCAGTTTCCATTGACCAAATCCAAGGTCTTAGCTGGCCTGGAGTCACAGTGGAAGATATTTGCCCAAGGTGCTGTGCAGTGGGACTGAACCAGAGACCACATGTTTGGGAAGAAGGCTTCACAACCAGACAACTGCATCTTTGCCTATCAATGAAGATATGGCATCTCATTTTGAACTATTAACCACTTCTCTTCTCTAACATGACAGACATTTTGGATAAGTGTTTAGTAGGAGAGGCTGTTCAGTGTGAGAAAATATTAGGAACATATACAACGGGTATGCATGGCATCACTCCAATAGGTACAGGTGATGTAGTCTTCGTGTTTTAACAAATATAACTTTTATTACTGCTAAGTTAATACAGTAGAGCCAAATGCTTTCAAATAAAAGGTAGCAATAAATGCCTGTCTGCAAATATAGAATTCATCACCATCATCATTTAGCGTCTGCTTTCCATGCTAGCATGGGTTGGACGGTTCAACTGGGGTCTGGGAAGCCAGAAGGCTGCACCAGACCCAGTCTGATCTGGCAATGTTTCTACGGCTGGATGACCTTCCTAACGCCAACCACTCCGTGAGTGTAGTGGGTGCTTTTTACGTGCCACCGGCACAGCTGCCAGGCGGGGCTGGCAAACGGCCATAGTTGGATGGTGCTTTTTACGTGCCACCGGCACAGCTACCAGGCGGGGCGGGCAAACGGCCATGGTTGGATGGTGCTTTTTATGTGCCACCAACACGGAGGCCAGTCGGGGCGGCGCTGGCAACGGCCACGCTCGGATGGTTCACTTACGTGCCACCGGCACTGGTATCACAAAAGGGAAAATTAATCCGTGTGCATACCAGTGTCTAAGTAAATGTGTTGTGGAGTGCATGAAATCCCACTTGTGTTTGTTGTACGTAATTAAATGATAAATCCATACAGATTGATAATAGCTGGTTGAATGCCAGATATCAAACAGTGACAGGTCTGAAGGTGAGTTTGCTTTGATGAGTGAAGGTAAGAAAGAGGAATGCTATGCTGTCCAACATGTGTGAAGAAGTCTTTCCTGACAGACTGGTCAAATACGTTGTCCACCATTCAACAGCAACTGCTAATTTTTTCAGTTTTCGCACCCTTTGGCTGTGTGGAAATCATCATGTGTATTCCTCTGCTGCTAAACACCAGCGTGGTGCTATGCTGGGGCAAAGTAATTTGACTAACCTGCAACAAGCAGTTCCCTTTATTTTTTTTTTTTGCTTACGAACTCCCTTTGATTCCAACTTTAACCTTACTGGACTTCCAAGGCCATTCAATATTTAAAAAAAACCCTATCATATTTTTATAATTAAATGTTTTAAAAAATTGTTTAAATATTTTGTATATTACAGAAGTACAACCAAATTCTTGCAAATAAACTTTAGAAAGCAAAATCTTATATGGACCCCACAAGGGTTAAATGGATCCCAGCTGGGAACCACAGCTTTAGAGCTAAGAAAGTGGACTACTATGTGGTTACTGAACTTGTTAGAAACAACAGCTAAATCTCCCACAAATCACCTGTCTTAAGACATACTACAGAACTATAAAAATGGGATAACTACAGATGGAATTACTTTGATCACAGGTCTGCATGGTCAAGGTTGATCTAGAGACCAACAGCATGAAATAAGACTAATATCATCCCAATTAACTACTGCAATTAATTTCACAGTTGTAGGTTTAAACAGAGGGGAGAACACCCAAATGAATCAATAAATCTTGTAATAACTCACATGTGGTAGAGACATGTCCTCAACCATGTAGGTTTGTTGAATTGCTGCTGCAGCAAGTCGGGCAGTCTTTGCTAAGTGGACGAATTTGGTGAGAGAAGCTGGAATATAATGAACAAACGAGAAATTAGGAGACAAAACAGAGATTTTTGATCTGATCTTTTGCCTTGCCACAAGGACATTAGTTTTGAAGAGAAGGAAAGACAATTTTTTTCAACCAGTTCTCAACTGGTACTTCTGACTCTGAAAGGATGCTTGTATCATCCTCACTATGTGAAAACAGGTGCCTGTCACACTTCACAAAGTAATATGCAAGCAATCACTCACCCTTAACTATACTAGCCACAACAATTTATGAGCAAATATTAAAATTTATCAAATCCATTTGTTACTATACTTCTGTCGAGATGCTCTGTGTTTCTTTCAATTGATTTTTAAATATAGTGCCGCCTGACTGGCTCCTGTGCTGGTGGCACAGAAAAAGCACCCACTACACTTTCAGAGTGGTTGGCATTAGGAAGGGCATCCAGCTGTAGAAACATTGCCAGATCAGATTGGAGCCTGCTGCAGTCTTCAGTCAAACTGTCCAACCGATGCCAGCATGGATAGCAGGTGTTAAATGATGATGATGAACTTAGTAATCATTAAGTTAGTGTTAGGAACATAAATTGTGATTAAGGTCTGGTGGAAGATTTTAATTAATTCAAAACTTTTGAAAACAAGGCCCCTGCACAAGGATGACCTGCAGATTCGTGAAGCCTTCCAAGTTTTTATTGCTTAAGGCCATATCACATTGAAAGCTCAGGTTCCTGTCCGAGCACCGAAGTTAAGCAACGTCGAGCCTAGTTAGTACTTAGATGGGTGACCGCTTGGGAAACGTAGGTGCTGTAAGCATCACACATTTTAAAAGGCGGTGCTCCAGCATGGCCAAAGTCAAATGACTGAAACAAGTAAAAGAGTACTAAAGAACCAGAGGCGGTTTCAGCTGGGTTGGCATCAAAAGGGTTAACTTGTTCGATAAACCCAAAACAAATTCAGTAGAACAGTATAGTTAAGTTTAATTACAAATCTGGAAAAACTGGAAAAAAAAAGCCTCCCTTTAAATTTACAAATTACAGAAGGAATTTAATAAATTGTCATATTCACAGTGAACAGTGAGAATCAAAATAATGATGGCGGTGGCACGTAAAACGCACCAACCGATCATGGGTGTTGCCAGCCTCCACTGGTACCTGTGCCGGTGGCACGTAAAAAGCACCATCCGTACGTGGCCGATGCCAGCGCCGCCTTGACTGGCTTCCGTGTCAGTGGCATGTAAAAACCACCAACCGATCGTGGCCTTTGCCAGCCTCCCCTGGCACCTGTGCTGGTGGCACATAAAAAGCACCCACTACACTCACGGAGTGGTTGGCGTTAGGAAGGGCATCCAGCTGTAGAAACTGCCAGATCAGACTGGAGCCTGGTGCAGCCTCCTGGCTTCCCAGACCCTGGTTGAACCGTCCAGCCCATGCAAGCATGGAAAACGGACGTTAAATGATGATGATTATTCACATATTCATTCTAAATACATTCCAACAGATTCGAATATCCACTTACTTGGATGGCAGTAAGTTAGAGCTAAGCTGATTAGTCTGTAAATCATGGCAGGTAAATTGTACTCATCCTGCACATTCTCTTTTTCAAAATCCTCTCCATCAGATTCAGTGTCAGCTAAGTTTTCCAGTAGGTACATGCACAGATCATAAAGGGTCTCGGCTGTTATAGGACAGACTTCACACTCTAGAAGTTTCCTGCAAAGGAAATGAAAAGTTCATAGAATCTCTCTCACATATTTTGTCTCATATTTTGAACCTCCCAAAAACCAATGATTACACAATAATAACTATATAAATCTGAAATATTTAATACTAGCACTCTGACCCAGCAATGCCGGGTCATAGTGCTAGTGCATGCATATACAACTGTGTGCGTGCGCACATACACACGAGTACTGTCCAAATCTCCGACCAATCACATACAGCTAGCTGGCATTCAATTGGCATATCAAGTTTCAGGCATTTTGATTGGGTTTTGGATAGAAAATTCGCAAAAAAGTCACTTCTATTGATTTTTTTTAATGGCTTTGCAGGGGTGACTGGGGAAATGTGAAGATGTGCATGACCACCCTTGGACGGTTTTGAATGACCATAGAAAGTGCGAGCCCTCTAACTGAAAAATTGTGGATTTGTATAAAGCACACACACACACAGACAGACATTTTGCCGTTTATATATATAGAGATAGCAATTCCAGTTGATCTGATCAACAGAACAGCTAGCTCTTGAAGTTAATGTACAAGTGGCTGAGTATCCCACAAATGTGCATGCTCTTAACGTAGTTTTTAGGGAGAGTCAGTGTGATACATGTGGACAAGGCTGACTTGTTAAAAAAAAAGGTACAAATCATTTTTGTCAGCTGAATGGACTGGAACAACATGGGATAAAGGGTCTTCCTTAACCCTTTCGTTACTGTATTCATTTTGAGATGCTCTGTGTTTCTTTCAATTATTTTAAATATAACAAAGAATTTAGTAAAATAACTTAGTTATCATTCAACTAGTGTTAGGAACATCAATTGTGACTAAGGTTTGGTGGAAAGTTTTAATTCAAAACTTATGAAAACAAGACATACTACAGAGCCAGAGGGGGTTTCAGCCAGGTTGGTATCGAAAGGGTTAAGAATTGTTTCTCTTATATATTCTAACTCTTTCGTTACTGTATTTATTTTGAGATGCTCTGTGTTTCTTTCAATTAATTTTAAATATAACAAAGAATTTAGTAAAATAACTTAGTTATCATTCAGCTAGTGTTAGGAACATAAATTGTGACTAAGGTTTGGTGGAAGATTTTAATTCAAAGCTTATGAAAATAAGACATTTGTACTACAGGACCAGAGCCGGTTTCAGTAGGTGAATTTTCCTAGGAGGGGACAAAAAATAAAGTCACAAATGAATGAGAAAGTAGCCAATAAATAGACGTAAACAAATTTGAATTCAAAACAATTACTAGAATCACAAGTGATGACACCACCTACCGGTAGATATTAAAACTACAGTGCAATATGAACTCTGAAAGACCAATAACACAACTGAATTCAGGATTTCGTTCACTAAATTACACTACTTTATGGTGAGTATCTTAACATTTACTGTACATATTTTAACATGATTTTATATGCTTTTATTCTTATTTATTGCACAGTAACATGGTTTTATGTGCTTTTAACGGTTTTTTAAATGATTTTACGATTCCAATATTTGTGGCAGACAAATGTAAAGTCAAGTAAAATGACTTAACCTTTCGTTACTATATTTCTGACCAAAATACATCCCTCATGAGTTTCAATTAAATTCTAAAATAATCATGAATTTAGGCTTGTTTCATTAAATAACTAACTTTTTTACTTATCAACATATTAATGTGATATTTGGAACATAATTAAAGAAAGGGTTCTTAATCAATTCTATTGCATAACTTTTGTCTCAAAGTGACTTTAATTACAGATAAATCCAGGTAAATTGAGCAAAAGGTAAAAATATTAAAATTTTGTTTAAACATCACCATAGAAAATGAATCATCAGCTAATATTCAAATGGGTATGCAACAAAATTTTGATAAAGAAGAATTGTGCACATCACTAGATCATCATCGTTTATCAGTTGAATTTAATGCACAACAGGTGTACCATAAAGGTGGAATAAACTGAAATACTGGAATCCACCGCAAGTTTGACTGAACTAAAGAAATCGGTCAAAAAATAATATACGCCCATGGTTATGGTATGGAAATGATAAATTCCAGACCACACTGTTCCCTAGGCCATGCTGACTAACATTATTTTCTCTGTATGAAAACTAAATCCACAGCAGTACTCAGTATTTTGCTTCACAAATTTTCCGAAATTTGATACCCCATTTTGTGTTTTGTTTACATTCTGCGTAAATTTGTTTCTGCATTGATCACTTCAAACAATAACTTCCAGACCACATCGTACCCAAAGCCATGCTGACTAACATTAGTTTCCCTGTATAAAAACTAAATCCACAACAGTACCCAGTATTTACTTCACAAATTTTCCAAACTTTTGTGTTTGTTTACAATCTGCGAAAATTTGTTTCCGAAGTGATCGCCTCAAACTAGCATACTGAAAAAAATAAAAGTCTAACGGTTTCGCTTCCTAAGAAAAACTATAGATAAACTATCTCCCCAGAAAAATTGCTAATAAAAACATTTTAAAAGTTTTTTTTACTTCATTCCGATGTCTTTGCTGTCGCCATCGCCGCTTTGTTTCTTTGGAAGGCGCTGCTTTCACTTTCGGATAAAAAAATATCATTCATTATTTTGTACACCACGTGCTTTAGTACCCATTTCATTCTTTTTCTCGATATCTCCCTATTTTCTGTTGAAAAAGCTTTAAATTCGGAATCAATGCTTGATAACATGAAACTCCTATCCATTTTCAAAGTTGAAGAAAAATCGATGCCGAAAAAAATCTCTCAAAATTCACTGAGTTGAGATATCACTTCAAGCAATGTCGGATACTATAAGCCAACTATTTACAAAGTGAAATCACATGTTTTAACGAATGTACCAACGAGATTTGGGTTCAAATTTACATTTAAATAACAATAGGTTCTCACGGCCGGGTTGGTATTATGAATCAAAAAATTTTTCGGCCAGGTAAGTAACGAAAGGGTTAAATTGATTTATATTTTTCCATATGTTATTTTTGAAAACTCGATGTATAGTCGAGAACGCCCTAAGCTGAGGTATGCCTGTACTCATAACATTTCACTTTTAAACTTCTCTGAATCATGATCTGAAATGCAAAACTATTTATTCTACCCTGATGACAGAGGCTCAATTAGTCCAATGTTTATTTGCTTCCATTACTGGCTGTATATTTTGGTGAACTACATCTACCAACGTTACAATGGATTTTGGAGCCCACCGAAACAGCTGTTGGACTTCAAACACCTTACCACTTCCCCTTTAATTTTCTCTGTCGTTTATATAAGTTTGATCTATCAATATAAATATCTCTATAGTTATACTTAATTATTCATAATGTGCCAGTGGCACATAAAAGGCACCATTCGAGTGTGATCGTTACCAGCTTCGCCTTACTGGCACTTGTGCCCCATGCTAGTAGGGTGCTAAGAGCACCATCCGAGCGTGATCGTTGCCAGAGTGGCTAACTGGCTTCCGTGCCGGTGGCATGTAGGAGGCACCATTCGAGTGGGATCGTTACCAGCATTGCCTAGTGAAAAAAAAAAAAAAAAAAAAAAAAAAAAAATCGAGCGAAGTCGTTGCCACAACCGCCTGATTGGCTCCCATGCCGGTGGCACATAAAAGCACCCACTACACTCTCGGAGTAGTTGGCGTTAGGATGGGCATCCAGCTGTAGAAACTCTGCTAGATCAAGACTGGAGCCTGGTGCAGCCTTCTGGTTTGCCAGCCCTCAGTCAAAATCGTCCAACCCATGCTAGCATGGAAAGCGGACGTTAAACGATGATGATGATTATTCATAATCTGAAAATCTCCAGTCTTTGCTTTTTTTCTGTTTGCATGTATACATACACATATATTTTGTATATCAAACCCAACTCATTATATTTAATTTGTTTATCTGCATAATTGTTCTCATACAATGTCTTTCGATTTCTGTCCATGGCTGTATGGCAAGAAGGTTGTTCCCCAACCATATTGTTTTGGGTTAACACAAACTTTGTGGCACCTTGGGTAAGTGTTTTCTATGATAGCCCTTGGTTGACCAAAGCCTTAGGTGTGGATTTGGAAGATAGAAACTGAAAGAAGCCCACTGTATATCCATATTTATATATATGTGTGTGTGTATGTGTTACTGTCTCTTTACATTGACATTATATGACAGTTAGGCACTGGAGTGGCTGTGTGGTAAGTAGCTTGCTTACGAACCACATGGTTCCAGGTTCAGTCCTACTGCGTGGCACCTTGGGCAAGTGTCTTCTACTATAGCCTCGGGCTGACCAAAGCCTTGTGAGTGGATTTGGTAGACGGAAACTGAAAGAAGACCGTCCTGTGTGTGTGTGTGTGTATATGTATGTATGTGTGTATATGTATGTATGTGTGTATATGTATGTATGTGTGTATATGTATGTATGTGTGTATGTATGTATGTGTGTATGTATGTATGTGTATGTATGTATATGTGTATGTATGTGTGTATGTATGTATGTGTGTATGTATGTATATGTGTATGTATGTGTGTATGTATGTATATGTGTATGTATGTATATGTATGTATGTGTGTATGTATGTGTATATATATGTATGCATGTATATATATGTATATATATGTATGCATGTATATGTATGCATGCATATGTATGCATGCATGCATGTATATATATATATATATATATATATATTTATTAGAGATAAAACTACTATTAGGCAAATTATACTATAAAATTGGATTTAATCCTAAATCTAATTTTTCCCAGTAAGTTTGGATTTATTCCCTAATATTATTGTTATTATATATATATATGTGTGTGTGCGTGCGTGCGTTTGTTCTCCCAACATCGCTCAACAACCGATGCTGGTGTTTAAGTCCCCGTAACTTAGAGGTTCAGCAAAAGAGACCAATAGAATAAGTACTAGGCTTATTCTAAGAATAAGTCCTGGGATTGATTTGCTTGACTAAAGGCGGTGCCCCAGCACGGCCACAGTCAAATGACTGAAACAAGTAAAAGAGTAACGTCACTATCATGAGAAAATATCTTACTTGGAGGGTTGGTAAGAAAGCCATCTGGCCATAGAAAAATCTGCCTAAACAAATTCTGTCTGATCCATGTAAGCATGGAGTAGTGGATGTTAAAACAACGATGATCAGAGGGTGGACAAACATTTTTTTCCGACAAGATCCATGGAAAATAAAAAAAAAAAACCCCAAGAGAAACTTACTTGCATAGGTGAAGGAAGACTTTATTATTTTTCCCCTGAAATGCCTTCATGATCATTTGGGAAAGGAAGTCTATTTGAGGAATTTTCAAGATATCAGCAAGTCTATAAAAAAGAGAGGAAAAAGAAGCACTTTGCTAACACATTTTTCTTTATGCAACATTTATAATAAGGGTAGCCAAGTGGGTATAAAACATGGGTTTAGTCCACATTGCTCTGTAAGGAACATAGGGCTAGTTTCCTGGTTTCTATGGTACACAAGTAGTCCTCCATGGACAAGATGCCAACCCTTCGTAGGATATGCAAAATACCCAACAACAATACTTTGAAGACTTTGGCAACTATTACTGGAGTGGGGGGGGGGAACTATTCTTAATTCCTTTATTTACAATTTAACAAATGAATCCATGCAACAAATTAAAAAACAAAAATGTTGAAGAAAAACTAGACTTCGTAAGCGTTTTGCTTTTTGTCCCACTTTATATTCAGTTTAATTAACATATTTTTATAGGAAGAAAAGAAAGAAAAAGACATTGAAAGTATAAAAGGTTCAAAGGCATGGGAGTGGGTGTGTAGTAAGTAGCTTGCTTATGAACCACATGGTTCCGGGTTCAGTCCCACTGCATGGCACCTTGGGCAAGTGTCTTCTACTATAGCCTCAGGCCGACCAAAGCCTTGAGAGTGGATTTGGTAGACGAAAGAAGCCCGTCGCATATATGTATGTGTGTGTGTGTGTGTGTATATATATATATTATATATATATATATATATATATATAATATATATATATATGTGTGTGTGTGTGTATATATATATATATGTGTGTGTGTGTGTGTGTCCAATATCGCTTGACAACCGATGCTGGTGTGTTTACGTCCCTGTAACTTAGCGACTTGGCAAAAGGGACTGATAGAATAAGTACTAGGCTTACAAAGAATAAGTCCTGGGGTCAATGTACTCGACTAAAGGTGGTGCTCCAGCATGGCCATAGTCAAATGACTGGTGCAAGTGAAAGAGTTATCAAGAACAAAAATCCCATAACTAACCCACCAAAGACACAAAGAAAAAGAAAAACAGGTAAGGGGGATTAAGCAACAGAAGATGGTAGCGAGGATTTGATGGGTTGTACACCCCAGAACATATATGGTGTGTTTAGCCAAGCCTTGTGAACATGGTTCCATAAAGTGTGTGCTTTCCCTGAGCCTATCTCTTCCCCCACACCTCGTTACTTCTCTCCTTATCCTTAGACAAAAAGCAAAGTGTCTCAAACCATTACACATATCTTGAACTTCTCTATGTTGATTGATTTTTACCAGTTTCCTTCGGTTCTGGATTGTATAATACTGAAGTGATCATGTGATTGACCAGACTATTGGGTGTTACACCTCGCTGGTCACAATGCGCTTTGCATCATTTTAGCTTTTTAATGATGTCACCCTGCTGGATAAGAAAGCTAATATGTTGCAGGGGTACCCATTTACAACTGAACGAACTGAAGCATCATGAAATATATTGAATTGCTTAGGAACACAACATGCCACTCGGTCTGGGTGGCACGTAAAAAAGCACCATTTGTGCTTTTTTACGTGCCACCTGACTGGTTCCCATGCCGGTGGCATGTAAAAGCACCCACTACACTCTCGGAGTAGTTGGTGTTAGGAAGGACATCCAGCGGTAGAAAACCATGCCAAATCAGATTGGAGCCTGGTGCAGCCTCCTGGCTTGCCAGTCCTCAGTCAAACCATCCAACCCATGCCAGCATGGAAAGCAGAGTTAAACAATGATGACGAATATAGTGATCATGGATGCAACACCCTGTAAAAATCAACACTTTCTTCTCCAAGCCTAGATTCGAAACCGAATCTAAGAATTCTCGGTCGTCCAAACCACCACGATCAACAGGTGCAAAAAGAGGCTTTCTTTGTCCTGTCTTTGACCTACAACCTAAGCTATGTTAGGTGAAGTTCAAATGGACAGGAGCTGACCTATTTAGGTAGAAACTCTGCTGCAGTATGTCTGTCCTTCTAGCTGCCACGATTATTATAAATACAGTGGCCAACAGACAGACAGAGAGGAGAAAGGCCTAGCAGGCAAATGAGAAAGGTCTATGATGACAGGTTTTGAATGACAGTAGAAACCCGAGAGAAATGTTTCAAGTTCCACCGTAGACTACTGATCTCAGATGAACTACGCACACACACAAACATATCCATTTCTGATACAGCACTTCTACAGATGTACCCTGTTTCTATTTCTAGCAACTCATGGCAGTTGTCAACATTTTGCATGTAGTGAAGAATTATGTGTACCAACGATAAATTAAGCCCAGTGAATAAATTATTTTTAACTATTAATCGATTCACTCATTTGTTTACTTCAAAGACATACACATTCCTTTTGCATCTGTTCACCTGAGACACACACATAACCACTATAACCCTAACCACTAGGCCTTCACAATACTAAAGTAGCCAAACAAAAACAAAGAACAAACCCCACCTTTAAAGTCGGTAAGGAAATAGACCAAGCAATGATAAATGTTATTTACCTGCACAACCTGCATTCCATTTCAGGCTGGAAATAAAACAGTAAAGTACTAATTTATGGTGTTTAGAAAACATGGAAGTAAAGTAGTAATATTAGAATGGAATGGAAGTGATGCTGTGGCAAAACGATAAGAGAGGAGAAATATACATGGTTTAGCCTTGAGTGGATTTGGTAAATGCAAGTCGATGAATATGGTCATGTGTGTGTACATGTGTATATATATGATGTATAATAGTATTGAACAAAAAGAATGAATGTTTTACTGGTATTTAATTTATTGATCCTGAAAGGATGAAAGGCAAAGTTGACTTCATTGGAATTTGAATTTAGAATGTAGTGATGGGTGAAATACTTATTTTTTACTACCCACAGAGAGGACAAACTAGGACAGACAAACGGGTTCAACCTTGAAAGGATGAAAGGCAAAGTCGACCTCGGTGGAATTTGAACTCAGAACTTAACGGCAGACGAAATACCGCTAAACATTTCGCCTGGCCTGCTAACGTTTCTGCCAGCTCTCCGTTAACCATTTTGCCTGGTGCTAATGATTTTGCCAGCACACTGCCTTCATAATAATATAATAATAATATAGAAATTAACTGTCAACCCTACAGTAGCTGTAGGGGCACTGGGAGCATTAACAACCAGGTTTGAGAAATATGTTGGAGAAACTGGGATCGCCATGAGGGTAGAGCATGTTCACAAAAACTAATTTATTGAAGACAGTGAGGATTTTGAGATTGGTACTCGGATGTTAAATATTATGGAAAGAGACCCCATGAGATCTTTGACAACAGATTGTTGTCTGCTCTTATAGAATTAAGCAGGGCAAGCGAAATCAAGAGCTCTGAGAAGTGAAATGGAAATAACAACAGTGATGACGTAATTATCATTATTTAACCCTTTCGTTACTGTATTTATTTTGAGATGCTCTGTATTTCTCCCAATTACTTTAAATATAACAAAGAATTTAGTAAAATAACTTAGTTATCATTCAGCTAGTGTTAGGTACATAAACTGTGACTAAGGTTTGATGGAAGATTTTAATTCAAATCTTAAGATAAGATAGACATTTGTACTACAGAGCCAGTTTCAGCCAGGTTGGTATCGAAAGGGTTAAGAATTGTTTCTCTATTATATATTTTAACCCTTTTGTTACCATATTTATTTTGAGATGCTCTGTGTTTCTCTCAATTACTTTAAATATAAACAAAGAATTTAGTAAAATAACTTAGTTATCATTCAGCTAGTGTTAGGAACATAAATTGTGACTAAGGTTTGGTGGAAGATTTTAATTCAAAATTTATGAAAACAAGACATTTGTACTCAGAGCCAGAGCCGGTTCCAGCTGGGTTGGTATCGAAAGGGTTAATGTCTGTTTTCCATGCTGGTATGAGTTGGATGGTTCAACTGAAAACGGGTAAGCTGGGGAGCTGCACCAGTTTCCAGTCTGATTTAGCAATGGTTTCTATAGCTGGATGCCCTTCCTAACACCAACCACTCTCAGACAATAATAATGGTGGTTTTAAATTTGATGGGAGTAGGAAAGTCAATTACATTGACCCCAGTGGATAACTGGTACCTATTTTGCCAATCATGAAAGGATGAAAGGTAAAGTTGACCTTGGTGGAATTTGAACTCAGAATGTGCCTGGTGTGATAATGATTCTGCCAGTTTGCCATCTTAATAATAATAAAAATAAATGCCCTGATGCAATACTAGGCAGTGGCTCTCATGGCTTCTGATCTTAACTGATTGGGAGCGTTATCATGTACATTGTTTTGTCTTGGTATAAAAGATGGCCTACAGCAAATATTCTGCTCAATACCACAGATTTGCTTGACTTCAACCAGTTGAGCATGTCTATTAGTGGCTGATGATATGTGCATCTCTGATCACGAGCAGAAGTAGTGGGGGAGCATCATAGTCACGTGTTAAGAGGAATTCTTTGGGATTTGGATAATTCACCACTGGAAACATGGGTGTTTCCTTAAACAATCCTTATTCAGGAATCTTTTGAGTGGGATAGGCTACTTGACCTGAAGAAAATTCTAAGTGGGCTCCATCTGTAAGGTCATGCACTGTTTATCTTGATATAAGATCACCATGCTTCTGTGCCGGTGGCATGTAAAAAGCACCATCCGATTGTAGTCTTTGCCAGCCTCCACTGGCACTTAAAAAGCACCCACTACACTCACGGAGTGGTTGGCGTTAGGAAGGGCATCCAGCTGTAGAAACACTGCCAGATCAGACTGGAGCCTGGTGCAGCCTCCTGGCTTCCCAGACGCTGGTCGAACCATCCAACCCATGCTAGCATGGAAAACGGACATTAAATGTTGATGATGGTGTTACGCACATATGGTTGTGATGCATGTGCCTGGTGTACCCTAATCAGACGAGTAGTCATGATGAGTATACTGGACTTTGTATATTTGTTCCCTTGTGTCACTTTTATGGCATGCACTGCACTCTCACTCACTAATAATAATAATAATAATAATGATGATGATTTAAAAAAAAAAACGCACTTACTTCCATGTTAAATTCTGGTAGAGTTGTGTTGATGTAATCCCACAATATCATCTCTCTGAAATGAGGCTTTTGAAATTTGTGAAAGGAGGGATACAAGTGAAACTCAACCTGAAAATAACAAGCAGTAGAAGGAAGTTCAGGTGAAAGACATCTTGCAAAACAGAAAAACCAGCAGAAATCCTACGAATAAAGCAATAAAAATAGAAAGAAAAAAAAAAAAAAGGGAACCCAACAGGAATAGCAGTCTCTCTAATGGGCTTCCAACACAGTTGGATAAATCAGACTGGTTGACAAATTAGTTAATCTATATCTATATATATATATAAAGCTGAAATTGTCTGTGTGTGGCAGGTTTGGTAGGCTTCAACTAACACTATCTCCTCTGAGACCCTGCGGCGCAAGTTGACCAAAATTGAGAGTATGATAGAAGAAGGCTTGCTCTTCCTTCCGTAGAAGAAAAATTCAAATCGGTCCATGTTAGCTTCACCCTTTAGCATTCAGATGACTCTTCCAAACGTAATACTTATTAATATGCATTGTTTTCAATTCATCAAGAATTATTTTGTAACTTTGAAAGTTCAATGATGTCATCATCATCATCATTTAATGTCCATTTTCAATGCTGGAATGGGTTGGACAGTTTGACAGGAGCTGGTAAGGTTGGGGGCTGCACCAGGCTCAATCGTTTGTTTTGGCATGTTTTCTATGGCTGGATGCCCTTCCTTATGCTAACCACTTGACAGGAGTATACCGGGTGCTCTTTATGCGGCACTAGCACCAGTGCTTTTTACATACATGGCACCCCACGCTAGTGCTTTTTATGTGGCCTCTGTACCAGTGCTTCCTACTTACCATGGCACCAGCACCCTTGATTGTTTACTTTTATAATGACATTGAAGGGTAGGTGTGAGAGGTTGGACCTAGCTAATTCAAACAAAAAACAGGGAAGAATATTTGGCCTGGAAATGGCTGGCTTAAAGGCTAAAAGGTTTAAGAAGCAACTTCATATTTTTGAGATGTAATTTGTCTAATTGTACAGATGAATGATCACCAAAGACTCTGAGATCCAACAATTGGAAACACTGTGAAGGTGACTTAATCATGGTGACAAACTTAGAAATTAGTGTAAAATACAGGTGACAGTAGAAACCAATTCCTATATTAAAAGACAAGTTCACAAAATAGTTGAAATAAAATATAGTGATAGATAAACATCTTACTTGCAGAGATTGTAGATGCCCGAAATCTTTTTTAAGCTCAGCAAGAGTCTCCGTTTCAAGGAAATCTGAAAATCGAATTAATACAAAAGAAATTTAATCACTAAATCATCATTGTTTTCATGAGTACTTTTCCATGCTTGAATGGGTTGGCCGGGGTTTACTGAGACACATTTTGAATGGCTGGATGCTCTTCCTGCCATCAACCCTAACTTGTTTCCAAGCAAGATTACGTGGTAATGCTCCCCAGGACCAAACTTTTCTGCATCATCATTGTCGTTAACATCCGCTTTCCATGCTGGCATGGGTTGGACTGTTTGACTGAGGACTGACAAGCCAGAAGGCTGCATCAGGCTCCAATCTGATCTGGCAGAGTTTCTACAGCAGGATGCCCTTCCTAATGCCAACAACTCCAAGAGTGTAGTGGGTGCTTTTAACATGCAACTGGCACGAGGGCCAGTCAAGCAGTACTGGCATCGACCACACTTGAATGGCGTTTTTTACATACCACCGGCTGAATATTGAAATGAATGATGTTCATTTATAACAAACATGATGCCAAGGTAGGGAGACATGTACAGAGAGAGAGAGAGAGGATTCTTTCAGTCTCTGTCAACCAAATCCACTCATAAGGTTTTAGTCAACCAGGGGGTACAATAGAGGGCACTTGCTTAAAGTGGGGCTCAGCTTGGTTGGGAAGCAAACTTGTTGACCACAGTCACACTTGCGCCTGTATAAAAAAAATATTCAATGGTGACCCAACACTGCGATATAGTTAATTTTAAAATCAAACAAATGTTAATTAATGAAGAAAGAGACTTAATTCAGGTCCCTTTCAACAGCGAGGAGAAGAGAGATGAGAAGATTTACATACCTGTTGTGAGCAGTTTTAGGCATTCAATCAAACATTTTCCAGTTGCAATGGCCAATTTTTTGCTTTGGTTTGTCTTCTGCAAATTTAAAATTCACGCAAAATATTACTCCATGCTGACTGAACAAATATTTTCTTCAATACGTTATTAAAAATAATAAGTGTCATGACACAACAGAAACAAAGTGGTTCTTAAACTGGATGGTAGCTCCCTTTGGCAGTGGTGACAAACGTCAAAGGTGTACTATGCGACAGGATGGGTGGGGGCGATGGATATTGAGAAAGACACTGATTTTTGTAAGAAATTAAATACTGAAACCATACCTTGAGAGCTTTCCCTAGCATCCCAACACTACCACATCTTCTTCCCAGCTTCTCTCATGTACCCTTATATAATGTGGGGTAGCCATATATCTTTTCAACAGCAAGGCATCTGTGCTTGTCCTACTATTGTATTTTAGCCATTTAACACCCGACACAAAGCCACACAATTTAAGGTGTGTTTTCCCCTCACCCTTCATTCTCTGTCTTACAACTTACTTGGTGACACTTCATTAGTGCCTGTAACACAGAAAAAGCATCCAGTACAGACTGTAAAATGGTTGTCTGTTAGGAAGGACAGCCATCTGCAGAAAATATGCCAAAGTTGCCTCCAGTCCAGTGTCAGAAAGTACCGTCGCAAAAAAAAAAAAAAAAGAAGTTCATTGCCCAGTCAGCTTTGCCCTTCCAAAACAGGCAATAGGCAAAAGTTGACTTCAGATGGATTTCAAATCAGTGTGCAGAACAAAACCCTTTAACCCTTTAGCATTTAAACCGGCCCAAATTTTCTACTTCTTTTATGTTCAAACCATCAAGATCTGGCCCCTCAAATCATATCCTACAATGACATCCTCAAAATAAACCATCATCATCATCATCATTTAGCGTCCGCTTTCCATGCTAGCATGGGTTGGACGGATCAACTGGGGTCTGTGAAGCTGGAAGGCTTCGTCAGGCCCAGTCAGATCTGGCAGTGTTTCTACGGCTGGATGCCCTTCCTAACGCCAACCACTCCGCGAGTGTAGTGGGTGTTTTTTACGAGCCACCTGCACAGGTGCCAGACAGAGCTGGCGAACGGCCACGAACGGATGGTGCTTTTACCATCACATCATCAAATTCTCAGAGCTACAAGATAATGGAGGATTAATTCAAAATGATGTGAATGAAAAAGCATTATATTTGACAGAGTAATCTGAATGCTAAAGGGTTAAGCCATTCCATCTGATATTCTACCAATTCTGCTAATTCACCACCTGCCAATCTACCAAATAATGTTTGCTCGAAATGTCGGACTGATAAAGAAACAAAGACAAACAGTAGGTTAATAGAGAGAATTAGTATGAAGTCAATGCAAGATAAATGTCTACGAAAGGTAAAACCATGGGTGGTTACTTACCGCCTCATCAAAAATCGGTTCTTCATCCAAATCAATAATACAGTAGTCCAAGAGCCGTTGAGCACAAGATTTGGACAATTCTGGTTCCAGAGACTTCAGCAGATCAAAGCATTCTTTCAACTAATTACCATAAAAAAAAAAAAAAAAGAAAATATTTTAAAGTAAGCATGTTTTGAACACAGTGTAAAAACTAATACTTCTTTTCTCCAAGCTTAGATTCGAAACCAAATCTAAGGATTCTTGCTCGTCTGAACCACCACAATCAACAGGTGCAAAAGGAATTTTCTTTGTCCTGTCAAGACATGATAAATCACTTCCCTTTCACCTATGACCTCAGCCATGTCAGGTGAAGTTAAAATGGACAGGAGCTGACCTGCTGTATATCTGTCCTTCTAGCTGCCACAGCTGTTATAAATACCGTGGTCAGCAGAGGGACAGACAAAGGCCTAGGATGCAGAAGACAGAGAGTGCGAGAAAAGTTCGGGATGCAGAAACAGAAAGGCTCCGGACGAAGAGACAACACATGAGAGTCTCCTACTTTCTCAGACGAATGACACGCACACAGACTCAGAACATCTTCAGTTCTAACACATTACTTACACAGATGTACCCGGTTTTTATTCCTCTCAACTTGTAGCAGTTGACAACAAATACATGTAGTGAAGAATTGTGAACACCAACAAATAATGCAAGTACAGTAAATAAATTATTTAAACTGTAAATCGATGTCATTGAATTATTTACTTTGAAGGCATCCACATGCCTATCGCCTCTGTCTACCTCAACACCTTCTGATACACCTTTAAAACTACTACAACAGTATTAAGTTAATAATCGAGACACAAATATAGAACTGTGATTAATCAGCCACAAAACTGTTGCATCTGATACCTGTGATAATTGGCTGAGCTCTCTGGCACTCCGTCAGTTATGATGATGAGGGTTCCAGTTGATTTGATCAACAGAAGAGCCTGTCATGTGTGTGTATATATATATATATGTATGTGTGTGTGTGTGTGTGTGTGTGTTTATGTGTTTTTCCCCCCAACATCGCATGACAACCGATGCTGGTGTGTTTACTTAGCAGATCGGCAAAAGAGACCGATAGAATAAGTACTAGGCTTACAAAGAATAAGTCCTGGGGTTGATTTGCTTGACTAAAGGTGGTGCTCCAGCATGGCCACAGTCAAATGACTGAAAAGAGTACAGAGAGTTGAAGTGTTAAAGGATTAAACCCCAGTCACCCTCCCTAAGCACATCTCTTTCTTCTATGCCCAGCTTTGAGCCCCGGGACACATAAGTCTAGTTACCTGGATTCCACAGTGTATAAGTGACCGAAATCACAACATACCTTCTCCACAAGATGTCAGTCCACTGCAGGGTTCCAGTTCATTATATCAGCGCCAGTACTTGACTGGTACTCTATTTCATCAACCCTGAAGGCATGAAAGGCTAAGTTGATCTTGGCAGGATATAAACTCAGAGTGTAAAGATCCAGGAGAAATACTGTAAAGAATTTAGTCTGAAATGCCAACGATTCTACCAGCTCACCTTTACTCCGGGTTTAATACAACTTGACATTACACACCTAACAGAATATTAATGGAAGCAAACAACAACAGCAAAACCAAATGTGGTCGATAATAAGACCATCCTTACCTTATCTTTCACCATATACTGTCTCAAGCGGAAAACATAGAGCTCTCTTTTCATACAGTTGTCAGCTGGTTTCAAAATATGTAGAGCATCATCCATACTTTCAGGCAGATCTCTGCGGAGAATGTATTTGGCGAATTGCTGGAATTATGGAACATTATAAAAACTGGTTAAAAATAAAGAGCTAAGATAAGATTTAACCATTTACATCATTGTTTTCACATTTGTTTTTTTAATGCTAGCATGGATTGTATGAGTGTTATTAATCTTTACATAATTCTCTGTATCATGTGATACACAGGATATATCTCCTTGATGTCCATGCATCTTATACGACACACATTCTCAATTTTTTCTTTTCAATATTTTCATAAGACTTGGGGGTCATATGGCAGGAAAGCTTTACACTATTCAGAACATAAAACAAAGGCTAATTAAAAGTTAGAAAACAAGCATGGGCATTAAGGACAAATTGATAAAAATGCTTTATCAAATTCGATGACTGGCATCCGTGCTAGTGGAGCGCTAAGAACACCATTCAAGCGTGATTGTTACCAGCGTCCCCTTACTGGCACTTGAAAAAACATTCAAGTGAGGCCGTTGCCAGTGCTGCTGGACTGGTTCCTGTGCAAGGTGGCACATAAAAAAACACCATTTGAGCATGGCCGTTGCCAGTACCGCCTGACTGGCCCTCGTGCACCCACTACACTCTCGGAGTGATTGGCTTTAGGAAGGGCATCCAGCTGTAGAAACTGCCAGATCAAGATTGGAGCCTGGCGCAGCCATTTGGCTCGCCAGCCCTCACTCAAATCGTCCAACCCATGCTAGCATGGAAAGCGGACGTTAAATGATGATTATGCTTTGGACATGCAAAGACTTTTGGCAGTACTGCATTGCAAGATGCACCTACTGTTGCCAAACCTTACAAGGTTTCTTTTTTTCAAATAAGATATTTTTATAACACTTGGTTTAGCAAGTCAACACCAACTACAAAACAGTGTTTACAGGTGGGGTTACCATAACATCACCTTTTCCAGGTCCCTCTCTATATTTATATCACTTTAAAACAACCATTTGAGGTGAGGAGCAGAAAAAAAAGAAAGTACTTTTGAGAAAAGACAAAATTTACCAGAGCTTCTTCTGTGTTTGGAGTGGGAACATCGATTCCTTTCAGATCATATCTTGCAAGACGCAACTTCAGCTCCACAAGCTTGGCATGTATTTTAATGGACTCTACTCTGTATATGAAAAGAAAGAACTGTCACAGGAGGTCCTAGAGAAGTTACAGCAGAAGTTTGGAATGATTTTGATATTTTGGAGGAAATTTATTCTGAAAACATAACAAGATTACTGAAAGAAGAATTTCAGAGCCAGATACATCTTTTCACAGCTAGTTGCACATGGGGTCAGTGAAAGTAAAGGGATGAGGCCACGAACAGTGCAGAATGTAAATAATGAGATATGAACCACTGATGCTTTCGTTGGTAGTCTGATACCTCAGTGACTCAGCCACTTGCAGCTCCTATAAATCTCTCTATATATGAAGCTGAAGTTGTCTGTGTATGGCAGTTTGGTAGCCTTCAACTAACACTATCTCCTCTGAGACCCTGCGGCACAAGTTGACCAAAAGTGCAAGTATGATAGAAGAAGGCTTGCTCTTCCTTCCGTAGAAGAAAAATTCAAATCGGACCATGTTAACACCAAAAATTATTTACATCAAAAAGGTGCTTTTTTTCTTTGAAAATCCCTATTTTTTTACGATTTTTTGACTGCTGTGTCGCCATTTTTTGGTGTATTTCAACCAGAAAAATGTTCACTTAAAGAGAATAACTACATAATGCAAAATTTTTACTTTTCAAAAATTCCAATTCTAAAGGGTCGAAACAAACCCGAGCAAAGCCGGGCGATTCTGCTAGTTATATACTATTTATATAAGAGAGAATAGCAAGGGTGTCAGATTACAAGGACAAGATGACCTATTGAACCTTTGCACAAGGCACTAGATTTCATGTTGCACCAGTCTACCCGGCTGATAGAAGTACCAGCTGGAGAGAAAAGGGTAGGTTAATCCAGTGGCAGGTTGGAGGTCTGTCTAGGGAGGTGGTAGTGAGGAAGAGCTTTGTACTCTCAATTACCTCATGCAGCTGACAAGATTACAAACCCTAGGTGGGAGAGAAGGGATCAACTTTATGTTAGGAGATTAAGTAGCAGAGAGGAGTGAAGTATGAGAGAAAAGGGCTGGAACAGAACAGGTTTCTTAGTGTAAAGGAGCTACATGGCTACTTACCATTTTGAAGAAATGGCGGAAGGGATCAGGTGGAACTGATGAGTGATAGTAATTTAACAAAATACATTAATTACATAGCAAATTAGTTACCGGAACGATAAAAAGGCAGTCATCACAGTAAGTGAAACTTAACCATTAGGATAGAAAATGTTTAAGACACTTGTTTCAGTCTCTGTCACACTAACAGTTCATCATCTGACAAGATCCCCTCCTCCAATGCTGCCTCTCCTCTCAAAGATTCCTTGTCTTGTAAAGTTACTTGGTGACCCTGCCAGTGCCACGGCATCAGGCTGTAAAATCCATGCCAAAACTGATCTCGACTGCGCTAGTGCCACATAAAATGCACTCAGCCCGCTTTGTGAATTGGTTGGTGTTAGGAAGGGCATCAAGCCATAAAAAGTGTGCCAAAACAGGCACAGAAGTATGGTGCAGGCTTCTGTCAAACTATCCAACCCATGCCAGTAAGGAAGGAAGATGTATGATGATGACGATGATTGATAATATATATATATATATATATATATATGCAGGAGTGGCTGTATGGTAAGTAGCTTGCTTACCAACCACATTGTTCTAGGTTCAGTCCCACTGCGTGGCACCTTGGGCAAGTGTCTTCTACTATAGCCTTGGGCCGACCAAAGCCTTGTGAGTGGATTTTGTAGACGGAAACTGAAAGAAGCCCATCGTATATATGTATATATATATATGTGTGTGTGTGTGCGTGTTTGTCCCACCAACATCGCTTGACAACTGATGCTGGTGTGTTTACGTCCCTGTAACTTAGTGGTTCAGCAAAAGAGACTGATAGAATAAGTACTAGGCTTACAAAGAATAAGTCTCGGGGTCGATTTGCTCGACTAAAGGCAGTGCTCCAGCATGGCCGCAGTCAAATGACTAAAACAAGTAAAAGTATATATATATATATATATATATATATATATGTTCAAAATGTGACCGCGATTTTTTCCCCTCCGTCTTCCCTTCTCTGGATCTTTCCTTTTCCTATGTTTCAGACGAAGAGCTCCACTCGAAACATAAAACCCTCTTTCTTCCCTTCCTGAGCATCCAATAATACTATATTTGTTCCACGTCCTCGCGTTGTTGTGTTCTCTCTGTGTTTTCATGTTTGGATTAACTTATATATATATATATATATATATATATATATATAAACTGAAAGATAGAAAAATGGGTTGCAGAACTCACTCTGGTTGCCTTAGTTTGGTAGTATTGTCTACTAGTGTGCGAATACCATCAGACCATGGAATTGGTGCCCATTTAATGACTTCCAGCACAGCAGAAATCTTTAACTAAAAGAAAAAGAAAACAAAAAAACAAATTTGTTTTAAATACTTTTGTCTAGAAATACTTTATTTCTAGTAGTGAGTATAACCTAAGTGTAGTTTAAGCCCAACTCAAGAAAGACCTCAAGGCATTTAACCTTTCAACATTCAGATTTCTCTGTCAAATGTAATGCTTATTTATTTTTAGAGTAATGCTTTAGGTAGGGTAGGTACGAGAGGCCAGACCTGACCAATTTGAACATTAAAAAGGGAGAATATTTAGGGCTGATCTTTGACCCTTTATTTTTTCCTCTTTTCATATTTCTTTACTACCCACAAAGGGCTAAACAAAGAGAGGACAAACAAAGGGATTAAGTCGATTACATTGACCCCAGTGCGTAACTGGTACTTAATTTATCGACCCCGAAAGGATGAAAGGCAAAGTCGACCTCGGCGGAATTTGAACTAAGAACGTTACGGCAGCTGAAATACCGATTAGCATTTCGCCCAGCGCGCTTAACGTTTCTGCTAGCTCGCTGCCTTTTTCCTCATTTCAGTCACCAGACAGAAGCCATGCTGGAGCACCACCATGAAGGATTTCGAGTTGAATGCATCGATCCCAGCACTTATTTTATGCAGCCGGCTACTTATTCTACCGGTCCCCTTTTGCTGAACTGCTAACTCATGGGGATGTAGACAAACCAGCACTGATTATCAAGTGGTGGTGGTGGGGACAAACACAAACACATAGATATATGCATTTATACGACAGGCTTCTTTCAGTTTCCATCTATCAAATCCACTCACAAGCTTGGGGCTGTAGCAGAAGACATCTGTTGAAGGTGCCACACAGTGAGACTGAACCCGAAACTATGTGGTTGGGAAGCAAGCTTCTTACCACACAGCCACGCCTCCGCCTATGGGCAGCTTAAATGCTAAAGGGTCAATACAGAGGGTGGCAAGCCAGCAGAAACATTAGCATACTGGGAAAAATGTTTAGCGGTATTTTATCTGTCTTTATGTTCCGAGTTTAAATTCCGCTGAGGTCAACTTTGCCTTTCATCCTTTTGGGGTCGATAAATTAAGTACCAGTTGCGCACTGAGGTTGATCTAATTGACTCCCCCACCCAATTTTGGGGCTTGTGTCTATAGTAGGAAAATGTTAGCATGCTGGGTGAAAGGCTTAGCAGTATTTTGTCTGCCTTTATGTTGAGGCAAATTCCACCAAGGTCGACTTTGCCTTTCATCCTTTCAGGGTCGATTAAATAAGTACCAGTTAAGCACTGGGACTGATGTAATCAACTTAATCCCTTTGTCTGTTCTTGTTTGTCCCCTCCATGTTTAGCCCCCTGTGGGTAATAAAGAAATAAATACAGTAATACAGTGTCTGACTAATTCTGCCATCTGCAGTTCTTATAAAAATGTATTGAAATGCCCAGTTAATTATTTTTGATGGAATATGAGACATAATTTTGTTTTTCTAGAACAAGGTCTTAATAATGAAAAAAACTGGATCCTATATGTGAAATTGGGCTTATATTACATGCTTTAACCCTTTTGTTACTGTATTTATTTTGAGATTCTGTTTCTTTCAATTACTTTAAATATAAGTAAAATAACTTAGTCACAATTTATGTTCCTAATACTAACTGAATGATAACTAAGGTTTGGTGGAAAGTTTTAATTCAAAACTTATGAAAACAAGACATTTGTACTACAGAGTCAGAGGTGGTTTCAGCCGGGTTGGTATCGAAAGGGTTAAGAATTGCTTCTCTATTATATATTTTAACCCTTTTGTTAGCGTATTTATTTTGAGATGTTCTGTGTTTCTTTCGATTAATTTTAAATATAACAAAGAATTTAATAAAATAACTTAGTTATCATTAAGCTAGTGTTAGGTACATAAGTTGTGACTAAGGTTTGGTGGAAGATTTTAATTCAAAACTTATGAAAACAACACATTTGTAATCAGAGCCAGAACGGGTTTCAGCCAGGTTAGTAATGAAAGGATTAAAGCACTAAAAACTGTTTTTCCTAAGGCACGTAAAAAGCACCCACTACATTCTTGGAGTGGTTGGCATTAGGAAGGGCATCCAGTTATAGAAACTGTAATGGGACTAGGTTTCTTATACCTGTGGAGTATCTCCTCCCATTACAATAATTTTTTGTAGTCTTGGGATTCTGGAACTCAAAGAAGAAGAGGCTTACAAGTGGATGTAATTCAATGGTTGTTTATTTGGTTCTCATTTCAAGGGGTTTGCTCCCAGCAACCATCTATATGTCAGCATGTAGTTCATTAGCTCCGTTCATGAGAGGTACATTACCTCTGGAGATAACGAGTAAAGTTAGAGTGGGTTAAGAATCCGCTGTGAGCTGCTACGTTGCAGTGTTGTTCAACGTGAACGCCAACGTGAGAGAAGAGAACGGGTTGCTCAATACACCTCCTTAAATAGATGTTGCGCACAAGAGCCTCGCTGTGGTCTCGCGCATGGCAAACATGGTTGTAGGCGAGATCTTGCTTCTGTCTCGGACCTGGTAATGGCAGCCGGCAAGATCTAGTACAAAATGGTGCTGGTTTCTTGTGTCATGCTACAAAACTTCGCCAGATCAGATCGGAGCCCGGTGCAGCCGCTGGCTTGCTATCCACAAGTCAAACTGCCCAACCCATGCCAGCAAGGAAAGCTGGACACTAAAGTATGATGATGATGTACTTCTGAAACTTGAGTGCATCCAATATGCCTGAGTATCTTTTGTGCCATTAAATATGGTAATGGTTTTCAAGTAAAGCTAAGTGAGGCATTAAAAATGGTGACATCAAAGAAAAAGAGAAAAAACACCAAATAGTGGATTCTACACAATAATAACAAGACAATAAAAGTCAAAATAGTTCAACAGCCGGTAGAACTAGCAGAACAGGTAAACAGTACTAACTTTTACATCAGAAATATAACCGATGACAGCCAAAGCTTTCGATTCCCAATGTGCATGGCCAAGATAGTTGACGCAGTGAGTTCGTTCTAGAAGATCCTAGAAAAGCCAAAAAGAATATTCAGAAGAAGAATTACAATTAATCAACAAATGTTTTGGGAGATTTTAACCCTTTGGTATTCAGATTTCTCAGTCAAATGTAATGTGTACATATTCACACAGTTTTGAAATAATAATGCATTATTTCGCAGTTTCAAGACTTCAGTGATGTGATTGTTTGTTTTTTGAATGATATTGTAGGGTAGGTGTGAGAAGCCAGAGTCGACCAGTCTGAACAAACAACATATAAAAGCGCCTGTGTGGTGTCACGTAAAAGTACCTAGCACACTCTGTAAAGTGGCTGGCATTAGGAAGGGTATCCAGTTGTAGAAACCATGCCAGAACAGGCTGGAGTCTGGTGCATATGCTAACCAGCATGCCAGCTCTGGCCACACTGTTTAACCCATGCCAGCATGGACAACAGATGTTAAATGATGATGAAAATTTGAGTACACAATATAATTACTTCTCAGATGTGCTTTGTACTTTTTTCTTAGAACAGTGCTTCTGATTTCTTTTAATTACTAAAGATTAAATTACTGGAAATTTGTTGTCTTCAAGGTCGTTGCCAGCTCCGTTGGACTGGCTCCTGTGCAGGTGGCACATAAAAAGCACCATTTGAGCATGGCCGTTGCCAGTACCACCTGATTGGCCCTTGCGCTAGTGGCACGTAAAAGCACCCACTACACTCTCGGAGAGGTTGGCATTAGGAAGGGCATCCAGTTGTAGAAACTGCCAGATCAGATTGGAGCCTGGTGCAGCCATCTGGCTCGCCAGTCCTCAGTCAAAGCTATTTATTTACTACCCACAAGGGGCTAAACAAGGACAGACACATGAATTAAGTCAATTACATCGACCCCAGTGCATAATTGGTACTTATTTAATCGACCCTGAAAGGATGAAAGGCAAAGTCGACCTTGGCGGAATTTGAACTCAGAACGTAACGGCAGACGAAATACGGCTATGCATTTCGACTGGCGTGCTAACGTTTCTGCCTCAGTCAAACCGTCCAACCCATGCCAGCATGGAAAGCAGACATATATGATGATGATGAACAGAATATTTTGACAAGATACAACTAGTTTAAGTGCTGAAGGCTTAAAGACGTGTACTGCTGGGAGAGCTAGCTGATCGTGGTGTCAGCATACCAGTACTATACACTAGCAAAGAAACAGCAGTTGTTTGTTATACAATGATGCAATCAACCGATATCATAGACTGCTTCCCGCTCGACTGTAGCCCTGCTCAGTTGAAGGGGAACATAGCCTTGCAAGTTGTAAAGTGATCTCACTTGTGCTGGTGTCACAAAATAGGAACCCAAATACACTCTGTAAAGTGGTTGGCACTAAGAAGGGCGTCCAGCTGTAGCAACCATAGGAACACAATGCACTCTTTGGATCAGTCAGATCCTCTTGAAATTGTACAACCCATGCCTTCGTGAACCACAGATGTTAAATGATTATAATGAATCGAAATTGAACCAATCCTATGACTGGCACCTGGCAGTTGCCAGGGCCGCTGGACTGACTCCTGTGCAGGTGGCAAGTAAAGAAACACCGTTTCGACCCTGTGCTTGAGGAGACCTATTGAGTCAAGTACACCAACATCAAAAATCAATGGAAACTGCAGTTGTGATCCCTGTGCTGGTGGCATGTAAAAAGCACCATCCGAACGTGGCCGATGCCAGCACCGCCTAGACTGGCTTCCGTGCCGGTGACACGTAAAAAGCACCATCCGAACGTGGCCGTTGCCAGCCTCGCCTGGCACGTAAAATGCACCCACTACACTCACAGAGTGGTTGGCGTTAGGAAGGGCATCCGGCTGTAGAAACACTGCCAGATCAGACTAGAGCCTGGTGCAGCCTTCGGGCTTCCCAGATCCCCGGTCGAACCGTCCAACCCATGCTAGCATGGAAAACAGACGTATGATGATGATGAAAGGGATAACTGTGGTATAGAAATACTTAGTAAATGCAGAAAAAAACAAGTATCTGAAATTCTGAATTTCAATGAAATGGTCACAAAATATAGAGGATAGTAACATTTCATATAAAAAGGAGAAATGCTCAATAACAACAAGATCAACAACATTCATACTCTAATATATTTGCAGAATATGTCATCCTCATTGAGTTGGTATTCTTTTATATACGGGTGGATAACTTCCTTGAGGGTTTTGTCCATCAATTCTATGGCCACCAAGCGATCCAGCATCCGAAAGACAACCGACTCAGTAGTTTCCTGAATGTAAAAGAAAATGAATAACATTAAACTAACAAGGTTTATCTTTAACTCATTTAATAAATGAAAATTTGTTAAGTGCAACAGAAATAATATTGGATTAAAACAGCAATCTGTGTATCATACTTAAAGCAAACACATCACAGAAAGCTAAATTAACTGCACTATTCGTCCGAAGGTATTTATTGAAGTAATTGTGTTGTTAGTTACTTAGCAACTCTGTTGATGCCAGTGCCTTATAAAATGCACCCATGCTGGTGGCACATAAAAACATCTAGTAAAGTGGCTGGATTTAGGAAGGGCATCCAGTTGTAGAATCAATGCCAAAACAGACAACTGGAGCCTAGACAGCTCTTGTCAAACTGTTCAACCATGCCAGCATGGAAAACAGACATTAAATGATAATGATGATGTTTTGCCTGCCTTGGCTACAACCAGGCATGATATGCAAATAATAATGGAGATGTGATAAATAAAGTCATGTCTGTGCTTGTTTAAGTTAGAGGAAAGACACTGTACAGAACCAATCCCACTTTCTATATTACATCGAAATTGAACCAAATTCGATGACTGGCACCCGGTCGTTGCCAGTGCCGCTGGACTGACTCCTATGCAGGTGGCAAGTAAAGAAACACTGTTTTGACCTTGTGCTTAAGGAGACCTATTGAGTCAAGTACATCAACATCAAAATCAATGGAAATTGTAGTTGTGATCCCTGTGCCAGGGGCATGTAAAAAGCACCATCCAAACGTGGCCGATGCCAGTGCCGCCTTGACTGGCTTCCATGCCGGTGGCACATAAAAAGCACCAACCAATCGTGGCCGTTGCCAGTCTCACCTGGCATGTAAAAAGCACCCACTACACTCATGGAGTGGTTGGCATTAAGAAGGGCATCCAGCTGTAGAAACACTGCCAGATCAGACTGGAGCCTGGTGCAACCTTCTGGCTTCCCAGACCCCGGTTGAACTGTCCAACCCATGCTAGCATGGAAAACGGATGTTAAACGATGATGATGATGTATTTGCCCACAAAGAACTAGTCTACACCATTGGATGCAAAGTTGCAAGTGTCATATCAGAGTTTTTCTTCTCACTCTGAGCTGTTGGATGGCTGTTAACTCTACCAGGTTCATTTGCACGTTGACAGGTTTTGTTTTTCTGTCTTGAAGAGTCTACAATGAAAACCAACCTCCTTAGTAAACATGGTTGGCAGGATTGCTGATTTAGTCACTGACAGCCAGACTGTGTGGCAGGTTGTGCAGGGTCACATGTTACCAGTAGCACTTACAATGACCTGACATATAGACCCCTCAAATTATAACTGTTATAACATGCTATATCCTTCGTACAATGGATTCGACAGTTCTTGCATTAGTTAACCAAACAAAATTTTCACGATAATAGTTACTTATTTCTTTATTGCCCACAAGGGGCTAAACATAGAGAGGACAAACAAGGACAAATGGATTAATTCGATTACATCGACCCCAGTGCGTAACTGGTACTTATTTAATCAACCCTGAAAGGTAAAGTCGACCTCGGTGGATTTTGAACTCAGAACGTAGTGGCAGACGAAATACCTATTTCTTTACTAGCATGTGGCCCGACGTGCTAACGTTTCTGCCACCTCGCCAGCTTTTGTTACTTTTCATAACAGTTACTGCCAGGGAAAGTATCAAGCTGCAAAAACATAATAATAATAATTCTTTCTACTACAGAAACAAGGCCTGAAATATAGGGGGAGGGAGCTAGTCAATTACATCAACCTCAGCACTCAACTGGTATTTAACTTATTGACCCCGAAAGGATAAGAGGGAAAGTCAACCTCAGTGGTATTTGAACTCAGAACGTCAAAACAGATGAAATGCTGCGAAGCATTTCGCCTGGCATGCTAATGGTACCGCCAGCTTAGCGCCTTAAATGATAAGAATAGGCACAAAGCCTGAAAATCTGGGGGAAGGGATAGTTGATCCCAGTGCATAACTGGTACTTATTTCATCAGGCGGTGAGCTGGCAGAAACATTAGCACACCGGGCGAAATGCTTAGCGGTATTTCATCTGCCGCTTTGTTCTGAGTTCAAATTCCGCCGAGGTCAACTTTGCCTTTCATCCTTTCGGGGTCGATAAAATAAGTACCTGTTACGCACTGGGGTCGATATAATCGACCTTATTCGCATGTCTGTCCTCTCTGTGTTTAGTCTCTTGTGGGTAGTAAAGAAACAGGTACTTATTTCATCAACTCTGAAAGGACGAAAGGCAAAGTCGACCTCAGTGGAATTTGAACTCAGAACGTAAAGACGGATGAAAAGCCGTTAAACATTTCACCTGGTGTGCTAACGACACTGCCAGCTCGACACCTTAAATAATAATAATAGTTTTGGCACAAGGCCAGAAAGTTTGGGGGTGGTGGTAAATCGATGTAATCGTCCCCTGTACTCAGCTGGTACATATTTTATCAACTCCCACCCAAAAGAATGAAAGGCAGAGTCGACATTATGGCGGTTTGTTTATTCTACCTTAAGCTTTCTCTTAGGTTATATTATTTTATTTGGCTTTTTTCCGAGTAAGGGAGAATATAATGATTAAATGTCACTTATACTCAAGTGTTATCATTATACCTTAAACCCTAACTACAGTATATAAAGTCATAGAGACATATACACATGAAACACTATGAATATTAATGACATGTATGTTGAATATTTTCTTCGTGTCCTTTTAACCGCTATAAGAAAACATAAATTAAGGATTACAGAAAAATGCATATTTATTTATGCTCAGTTGAAAAACAAACGTGAAGAGAAACATTTTCTTAATTAGTTTTATTATATAAATATAACATTTTATATTACTTACAGGAGGAAAGAAAGATAATTTTGTCGTATAGAAGAACGACTATAAATTCATTAACTAATTCTTATTTCTAACTAATACATTAATCAACAAATCAAAATAGACTTGTGATTAACTTTAGACATGGCATGAAAATTACCGATGTCTCAAAAGAGTGAGTGTCGTGGAGTTTAGTGACATAACAACAAACACCAAAGTTTTCCCCAAAATCCAGGGTTTTTATAACTGCTCAACTTGACTTAAAAGAATCGAAATCCATTACAAATATTCTTTACGAAACTTTTAGAATCTTTATATGAGCAGTTATATTAACCAATGGAAAAAAACGAAAATAATAATTCTTCGACAAAGACATTACATCATATTGCCAATTTGCGCCATATTTCAAAATGGCTAAAATGGTTATTGCTACAACATCATAATAATAATAATCTGGAAATACTGAAGGAGATAAAGAAAGAAAAAAAACCCATAAATCTTACCTGTGCAAAACCTGCAGCTGTCATTTTAAAGTTGTACTTGGTATAAAGGCTTTCCAGCTGGCGGTACACAGTGATTAAGTTGATCAGCGGGGTTAAAGTTATCCTGACGTTGGTGTATGTCTGCAAAAGCCAGAAAACAACAACGAAATATAACAAATTTGATATGGTTAGTAATACTGACCTGCTTTGAGCACTTATTCTGCATTTTTTTTATATTCTTTTACTTGTTTGTCATTTGACTGCGGCCATGCTGGAGCACCACCTTTATTCGAACAAATCAACCCCAGGACTTATTCTTTATAAGCCCAGTACTTATTCTATCGGCTTCTTTTGCCAAACTGCTAAGTTACAGGGATGTAAACACCAACATCAGTTGTCAAGCAATGGTAGGGGCACAAACACAGACACAAATATATACATACATACACGATGGGCTTCTTTTAGTTTCCATCTACCAAATCCACTCACACTGCTTTGGTTGGACTGTGGCAATAGTAGAAGACACTTGCCCAAGGTGCCACACAGTGGGACTGAACTCGGAACCATGTGGTTGGGAAGCAAACTTCTTACCACACAGCCATGCCAGCAAGTTTAGGGGAGTGGGGTAGGTCGATGTAATTAACCCCAGCAATCAACAGGTACATATTTTATTGACCCCCAAAAGAATGAAAGGCAAAGTTGAGAATAATAATAATAATGATCTGGAAATAAAGTTAAGGAAAGAAGGCAGCAGAAGTGTAGGGAGCTCTGAGAAGAGATAATATCAATGGTGCCTGGACCCTTAAGTGGTAGCACGAACAGGCATCACTGGCCCTTCATTCAGCTTCTAAATATTACACACTGGTGTAGCACCTTAGACAACAGGCTAAAGCACATGAGGGAGTGGTGTTGACATGGCATAATTAAATGGGTGGAGATGTGGCAATGGCCGAGAAGACCAATGACCAGGTGTTTGTGACTGAAGGGGAGCCACTCTACACTTTGTGGGCCTTTGCTAGTAACCAATAGAAGAAAATCCACACAAAATGCAAGTGGTTGAGCTTCAGGAAAGCAACATGGCCTTGGAAAAGGAAATTCTGAAACCACAAAAACAGTTCAAGGGGAAAATGAATTACGGTAGGAGTGGCTATCTAGCCTCCGTGCCGGTGGCACGTAAAAGACACCATTCGAGCATGGTCATTACCACCATCGCCTTGCTGGCTCCTGTGCCGGTGGCATGTGTAAAAGATTTGAGCGAGGTCGTTGCCAGTACCGCCTGACTTGCCACATGCCAGTGGCATGTAAAAAGCACCCACTACACTCTTGGAGTGGTTGGCGTTAGGAAGGGCATCCAGCTGTAGAAACTCTGCCAGATCAAGATTGAAGCCTGATGCAGCCATCTGGTTCGCTAGCCCTCAGTCAAAATCGTCCAACCCATGCTAGCATGGAAAGCGGACGTTAAACGATGATGATGAGGGCAACAGTTATTTCCTAAACCTTCAATTAAAAGATGCACTGAGGGTGGCTGTAGACTGATCCTACTGCAGAAAAATGGAATTACTTGCAGAAGATATGGTCCTTCTACTTGAACAGGTAGACAATAAATCTGGATAAGAGCTCAGATCATAGCAACCACAGCCAAGATGGTAATAAAATACAAAAGTGATGGTGATGACATCACGAAGCTATAGCAGTATTGTAAAGTTGATGATTTAATGAAGGATCAACCTGAAACTTGTGAAACCTTACCTTTAGAGCTGTCTCAGAAGGTGTTGACATGTACTGGTCAGAGGACACGTTTAACAAACTGGTAAACTTCTTGTAGAAAGTTTCCATCACACACAGAGCATTTGATGGCCATTCAGCCTAGAATAAAATCAGTAAAATGAAAATCTTCATTATCATAGTCAAATATTCCTAATTACATAATTATGATACTAATAACAGATGGTCTCTTTCTAATGTAGGTTGACCACTGATGGTTATACCTATTTCTTTATTGCCCACAAGGGGCTAAACAGAGGGGACAAACAAGTACAGACAAATGGATTAAGTCGATTACATCGACCCCAGTGCGTAACTGGTACTGAATTTATCGACCCCAAAAGGATGAAAGGTAAAGTTGACCGTGGCGGAATTTGAACTCAGAACACAGCGGCGGATGAAATACCACAAAGCATTTCGCCCGGCATGCTAACGATTCTGCCAGCTCGTCGCCTGATGGTTATACCATTTTTTGAAACTCCGAGAAACAAACCCTTAGATCCCATTTATGAAGCATGCATCCACTCTTAGATGATTAATACCGAAGCCAAGTCATTGGAACGTCAGATTTATTACACATTCATGCAGCCTATATCTGTAAATGAATTACAGTTATATGAATAAGAGGTAAGTTATCAAGAGAAAAACTCTAGATTCCACAGCAGGCATGCAAAATTCTTGACAGTGACACCACAAACAGGGAACTTCTACATGATCATACAACCAGCCAGAAATAGCGAAAAAAAACCCCAAAAAAACCCTTAACCCTTTAGTGTTCACATTATTCTACCAAAATTAATGCTTTTTCATCCACATTGCCTTGAACTAATCAGGCATTATCTTGTAGCTTTGGGATTTTGATGAGGTAGCTGTTAATTTTTAAAACGATATTGTAGGGTTGGTGTGAGAGACCAGATCTGGCCAGTTTGAACATAAAACAGGCAGAATACTTTTGGCTGGATATGGCCGGTTTAAATCAAACCCTACCATGTTATCAATGAGAATATTTGATAAGGCAGCAGCGTCGTCGTCGTCGCCACCACCACCACCTTCTTCATCTTCTAATGTCAGTTTTCCGTGCTGTCATGTGTTGGGTGGTTTCACACTTTCTGACAAGTTGCAGGACTACATTAAGTTCCACTGTCAGCTACTTCACAGTATGTAGTGGAGAGGAATTTCCAAATTGGCTCAAATCAGAGTAGTGTTCTTTGTCTAGAGTCACAAAACCCCAGTAAGAAGGGAACCTAAGCCCTGAAAGTCAGCGGCTACCAAAGAACATTTTTTTTTTCAACCCAACCCCCTGACAAAGGAGACAAAAAACGTTACCTTCTCATAAATTTCCATGTTTTTTATTTTCAGGATGATCCAGGACGTGAGCACATTCTGTAATATACAAGAGTGACGGATGAAGAAGCCATTTTCAAAGAGAAAGTGGATGATGGTGGGTAGGTGAGAGAAAGAGAGAGTGAGTAGTGGTAGACAGAACAGGAAGCAGAAAGTAGAGCGAGGGATAGTTTTCTCCTGTCTTTTTTTTTTTTGTGTAAGTCAAATCCTTAGCTTACAGCAAATAAAGTTGGATAATTTCTGTGCTGATGACAGCTTTTGAGCCAGAAACACAGGTCCATGAGTGTCCTCTTATCTCCAGAGAGTAGAACTATCTTTTTCCTTAAGGTCAGGTCAGTTTTGGAGAAATTCATTAATCTTGAGATTGTTACCCCTTCTCATGATGAATTCCTCTTAATTGTCATTTAGTAATTATGATACATCTGCTAAGTAAAATAATTCCCTTCTCCCACCATCTATAGTCAGTCGTGTTCTCACAGTATATTGGAAATAAATGATACTGCTTGTATGACAACGACACACACAACAATCACGTGATGTCAAGTAAACAGAAACACACACGCAGGTGTTTTTGAAAAACTGAGTAATGAAAGTGCTTACACACACACAATATGCAAACTTCATATCAAAAGATAAATGTCAGTTTGTTTTTCTAAGACATTTTTAAAACAGTTAATATCATCATCATTTAACGTCCGCTTTCCATGCTAGCATGGGTTGGACGATTTTGACTGTGGGCTGGCGAACCAGATGGCTGCACCAGGCTCCAATCTTGATCTGGCAGAGTTTCTACAGCTGGATGCCCTTCCTAACGCCAACCACTCCGAGAGTGTAGTGGGTGCTTTTACGTTTCACCGGCACAGGGCAAGTCAGGTGGTGCTGGCAACGACCTCGCTCGAATCTTTTTACACATGCCACCAGCACAGGTGCCAGTAAGGTGATGCTGGTAATGATCATGCTTGATACATTTAATAACATTTCAGAAAATCTTTCTTTAAATACTGTATCGTGACTGCACCAAGCAATTTCGTACAAATGAAGGTGTATGAGTCCGGATCCACTCGCAGGGCTCTGGTTGGCCTGGAGCTACAGAGAGAGTCGAAGCAGCGGTAAACAGAACAGGAAGCAGAAAATAGAAGACACCTGTCCAAAGTGCCATACAGTGGGACTGAACCGGACACCCTATGGTTGCAAAGCAAACTTCTTAACGACATAGCATGTCTGATCTATTCAGTATTAAGTAAATCACAAGCTGACAACCAGAAAGACACACGCACAATGAAAACAATGGTTATGATAGAAACTAAGAATCTTACCAAACTACGTGGCATCAGTCTGATAACGTACGGGATGAAATCTTCCAGTAACCATGCCTGCAGCTGGGTGATGCTGACATGGAGTGGTACACTGTTTAGCAACAGTTCCAGGGAGTCAATAGAATGCAGCTTCACAATTTCATGCTTGAAGATAGATGGACAAAGAAGGAAGTGAGAAAGTAAAATGAAAATCAACCTCAAAAAATTATAAAATTCATTTAGAAATCTCACTTTATTACACACAGGTACAAAGCCTCGGACATCGAAAGTGATGAAACAGCTGAATATATGAAGCCCATTATGCCAGTGACTATTTTAACCTTTAGCATACAGTAGGTACATTATGTCACTGTATGAGTTTTCTCCCCTGTAGTAACAGGGCAGTGGCAGAGGAAACAATTCCAAAGAAAATGCAGTATGCTAAAGGTTAACTTAAGAACATGAAGGCATGAAAGTAGAAATTGTGATTAAAGGCTTTAATTGAGATTACTTTGAAACAGGAAGTTTGTATCAAAGAAGGTGGGGTCGTATCATTAAAAGGGTTAGAGAAATCTTCTATAACTTACATGGTGCCTTCTCCAAATTGTAAATGCAACATGAAGTAATTTGTCACGGAAAGAGTTGATTATTTTGTGAAAGAAATCGGCCTTCTTGAACTCTTCCCATACTTCTGCTCTGTTAGACAAAAATAAATAAATAAAATGAAAATGATGGAAATAAAAGAAAAGAAACAAAATGATAGGAAATTCTTCAGTTTTAGATGGTAGAGACATTTAAAAAAAATGATAAATTCTCTTACTTGTAATATTTACGACCAAGTGCAAAACAGAAAGTGTAGAAACGAAAGAGCACCTGCTTCACCTAAAACAGAAAGAGAGAGAGTGTGAGAATGTGTTTATTACTCAGTTACTGGCTCAAGCCAACATCCTACTCTATCATTTGCAGTACCCAATACAAAGGAACTGATGTCTCTGAATACACTATACCACAGCCAGCCACCTAAATGCTACTAGCCAACATCGTATTTGTGCACATGGATTGAAGAATAAAGAAAATAGTGGCATCACTTTCACAGCATTAATACCATGTAACCTGACCTGACCAAAACAGGTCTAATGCCTATAAGCCATCTTGAATTTGTCTCAAATCTTCCACTCTTTTCCTAACATCTGAGATGGATTTGTCTTATGTTCCTACATAATTTTAAGACGTGCGGAGTCAAATCAAGCTGTTATTTACACACACACACACTATATATATATATATAGGCACTGGTGTCTATCGAAATCAAACCCGGTGACTGGCATCTGTTGCTAGTGGAGCACTAAGAGTACCATACGAGTAAGATTGTTGTTGTCAGAGCACCAAGCTGGCCTTCATGCTGATGGCACGTTAAGCACACCATTAGAGCGTGATCATGACCACGACGCCTTACTAGCACTTGTGCTGGTGGCACATGAAACATTTGAGTGAGGTCATCGCCAGTGCTACTGGCACGTAAAAAGCACCATTTGGGCATGGCCGTTGCCAGTACCACCAAACTGGCCTTCGTGCCGGTGGCACATAAAAGCACCCACTACATTCTTGGAGTGGTTGGCGTTAGGAAGGGCATCCAGCTGTAGAAACTCTGCCAGATCAGATTGGAGTCTGGTTCACCAGACCTCAGTCAAATCGTCCAACCCATGCTAGCATGGGAAGCGGACGTTAAATGATGATGATGATGAGTGTATAGGTGGTTGTTATGTAACACTGGCACTACTAAGGCCACCAAGTAACTTGCAAGACAAGACCCTTTAATTGAGAGGGGTGTGGTATTGAGGATAATGGGTTTGTGCCAGGTGATGAGGGCTTAAAGTATTATAGAGGGACAGAAACAGGAGATACATGGTTATTCCAGCTGGGAAACCGAGAAGATGGTGTTGATGATGTGTTAAGGGTACCCTTATGTTACAGGGGGGGGGGGGTAAATATAAAAGAAGCAGTACAGGGTAGGGGTGAGTGGGTAACCATTCAAAATAATAATTTTTGTTAATCTTACTTTATTTAAGAGAGTGTTGTCTAATTCTGTCTTTTCGTTGGCTGCTTTGTTGGTCAACTGAAAAACAAAAAATGAGAGAAAAGAAACAAAACAATTACTGAACATTTCAAAAACTGGAAAAAGATACAAAATTAAAATGGGTATGGCAAGCTGTTTCCGACAATAGTTTGTGTTTTCATTGAATCATTATCATCATCATGATTATCATTTTAACATTTAGGAAGGGCATCCAGGTGTAGAAATATTGCCAGATCAGATCGGAGCCTCAGCCAAACTGTCCAACCCATGCCAGTGAGGAAAATGGACGTTAAGTGATGCTGGCACGTGTTGGGTGGGTTGACAGGAGCTGGTCAGCTAGACAGCTGCACCAGGTCCCAAGTGACTATTTTGGCATGGTTTCTACACCTGGACGCCCTTCCTAATGCCAACCACTTTACAGAGTGTACTGGCATGGGTTGGACGGTTTGACAGGAGCTGGCCAGGCTCCAATTGTTTGTTGTGGTATAGTTTCTATGGCTGGATGCCATTCCCAGCACCAACCACTTTACAAAGTGTGCTGGGTGCTTTTTATGTGCCATCAACACGAGTCCACTTATACAGCACTGGCACGAGTGCATTTTATGTGGCACCAGCACCTATAAAGGGACAAGCCTGTATGTATTGATGACAGCAATTTTACTCAGCTTGACATGTCTTCTCAAGCACAGCAAATTGCCACAACTCCCAGTTCCTTGTCATTTCCTCTGTGATATATATATACATATATATATAAAGGCACGTGGTTTAGTGGTTAGGGCATTTGGCTCACAATCATGAGGTCGGGAGTTCAATTCCTGGAGACATGTGTCTTTGAGCAAGACACTTTATTTTAATGTTGCTCCAGTTCACTCAGCTGGCAAAAATGAGTAGTACCTGTATTTCAAGGGGCCAGCCTTTTCATACTGTGTGACACTGAATCTCCTTGAGAGCTACGTTAAGGGTACATGTGTCTGGAGTGCTCAGCCACTTACACATTAATTTCACGAACAAGCTGTTCTGTTGATCGTATCAGCTGGGACCCTTGTCATCGTAACCGACGGAGTGCTCCCTTTTTTTATAATATATAATACAGAATAAAGAAGGATGATGAACTCTACAAAGTACACAAACTGGATGGAATATCTACTTACCCGTAACTTGATGTACTCTAGTAATTTGTGTGTGTCTGAGAAAGTGGTCAAACTTGTAGAGAGGCAATGTTGCACAACAAAATGGTCATCCTGAAAAGAAAAGCAAGAATCAAAACAAACAAAATCAGTCAGTGCCAATAAATAAGAAATTATTATCATTTACTTTGTAAAAAACTGGAACTGATGGAAAAGTCAAACCACTACTGTTGCTCAATGGAATTTAAAATATGAGAAGCCAAGTGGCTGAGACCCTTTTAAGTGTTGGGCCTCATGGAAGCAATGACTGAGACCTTTGGCATTATGCTTGAGAAGATCCATGATGCCAGCAAAATTGGAGTTGTGACAGATACAGGTGTCACGTAAAAACACCCATTATGCTCTTAAAGTGGTTGGTGTTAAGAAGGGCACCCAGCCATAGGAACCGTGCCATATCAGAATGGTGTCTGGTTCAGCCTTCCAGCTTGCTGCCCCTGGTCAAACTGTCCAACCCATGCTAAATGATGAGAAAAACAATGCCTCATTCTCTTTTATCAGAATTCATGATGTGGTCAGCTAAGACATAATTTTATTTGTATCTGTAGCTTGCTTACCAACCACATGGTTTCAGGTTCAGTCCCACTGTGTGGCACCTTGGGCAAGTGTCTACTGCTATAGCCTTGGGCCAACCAAAGCCTTGTGAATGGATATGGTAGACAGAAGCTGAAAGAAGCCCGTTGTGTGCGTGTGTTTACACCCCGTAACTTAGCGGTTCGGCGAAAGTGACCAATAGAATAAGTACTAGGCTTACAAAGAATAAGTCCTGGGGTCAATTTGCTCGACTAAAGGCGGTGCTCCAGCATGGCCACAGTCAAATGACTGAAGCAAGTAAAGAGTATTTTCTCTTAACAACTAGCAGTATCGCCCGGCGTTGCTCGGGTTTGTAAGGGAAATAACTATATAAACATTTTTAGAGAGTTACTTCCCTTATAGATGCCAATTCGGGCTTTCTTAGCCATTTCTGTTTTGGTGTCTTCAAGCCATGAAGTCGTTCTAAAAGAACGCTGGTCTCCTTGACAACGCTTTACGACGTTGATTTCCTTACACTCCCTTCCTCACAGCTTCATGAGGGAGGGAAGAAGGGGGAAAAGCAACACAGGTGCAGGTGTGAGCATGGACGCCAACTCCGCCGCCATTGACACACGAAAAAATATGCATTAAAATGGAATAAAAAATGTTAAATTATTTTTAAAATCGTAGACTCATCGTAGACGCGCGCTAATAGCCAAATGGGCTCGATATGAATCATGACTATAAGATACCCGAATTTGGTTAAACTGCACCGCAAAATGTGGGAGTAGTTAGGAATCTAAATCGAAGGGGACAAGCACTCACACAACTACAGTTTTATATATATATAGATTACTATCAATCACCATATTTGATGGTATATCAGATGCACTTTTTGTACTCCATGAAAAACAATTCGGGTCCTATATCTGGAGTTGCTTTAAATATCACAAGCTTTGATACACTAAAACTCTTCTTTCCTGAATATGACTGCGCATCTTGTGTCATCACATATAGTAACTGAGATTTGTATATTAGCAGCAGCAGTGCCCCCCACCCCAAAAAAATTATTTAACATCCATTTTCCATGCTGTCATGGGTTGGCAAGCCAAAGGACAGCACCAGGCTCTAGCCATCTGTTTTGGCACGAATTCTAAGGCTGGATGCCCTTCCTAATGCCAACCACTTTACAGAGTGTATTGGGTGCTCTTTGTGAGGCACTGGCAAGGGTGTCTTCCATATGATGCAGGCACAAGTGCTTTTCCCATGGTGCTGGTACAGGTGTTGTTTATGTGGCCCTCAAAGTCACTAAGTAGTTTGCAAGACAATCTTTGTTGAAGCAATACCTTTCCCTAGCTTAACCCTTTAGCATTCAGATTAATCTGTCAAATGTAAAGCCTGTTTAATTACATTGTTTTAAATTAATTGTACAGCATTTTGTAACTCTGAGATTTTGATGATGTCCCTGTTTATTTTTAGAATGACTTTGTAGGGTAGGTGTGAGAGGTCAGAGCTGGCTGGTTTGAGCATAAAACAGGAAGAAAATTTTGGCCTAATATGGCTGGTTTAAACACTAAAAGGTTAAAAATATATATTGTCCCTCACCTAAAGAAGAAAAAAGATTATCCTGTGATGCTGTTGAACAAACAGAGGACACAGGATAGAGGGGACGCTCTTGAGGGCACTGCCAAGAGAAAGGCAACCTCTTTAATGACATGTCATAAACAGATGGTATGAGGGAGACATGGTCCCTGACTAATCAACAAAGGGAGTAACCATGAAATAATATCTGATTCGCTGTGCAACAACCAGCCTAACCCCCATGCAAGCATGGAATTAACCATTAGAAAGATGTTGGAGAAACTTTTTTTTTTTACAACTTGATAACTTGAGAAATTTGTGTGTGTGTCTCTGTGTTAGTCTTCCCACCATCTGAGAGAGAGAGAGAGAGAGCAATTGAGAGTAAGAGAGGGGGTGTTTTCATGGAGTACTTGTTTCTACAGTAGGATGCCCTTCACTGACCACTCAAGCATGAAAAAAAAAGGAGAGAGAGAAAAAGGATGGATAGAGAGATAGACAATATCTATGTTAGCAGAAGATAAGAATGAAATCGAATAGAAGGAAGAATTCTGTACTTACTTTAACAAGCTTGAGAAGGAGCCATAGTTTATTCGTTAGTTCTTTTTTATTGTCAACAGTGTCTTCTCTCCATGGAGACAGCATATATAAAATATGCCTTAAATGAGCTTTGTGGAGAGACTGTAAAAAGAAATGGCATTTAGACATTTTGCTTTGGTATAAATATGGGAACATCTTTACCCTACAAGTATATACTGACACTCAGTTTCTTATTTCTTTACTGCCCACAAGGGGCTACACACAGAGGGTACAAACAAGGACAAATGGATTAAGTCGATTATATCGACCCCAGTGCATAACTGGTACTTATTTAATCGGCCCTGAAAGGATGAAAGGCAAAGTTGACCTCGGTGGAATTTGAACTCCGAATGTAGCAGCAGATGAAATACGGTTAAGCATTTTGCCCGGTGTGCTAACGTTTCTGCCAGTTCACCGCCTGTATGTGTGTGTATTCGTGTGTCTGTGTAAGTCTCCCCACCATCCGAGTGAGAGAGAGAGAGACAATATATTTCTTTACTACCCACAAGGGGCTAAACACAGAGGGGACAAACAAGGACAGACAAACACAGAGGGGACAAACAAGGACAGACAAACCAGTGCGTAACTGGTACTTAATTTATCGACTCCGAAAGGATGAAAGGCAAAGTCGACCTTGGAGGAATTTGAACTCAGAACGTAACGGCAGACGAAATACCTATTTCTTTACTGCCCACAAGGGGCTACACGCAGAAGTCGATTATATCGACCCCAGTGCATAACTGGTACTTATTTAATCGCCCCTGAAAGGATGAAAGGCAAAGTCGACCTTGGTGGAATTTGAACTTAGAATGTAGCGGCAGATGAAATACGGCTAAGCTTTTCGCCTGGTGTGCTAACGTTTCTGCCATCCACCGCCTGTGTGTGTGTATTTGTGTGTCTGTGTTTCTCTCCCCACCATCCGAGTATGAAACTGGTCAAGAAGCAGAAATCTAAATAAGACAAATACCATTTACCTGTATGTCAAGGCCATACTGTTCAGCAAAATTCTTGGCTTCTTCAAAGCGCATCTTACGAAGTAAAGTCTGAAACCTGAAATGCATATGAAAATAATACAAATAATATAAACTCTCTCTTTCTCCATGTATATATATATATATATATATATATATATACACACACACACAAGCATGATTTTATAATTTATAACACAAAAGATATGACGATAAAATAGCAATGGTCAACGAACCGCGTTTCTGCATCACTTTCTGTTATGACACGAAATCGCAAGGATTCAAAACTCTCAGGACTTCTATAAAAAAGACAAAAGAAAAAATAAATAAATAAAATGTGGTTATGTTAGAAAATCTTTTTGGTACTGTTAAGTTATTGAATACACAGGTAAAAGGTGCAGTTTATTTCATATTGTAATTACTACAATGTGATCTTGTTACATCCTGTTCTACATTACAAGTAACATTCTAATTGTCATCACTTAATCTACCTAAAAGCAAATTCCATCCAACCCATGCAAGCATGGAAAAGTGGATGTTAAATGATGATAATATGTTTAGACAAAAACACCTTACTTACATCAGATCTGTACAGCCTTCGACAATATTCAAATTCTCCTGCAAATAAATAATTCTAGACATCAGAATTTCGTTTTCAATAGTTTGCTGTTGAGGAATCATTTTATAGTTAAGTAAGGCCTTCATCTAGTGATGGATACCTCTTCTGCCACGTTGCTGGTTACGATGATCAGGATTCCAGTTGATCTGATCAATGGAAGAGCCTGCTCGTGAAATTAATGTGGAACTGACCGAGTAATCCACAAATTATTGATTGTGGATACCTGTACATGACTTAACACAATATGAACTGTTACGCTCCAGCATGAATCATCAAAACATAATCTGACCCAGAACCAAAGTTGATTACTGACTCAGGTAAAAGAAGTTCTTAGGTGAGGCTGAGTACCTGAACAAACAGCTTCCTGTCACATTCCTCAAATCAGAGGATGTCTATACTTTGTTTTTGCTCTTTTAAGCAAATTCTTTTTAATATAAAGTGAGACCAGTTAATGACTTTATTAAAGGACCTGGGATAGATGTTGTAAACAAGACACAAATATTAGCCATTTTGGCTTATAATCTGATGCCTTCATCATTATTAGTTAACCATTTCTAAATGGTGGTACAAATATATCATGATGATGATATAATTCTAAATTTTGGCACAAGACCAGGGGAAGGGGCTAGGTGATTATATTGACCCCAGTGCTCAACTGGTACTTACTTTATTAACCCTGAAAGAATGAAAGGCGAAGTTGGCCCTAGCAGGTTTTTAACTCAAAATGTAAAGATGGATGAAATCCTGCTAAGAACTTTAACGATTCTACCAGCTTGCATGTTAATGATTCAGTGTTGCATGGTAACGATCTTACCAGCTTGCCACCCTTGGCACAGATATTATAATGATGAATCTACCTGAGCATCTAGCATTTATTTCATCCAAGGACGGTACACCCTGCCACATTTTCACTACAGTCCTCTCTCTTTTCCAACAGATGAAACCACATATCTCTTCTAAAAGCAACACATCTGTTCTAGTCCCCTCTATAATGCTTTAACCATTCATCACCCGGCACAAAGCCAACGCCCTCAATAGCAACACCTCTTGTTTGAAGGGTTTTGTCGTGCAAGTTAACTGACAACCTCACTAGTGGTGAGGGCATATAAAAACCACCTAGTACCCTCTGTAAAGTGGTTGGCATTTTTGTCAAAAAAAGCCTTATTTATAATAGTATTAACATATGGAATAATATTTTATCATGAAAGCTAAACAACATAGGAACAGGAGTGGCTGTGTGGTAAGTCGCTTGCTTACCAACCATATGGTTCTGGGTTCATTCCCACAGTGTAGCACCTTGGGCAAGTGTCTTTTACTATAGCCTCAGGCCGACCAAAGCCTTGCGAATGGATTTGGTAGGTGGAAACTGAAAGAAGCCTATCGTATACATGTATGTGCGTGTATATGTTTGTCCCCCCAATATCGTTTGACAACCGATGCTGGTATGTGTACATCCCTGTAACTTAGTGGTTCAGCAAAAGAACCTATAGAATAAGTACTAGGCTTACAAAGAATAAGTCCTGGGGTCGATTTGCTCAACAAAGGGCGGTGCTCCAGCATGACTGAAACAAGTAAAAGAGTAACATTTTTTTCACTGTCAAATTTCAAAAAATCCTTAAAAACCCAGCTTCTGCTGAACCAAACTCATCTATAAACCTTATTTTATAGACCCACAATATTTATAACATTTGTAATATTTCATATTTCCAGACTTTTTACTTTTTATATACGTTTTTGACCAGCTTGCTTGCATGCAAAGGAAGTTTCTTTTTTATAATTATTGACTTATTTATTTAAAAAATTTTTGAACTCCAACCAACTTGCCCAAATTCATCCAAGCTGCCAAAGGGCTTAATCCGATATTTTATGCAATTTCACGTTAGCACCTCTTAAAAAAGAAGACAATTAAAATTAGAGAAAGAAGCTACCTGGGTAGGATTTGATTGAGTGAGCTCAACGACTGCACCTAGTTTTAATTGGTAGATACATTCAAAATCAGGCAGCTGTCGTACTTCTAGAAACGTTTCCCCGGGTTTCTCTTTCTTCAGTATAACAAGTCGAATATTTTTGAGGCTAAAAACAGATTAAAACAACAGCATTGAGGAGGGGGATTATATCTAGAATGATTAATATGCATTTGATTTTAGTAGCTGAATAACAATTTAAACATTTAAAAAAAATTCCTAACGGCAACCATTCCGAGAGTGTAGTGGGTGCTTTTACGTGCCAGTTTGGTGGTACTGGCAACGGCCACGCCCACGCCCACGCCCAAATGGTGCTTTCTACGTGCCACATCACATGCACAGGAGCCAGTCCAGTGGCACTGGTAACGACCTCGCTCAAATATTTCACATGCCACCAGCACAAGTGCTAGTAAGGCTACGCGGTAACGATCACGCTCGAATGGTCTGCTTAACATGCCATCGGCACGAAGGCCAGCTTGTTGCTTTGGCAACAATCTCTCATGTTCAAATTAGGCAGATCCAGCCTTTCACCTTTACCCTACAATGTCATTCTGAAAATAAACAGCCACGTCCTCAAAATCCAAAGCTGCAAGATTAATTCACTCGCGGAGTGGTTGGCGTTAGGAAGGGCATCCAGCTGTAGAAACTCTGCCAGATCAGACTGGAGCCTGGTGCAGCCCCTAGCTTCCCAGACCCCGGTCGAACCGTCCAACCCGTGCTAGTGCGGAAAACGGACGTTAAACAATGATGATGATGATAAATAAATAAGCATAACATATGACAGAGCAATGGGAATGCTAACGAGTTGAATGAATTAGTTTACCTTGAGCTTGATAAAGTACTTGTATCAAGAATGTTGAATCCTTTCACAGCCAAGTTTGAGAAAGTTTCTAAAAGAATCAAAGAAGTGGCATCCCACAGGCTCAGAGTTTCCTACAGACAGACAAAAGGAAAGATAAAAACAGAGGAAATAACAGAGGAAAAAAACTTAGTTAAAGAAAAAGAAATCCCTTGTCACATAGCAGTTCACCCACCGTCGTTTATCATTTAAGCTTACGTTGATTCCTCCATGGGGTTGTTTTTGCATTTATAATAAAATAAATATAAAAAATTTATAAAATATATACAGTATTATTATAGGCACAGGAGTGGCTGTGTGGTAAGTAGCTTGCTTACCAACCACATAGTTCTGGGTTCAGTCCCACTGCATGGCACCTTGGGCAAGTGTCTTCTCCTATAGCCTCGAGCCGACCAAAGCCTTGTGAGTGGATTTGGTAGATGGAAACTGAAAGAAGCCCATCGTATATATGTATGTATATCATCATCATTTAGCGTCATATATATGTGTGTGTGTTTGTCCTCCCAACACTGCTTGTGTGCTTACGTCCACGTAACCTAGCGGCTTGGCAAAAGATGCCAATAGAATAAGTACTAGGCTTACAAAGAATAAGTCCTGGGCTCGATTTGCTTGACTAAAGACGGTGCTTCAGCATGGCCGCAGTCAAATGTCTGAAACAAGTAAAAGAGTACAGAACTGTTTCTGCTTTGCAGATTTTCACCTATCCAGGTGAGGTTTTGGAACATAACACCCGTGATAGTCAAGAGATTAATGTACACATTTCACCCACTACTACCTCATCCTCCCCTTCCTCTTCAACTAATAACGTGGAAGCATTACGGATGGGCTAAGTAACGCAGTAACAAGCAGAATTATTATAAGATAATATTAATAATAGACAAAGTGCAGTCAGTTCCACAGTTATACAATTTGTTTTGTAACAACATGGTTTTGGGTTCCATCCCATTAAGTAGCACCTTGGGCATGGATCTTTTTATAAGCCCTAGGCTGACTGCTATTTAGTGATGTTTGATAGACAGAAATTGAACAGAAGGCGGCGAGCTGGCAGAAACGTTAGTATGCCGAGCGAAATGCTTAGCGGTATTTCGTCTGCCATTATGTTCTGAGTTCAGATTCCACCGAGGTCAACTTTGCCTTTCGTCCTTTCGGGGGTCAATAAATTAAGTACCAGATATGCACTGGGGTCGATGTAATCGACATAATCTGTTTGTCCCCTCTGTGTTTAGCCCCTTGTGGGTAGTAAAGAAATAGGTATTTCGTCTGCCGTTACGTTCTGAGTTCAAATTCCGCCAAGGTCAACTCTGCCTTTCATACTTTTGGGGTCAATAAATTAAGTACCAGTTATGCACTGGGGTTGATGTAATCGACTTAATCCGTTTGTCTGTCCTTGTTTGTCACCTCTATGTTTAGCCCCTTGTGGGCAATGAAGAAATAAGAAACTGAAGGAAGCCAGTTATATATGTAGTATGTGAGTGTTTACATAAACAATATGTCCCTAGCTCAGTGATTTTGGCAACAGGAAGAGCACTCGGCCACAAAATACTGTCGCAATAAGCATTGTCTACCCTCTGGCAGCAAGGCGAAAAGAAAACATGTAAAATTGATGAGGGTGTATCGATTACCTGTTGAGTTTCTTGTAAGTCAGTGGTTCCCAAAATTTTTTGGGCTCCCTGCCCCTGACACCTTCCTAGTGCCCCCACTCCAACCAACCAACAAACCACCACAAACAGACATCTTTCTGAAGTAAATTCAAAGCCACTGTATTTCACAAATAAAACTTAACCTAATGAACCCATTATTTTGTGGGTCTTGCACGAATATCTACCCCATTATCGCCCCACTTTTCTTTAATGCCCTCTTGGAACCCCCCACCCCCACCCAGGGGAGCAATACCGCTCACTTAGGGAAGCACTGCTATAAGTCTATGAGTCCTTTTATTCTCATAGCTTCTTTCCTTGAATTGCTGCTCTATGGAACCCCTTATCATTGTTCTGTTTTCCTCTGGTCTATGATATTCAGTTCATCAACCCTTTAGTATTCAAACTAGCCGGATCTGGATCTGGCCAGAATATTCTAACTGTTTTATGTTCAAACCAGCCAAATGCAGCCTCTCACACCTGTCCTTCAAATGTCCCAAAAATAAGGATTCACATTATGAAAATCTTGAAGCTACAAAATACTTCTCGATCAATTCAAAACAATGTGAATAAATAAGAATTACATTTGACAGAGTGATCTGAATGCTAAATGGACAAGATTTCTGTCAATCAATGTCTTTTAACCCTTTAGCATTTAAACCGGCCAAAAGTATTCTGCCTGTTTTATGTTCAAACTGGCCAGATCTGGTCTCTCACACAAGCCCTACAATACCTATTTCTTTACTACCCACAAGGGGCTAAACAAGGACAGATAAATGGATTAAGTCGATTACATCGACCCCAGTGCGTAACTGGTCCTTAATTTATCGACCCCAAAAGGATGAAAGGCAAAGTTGACTTCGGTGGAATTTGAACTCAGAACGTAACGGCAGACGAAATACCGCTAAGCATTTCGCCCAGCGTGCTAAGGTTTCTGCCAGCTCACCAACCCTACAATATCGTTTTAAAAATTAACAGCTACCTCATCAAAATCTCATAGCTACAAGATAATGCCTGATTAGTTCAAAACAATGTGGATAAAAAAGGATTCATTTTGACAGAATTATGCGAACACTAAAGGGTTAAATGTACAGGTCCCTTCATTTCCTTTGATGTACTCCCTTATGCTTCAGTGACCTCAAGCTTGCTTTGGGACAAAATCATACAGAGAGAGAGAGAGAGAGAAAAAAGAAAAATTGTCAAACCACAGACTACTCACATTTTTATCAAGAACGAAGAGATATTTCCCATTCAACGTTGTCTGAATAGACTTAATACCAACATCTACAAAAAAAAGGAATACAGAATTCTTGATCAGGTGAAGTGAAGACATTAACAAGATGTCTAATATGCAAAGAATTTTTATGGCAGAGTAATGACTATCTAACAAAAGAATGTTGGAATGGGAATATTGCTGCTGCCTAAATTATGGCCTGCAATCTGGTACTGGTCCAGAACATACACACACAAAACCCAACCCTTTTGGGCTTCAAGAAAAGAGAATAATTGTCCTGTCATATATGGAATCATTAAAAAATGCTGTAGGTGTCTGAAATAGAGTTTATTCAGTTGTAATTGAGAAGCTTGCTTCCTAACCACGTGGTCTTGGGTTCAATCCCATTGTACAGCACCTTGGGGAAGTGTTTTCTACTGTAGCCTTGAGACTAGATTTGGTAGATGGAAACTGAAAGAAGCTTGTTGCACCATGTGTGTGAGTGCATGTAGTGGTTAAGAGCGCGGGCTACGAACCCCAAGATTCCGAGTTTGATTTCAGGCAGTGAGCTGATTAATAATAATAACAACATCGAAAAATACCTTAGGAATGAGAACCCAGGTTCAAAATTTCCCCAGGACACCTGATGAAGGCCGGAGGGTATATCAGCCGAAATGTTATGTTAACAAACAAGATGAAGACAAATATCCGTCAAATGTAAATAATCCACATACATGTTTGACAGATTTCTTTCAGTTTCTGTCTTCCAAATCCACTCACAAATCTTTGGTTGCTCAAGTTGCCTCACAGTAGGACTGAACCTAGAACCATGTGATTAGGAAGTAAGCATTTTACCACACTACCATTCCTGCACCATCACATCCAGTTATAAAACCATGACATGCATAGCAACAAAGATAAGTGAATTTTCTGTCTCGTTGCATGTGTCAGATCATGAAAGAAGGTGAGAGGAGGCAAGATGCTGTGCGATCCATGCAACTCCTAGAAACAGGGGTAAACACCAACGTGTAGTAAAATGTTGAAGACAATCATCATCATTTAACGTCCGTTTTTCATGCTAGCATGGGTTGGATGGTTCGACCGGGGTCTGGTAAGCCATGGAGGCTGCACCAGACTCCAGTCTGATTTGGCAGTGTTTCTACAGCTGGATGCCCTTCCTAACACCAACCACTCCGTGAGTGTAGTGGGTGCTTTTTACGTGCCACTGGCACAGGAGCTAGAGCAGGCTGGCAAATGGCCACGATCGGTTGGTTCTTTTATGTGTCACCGACACGGACGCCAGTCAGGCGACGCTAGTAACTGCCATGCTCGAATGGTGCTTTTACGTTTCACCAGCATGGGTGTCTTAACTACAATTACCATTCGACTGTATTATTTAATTGGAACAAAAAAGCTAAGAAGTAACTAACTGTTTAGCAGTGCATTTTCCACTTCGTCAGTTATTTTCAATTTGTCGTCTTTCCAAATCCATCTGGCTAAAACAGTTGTACCATTGCCCTAAAGGAAAGAGAAAGTGAAACATAATTCAACAAGGCAAAAACTGGAATTAGAAATGTTTCTGAAAATAGTGTGTGCACACATGGGTATGTGCAGATTGACATTTCACAACCTTCTCTCAGCTCATTTGTTTATTTGCTTTACATCTGTTATTCTATGCTAGCATGGATTAAATCAGTGGTACTCAGCAGTAAAAATAAATTTTCAACCAAAACTTAATTTTCAAGTTGGAGAAATCACCATTGTTTGCAAACAGGAGTTAAGTCTCCATTTAGTGACGAGCAAGTTTTTGTTAAGACTTTTGTTGTTTTTTTTTCCATCGAGGAAAAAAGTGGTTTGTTGATATACGGGCAACACAGACACGAACATGTATGTGTACAAAAGACATGCAATAGGTGTATGTACGAACGTGTATATCTTGCCCATATATATATATAAACCAATTTCAACGAATTTTGCCCAAATTTGACGTTGATGCTACTTAGTTTGGTTTGAAATAAAGAACTGGATTAGCTTAATAATCCTAACTTAATCCCAGAGAAAACTGGGTTATACTGCTAGTGTGCAATAAATTGTTCATACTTCTACAATATAAAAAAATGTCAATTTTTTTTTATACAGGTCCTAATAATATTTATGTATAAGAATATAATGGGAATTCTTTTCAAAACATCAAATGGCTATGAGGGTCCACCTTAGTAAATTAGGGATCAAAGGGGTGTACAGGTGAAAAATGGTTGAGAACCACTGGATTTGAGGAGTAAATACTGCTGAGGAATTGTTTTTGCAAAATAGATTAAACAAATCATAAAATTGCCTTCAAAAGTTGGGTAGTGCTAAATCCATCAGATGTCACAGTGAAAGGTTTCAGAAATTTTATCTTAACCAAAGCCTTCAGCTGACTATATCCCCTTAAAATACCCTAGTGAAAGATCATTTTTGTTACCAGTAGGGATGGCTTACAACGTATAGATTCTGAAGATGTCTCTACTATAGAAAATATGCCACGTCTCATCTTCAACATCATTTTAATATCTACTTTTCCAAGGATGGAATCTGTTGAGAAAGAATTTAAGTGATTGGATGCCCTTCCTGTAGATGACCCCCTCACCTGTTTCCAAGTAAGATAATATTTCCTCCATAGTGCTGCTCTAGTGGCTCCCATGCCACTGGAATGTAAAAAGCACCATTTAAGCATGGTTCATGCTAGTACCACCTGATTGGCCCTCGTGCTAGTGGCATGTAATAGGCGCCCACTACACTCTTGGAGTGGTTGGCGTTAGAAAGGACATCCAGCGGTAGAAACCTTGCCAGATCAGATTGAAGCCTGGTGCAGCCTTCTGCCTTGCCAGTCCACAGTCAAACCATCCCACCCATGCCAACATGGAAAGCAGACGTTAAAGATGATGTGGACTGGTTATGTTTTTCATGGAAGAATGGAAATAAGGAAACTGCATGTATGAAGATGACATTCTTTTAGAATATTCTTGTGATGTCAAGACAAAAAAAAAAAAGTACTGAGGGTCGATTCTTTCATCTGAACTTCTAGGTGGTGCCCCAGTACAGTCACAGTCTAATGACTGAAACAAGTAAAAGCTAAAAGAAGCATCAATGACAATTGAAATCATGCTTCTCTTAGTATCCAACTGAAAGAAGCAGTAAAGACAACCTAGAGTGAAGAACCGGAGAAAAATTGGTGCTGGCCTATGCTCCTTAGATAGCGAGGGGCCTAAATATGTAATCATTAAGCTTGACTTTAGTACAAAAGGGTAAGTCCAATATTGGTGGAATTTCAACTGAGAATGTAAAGTGCAGTAGTTGAATACAGTGTATTTTGTCTAACGCTCTGACCCTATCATACCACCTCCCTAAGAAGGATCTAAAAGAAATAACAATCACTCATTTAATTTGAAATAAGAAAAATTAAGGAGATAGCATACTGCTGTAATAATATTCTTATTTGCTACAATTACATCTGTGGCACCATTTTGATGTATTTCAGAGGTTTCAGAACGGAAAGCCAATTTCTTGTAAAGTTTGCTTGCAAGGTCTTCTGAAATTTGAAAAGAATATAAAATTAGATAAGTTTAACCTGTTTTGTCATCTATACCAGAATAAAGTTTGAGGTACTACATGAAAAACAATTAAAATCTATACTGTCTAGAAAATACTTAAAAATTCCAATTTAATATACTTTTATTCAAAATGGTTTTCAAATTATTTTACCATTGAAGATTTCAAGCACATGGTTCAATCAGAAAAACTAATTTTAGTTCAGCGAGATAGTCATCTTGCACTGCGAGAGAGTGTATTTAACATCTCTGTATATATTTCTTCTAGAATTATAAAGGCTGCCCAAATATTTCCAACACTAATGTATAGACATTGATAAAAACATTTCTCCAAATTATAAATTTAATCCAGTGTCAGCCAAATTATTTTGAATCCAGCATCCTTTCATATATGTTGGGTGTTTTTGAAGAAAGTGGTTTTAATTTTCCTACATCCATTGTACCAAACATAAACTTGTATTTCTAATGAAATACACTGTATCTGGGTTTCAGTTAATTTCGAAAATGGTGTTTGAAGAAATAAGTTTCTTCATATTATTAATAAAAGGTTTTAATTTAGATGTAATTGGCTGTGTGGTTAAGTAGCTTGCTTACAAACCACATAGTTCCGGGTTCCGTTCCACTGCGTGGCACCTTGGGCAAGTGTCTACTACTATAGCCTTGGGCAGACCAAAGCCTTGTGAGTGGATTTGGGAGACGGAAACTGAAAGAAGCCCATCGTGTATAGATATATGTGTGTGTGTGTGTGTGTATGTTTGTCCCCCCCAACATCGCTTGACAACCGATGCTGGTGTGTTTACGTCCCCGTAACTTAGCGGTTGGGCAAAAGAGACCAATAGAATAAGTACTAGGCTTACAAAGTCCTGGGGTCGATTTGTTCGACTAAAGGCAGTGCTCCAGCATGGCCACACTCAAATGACTGAAACAAGTTTAAAAAATATGTAAAAGCAAGACTTATTTTATGAAATTTTGGGTGGTCTCAGGTGGGTCATATCAAAAATTTTAAAAAACAGTTTGTAAATTAAGAAATTCAATTTAAACACAAATTCGGATTTTTAAAAATTCCCTGTTAAAACAAACAAATCAAAAGGAAAAAATACAAAACAAAACAATTACCTCCAGAAGCAAAGAAATCTTTGTTGAGGTCTTTAAAGATCAACAGTTCACCGGTAGATAATAAAATAAGCAGGTTCCATTGACAGTCTGGAACAGAGGAAATGAAACAATACACTGTAATTAAACAAGATTGACGATGAAGAGAATAATTGCTTTAGTCGTACATGCAGTGAAAACAAACAACCGTCAGCTCATTGTCCATGTGCTAATGAATGGACCCTCTATATGGGTGACTGACCAACCAGAAATAGCAATCAATTCTGCCTCAAATGATATTCTACTGTCTTCAAAATGGAAGGACATAATAGGTAAGATAATGCACTCTCCTATGAAGATGGTTTGTCATGGATGGAATGTCTGATTACAGATCAGTCTGATCAGTGCTGACCAGAAAATAAACAGCAACAATATCCATGCTGTCTTCCACCTCATCACTGCCACAAAGCAGTCGTGAAAATGATGTATATAATTATTTCTAATTTTGGCACAAGGCCAGCAATTTTAGGGGTCAGGGATTAGCCAATAACTCTGACGCCCGAAAAGATGAAAACCAAAGTTGACCTCAGCAGAATTTGAACTCAGAACATAAAGAGCTGGAAGAAATGCAGCTAAGAATTCGTTTTTTCTTTTAAGTCAGAAGCATTAACGATTTTGCCAACTTGTCACCGTAATGATGTTGATAACGACCATCAATTTAATTGCTTTTCCCTTCATCAAGTCATCAATTATAGGAAGTTACCGAAAGTTTTTTTGAAGTTATCATACCCTTCAGCTGGGCAGAAGTCATGTGTATTCCTCTGCCACTAGCTTTTAAAATGCAGTACCAGCGTGTTTGTTATGCAGGAGCAAAATAATCCGACTGCCCTGCTACAGGGTCAATGACGATATTAAAGGTACCCATTGAAGCATTCTCCACCCAACATTTTAACTCACCTGTATTTTCTTTTACTATTATTTTTCTAAAAGCATGATCTCCAGATATCTTCTTACCAGCTAGAAGGTTCTGGAAGAAAAATAGCAATAACAATTGTTTCAGACAATTTCACAATAGCAAAAATTTCTTTGGGGAGGGTTAGTCAAATAAACTGCCACACCCCACCAAACTTAACCAGTACACTATTTTATTAACTGCTGTACTTCTCTTGTTTACTCGCAAAGACGAACACAGTGGTACTTCTGTCTCTCAAACAGTGTATAACAAGAAAAGAACAGATGCAAAAGGAGAAATGCCCCTCTACCAACAATGCTTCTATAGCAGTAAGCCATTAGAACATCCTAGAGAGCTCTACAGCTTTCCATTTGATTCTATTCGGCAGATTTGCATGCCAGCAATTTCTATTGGACAGACTTAGAAGCTAGTGATCTTCACAACATCAACACTGGAAAGAGAGGTCATATGGACCTCAGCAGGGTTTGAACTCAGTAGGCAGATAATCAGAACAGCACGAAGTATTCTGTGTGACACTCTAACCACTCTGCCAACATTTAAAATAATAATCATTTCTACAGTATGCACAAGGCCCTGGAATTTCAGGGGAGGTGGCTAATCAATTAAATCAATCAAAGTGTTTGATTGGTATTTATCTAACTGACCTGAAAGGATGAGGGTAAATTGACCTCAGTGGAATTTGAACTCAGAATGTAAAGACAAATGAAATGCTGGGAAGCAAGCTAATGATTCTGCCAGCTCATCACGTCGCTTCACTGGCACCTGTGTCGGTGGCACGTGTAAAAAAGATTCGAGCGAGGTCATTGCCAGTACCACCTGACTGGCCCCCGTGCAGGTGGCACGTAAAAAGCACCCACTACACTCTCGGAGTGGTTGGCGTTAGGAAGGGCATCCAGCTGTAGAAACTCTGCCAGATCAAGACTGGAGCCTGGTGCAGCCATCTGGTTGCCAGCCCTCAGTCAAAACCGTCCAACCCATGCTAGCATGGAAAACGGACGTTAAATGATGATGATGATGACATAAAAATAATAATATAAGAAAGAGAGACAAGATCAGGTTGAGAAAGTTTTACATTGGGAGCTTCATCAAAAATGGGAGTCTGACGCAGAAAGTACATGGGGGATAGTAGATTAAATCAACTCCATTTCCTGACTGGAACTGTGTACTGGTATTTCTTGATTGGTAGGCGTGGACGTCTACCATAAGATGGTTGGTTTTGAATATACTAACTATTTAACCAGGTAGAAATAACGACAAGACCTCACCTCAAATTACAGCCAACAACTTAAAAAAAAAAAACAGAAATGCATTGAATAATATCATCCTAGACACATAAAAATAGATGAGACAGTCATGGTTGGATTGCTTTTGATCTTAGGTCAGTTTGACTAGGTCTGCCTAGGGCATGAGTGCAGATGCAGCAGCATAGACAAAAAGTTTAGTCAGTAATGGCATGTTTCTGGTTTACTGTAAGGGACTTAGGGCTACTATAGCTTTGAGTCAGCTAAAGATTTCTGAATGGAATTTAGGTAAAGGAAAACTAAGTGGAGGCCTGATATTTGGGTTGTTTCTGTTCTGGAATGGTAGACTTTATCTGTCATTTACTTCAACCCAACTACTTGAGCCATATGTAGTTTTAGCAACTGTTTCGACCCTGTGCTTGAGGAGATCTATTGAGTCAAGTACATCAAAATCAATGGAAACTGTAGTTGTGATCCCTGGGCCGGTAGCACGTAAAAAGCACCATCCGAACGTGGCTGATGCCAGCGCTGCTTTGACTGGCTTCTGTGCCAGTGGCACGTAAAAAGCACCAATCCGATCGTGGTCATTGCCAGCCTCGCCTGGCACCTGTGCCGGTGGCATGTAAAAAGCACCCACTATACTCACAGAGTGGTTGGCGTTAGGAAGGGCATCCAGCTGTAGAAACACTGCCAGATCAGACTGGAGCCTGGTGCAGCCTCCTGGCTTCCCAGATCCCCGGTCGAACCGTCCAACCCATGCTAGCATGGAGAACGGACGTTAAACGATGATGATGTTTGATTTCTTGTTTCCCCTGCTCTGTGGAAAAGTTTGTTCTCTCCTACCAGTCTGGGAGGGCCTGTCCTTTCCTACTAATGAGAAGAAAACAACAGCTAACTTCTGTAATACTGTGCAAAAATTTTTTCTTTGCATTAGTGTCAATTAGAGGTGTGGCCTTTTAAAATTATAGATACTGGAAACTGAATGCTTACAAATGTAAAGATGATCTCCGAGCTGTCTGTGTCGACAATGTAGATAATACCTTTTTTGTCCCCAACAATCAGAAAAGAACCATCGGGACAATATCTCAAAGCATCAACGAAGACGTCTGGAAAGAGAAAAAGAGAGAAACAAAATAGTTTGAAATATATAATCAGTATGTTTGTATGATTAAGAAGTTTGCTTCATAATTGTGTGATAATTCTTAAGTTTGTTTAATAGACTATCAATAGAAGAAGCCTGGTATGGATTTTATCTTGTTTACCAGGAATCAAAAGCAGAACAAATTTTAGCATTGCCAGTGCTGGTGGCACGTAAAAAGCACCATTCAAGTGTAACTGATGCCAGTACTGCCTGACTGGCTCTCAAGCCGGTGGCGTGTAAAAAGCACCCACTACACTCGCAGAATGGTTGGCTTTAGGAAGGGCATCCAGCTGCAGAACCATTGCCAGATCGGATTGGAGCCTGGTGCAGCCATCTGGTTTGCCAGCCCTCAGTCAAACCGTCCAACCCATGCCAGCACGGAAAGCAGACATTAATTGATGATGATGATGATGTCATCAGCAAACTTGTGGGCAACATATGGCCCAGTGCTCAACTGGTACTTATTTTATTAACCCTGAGAGGATGAAAAGTAAAGTCAACCTCAGAGGAATTTGAACTCAGAACATAAACGTTTGAAATTTCAGTACAGGACCAGCATTGACCCCAGTGTTCATCTGGTGCCTATTTTATCAAGCCCCCAAAAGGGTGGAAGGCAAAGATGATCTTGGCGAAATTTGAACTCACAGTGTAAAGACAGACGAAACACTGCTAAGCACTGAGTCCTTCATGGTAACAAAGCTGGTAGCTCACTACCTTAATTATAGTATACCGATTTCAAATTTTGGACAAGGCCAGCAATTTTAAGGGAGTGGTCAAGTCGATTACATTGACCTCACTTCATCGACCCCAGAAAGATGAAGGCAAAGTCAACTGGTAGAATTTGAACTCACAATGTAAAGACAGACAAAATGCTTCTAAGCATGTTACCCAGCATGGAAACAATACTTACTTCTTTATTGCCCACAAGGGACTAAACAGAGGGGACCAAGAAGGACAGACAAAGGGATTAAGTTAATTACATCGACCGTGGTGCGCAACTGGTACTTAATTTACTGACTCCAAAAGGATGAAAGGCAAAGTCGACCTCGGCGGAATTTGAACTCAGAACGTAATGGCAGACAAAAATACCACCAAGCATTTTGCCCAGTGCACTAACGATTCTGCCAGCTCTCCACCTTTCTGGCAGATTGCCGTCTTAATCAATAATAGAATCAGATGATCAACACCTATTATGACGGTTTTCACTTTTCTGTAATAGCAGGTCGTGTACTGCTGTTCTCACCCAAAGGAGCCGTTCCCCTTATATTCGTTATTCCTGCTGTTATTAACTCATCAGATACTAAACAGTTTATCTCATCTTTTCCCCACCACTGCACGAATCTCATCACATCACAACTGTACAAATCTCATCTCATCACTGTCCCTGTTCTCACTACAGACAATGACCAGCAAAGCTTCAGACTGAACACTAACAGCATCAGCCCCACCAGCCTGAAAGAGTATAAGGATTGCCTCTTTACCTTTGGAAACATACTGATGATGAGGACAGAGTGACAGTAAAGTTCTGTGTGGTGGAAGTAGGTGATATTTTGAATCAGTAGGTGATATTTTGAAAATAAAGAGATTGTTACTCTCTTTTACTTGTTTCAGTCATTTGACTGCGGCCATGCTGGAGCACCGCCTTTAGTCAAGCAAATCGACACCGGGACTTATTCTTTGTAAGCCCAGTACTTATTCTATTGGTCTCTTTTGCCGAACCGCTAAGTGACGGGGACGTAAACACACCAGCATCGGTTGTCAAGCAATGCTAGGAAGACAAACACAGACACACAAACACATACATACACACATATATATATATACACATATATACGACAGGCTTCTTTCAGTTTCCGTCTACCAAATCCACTCACAAGGCATTGGTCGGCCCGGAGCTATAGCAGAAGACACTTGCCCAAGATGCCACGCAGTGGGACTGAACCTGGAACCATGTGGTTGGTTAGCAAGCTACTTACCACACAGCTACTCCTGCACCTGTTGGGTATAATAATAATTATTCCATCTTCAGGCTCAAGGTCTGAAATTTTGCAGAAGGGGGATAGTCAATAACACTGACTACCGAGCTCCACTAGTATTTATTCCATCAACCATGAAAGGATGTAAGGGCAAAGTGGATCTTGGTGAATTTGAACTCAGAATGTAAAGATGGACGGAATGCTGCCGAGCATTCAATCAGGCGTGCTAATGATTCTGCCAGCTCACTGCCTTAATTAATAGTAAGAAAAAGAAGAACCCTTTCTACAGAAGGCCTGAAATTTAGGCAGGGAGGGGACTAGTCGATCATATCAACCTTGAAAGGATGAAAGGCAAAGTTGACTTTTGTGGGAATTTGAACTCTGAATGTAGCAACAGGTGAATAACCACTAGGCATTTTGTCCAGCGTGCTAATGATTCTGTCAGCTCACCACCTTAATAATAATAATCCTTTCTATTATAGGTATAAGGCCTGATATTTTGAGGTCGGGGACAACACCTCTAACAACTAAGCAACTTGCCTCCACGGTTTTATAGTAATGAGTCAAGTACATCAACATCAAAATAAATATCAAATGGAAATTGTAGTTGTGATACCTGTGCTGGTGGCCTGTAAAAAGCACTATCCAAACGTGGCTGATGCCAGCACTGCCTTGACTGGCTTCTGTGTCGGTGGCACCTAAAAAAGCACCAACCGATCGTGGCCGCTGCCAGCCTCCCCTGGCACGCAAAAAGCACCTACTACACTCACAGAGTGCTTGGCGTCAGGAAGGGCATCCAGCTGTAGAAACACTGCCGGATCAGACTGGAGCCTGGTGTAGCCTCCTGGCTTCCAAGACCCCGGTCGAACTGTCCAACCCATGCTAGCACGGAAAACAGACGTTAAACGATGATGATGATGATGATGATGAACACCATTTTCACCGATGCAGACAGACAGTAATAAAAAGATCAAAGACACTTACCAAACTTCAGAGACGTGGTAAACTGGCAGTCCACAAAGAGAAACAAATTGTTGTTGACAGCAACACAAAATAAATCACCCAACTCTTCAGACACCACGTGAGGATATGATTCACTATCCTGAAGAAGAAGAAAATAGAAAATGCTTGTAAGCTCAGATGTGGCTGTGTGGAAAGAAGCCTGCTTCCCAACTACATGGTTCTGGGTTCAGTCCCACAGTGTAGCACTTTGGGCAAGTGTCTACTATTATACCGTTGGGTAGACCCGTGATGCAACAATTCAGCATAGGGCATCTTGTTTAACTTAAAGGTTATTTTTGGGATGGGGGCAAAAACAGGGGAAAAATTTCAATTATTTATTTAACCTTTTCATTACCAATCCGGCTGAAACTGGCTCTGGCTCTGAGTACAAATGTCTTGTTTTCATAAGATTTGAATTAAAATCTTTCACCAAACCTTAGTCACAATTTATGTTCCTAACACTAGCTTAATGATAATTAAGTTATTTTACTAAATTGTTATATTTAAAATTAATTGTAAGAAACACAGATCATCTCAAAATAAATATGGTAACAAAAGGGTTAAAATATATAATAGAGAAACAATTCTTAACCATTCCGATACCAACCTAGCTGAAACCACCTCTGGCTCTGCAGTACAAATATCTTTCTTTTCTTAAGATTTGAATTAAAATCTTCCACCAAACCTTAGTCACAATTTATGTTCCTAACACTAAGCTGAATGATAACTAAGTTATTTTACTAAATTCTTTGTTATATTTAAAGTAATTGAAAGAAACAGAGAGCATTTCAAAATAAATACAGTAACAAATGGGTTAAGATATATGTAAAGATAAAAAATAGTAAAGCAATAAATACTAAATGGGGGACCAATTTTACTGGTCCACTGTTAGTCTATTGAACCAAAATGTTTAAAAAACAATAAATACTAAACTACTTTGAACCAGTAGTTAGCTAGTTAAATTTTCATGGGAGATTCAAAAGGTGTAGTTATTGTTTCATATGGGCATGTGTATATAAATGTTTTTATGCTGGCGTTTGTTTCAAGCATGGAAGGTGGACACTAAACAATGATGATGTATGCTTTTTGCTTATGTATAGTTAATCTATTCTGTGACTGCTGTGTTTATAGGTTGCCTGTGCATGTGTTTTAGATATCCAGTAATCCCTCGACTTTTTACGTGGCACCGGCATGGGTACTATTATGTGGTACTGGCATGGGTTCTTATTACATGACACCAGCATGGGTGCTGTTCTATGTGGCACTGGTGCTTTTCTACACGATACCAAAACAGGTGGAGGTGAGATGAAAATGAAAGAAATAAAGTGAAGGAGGAAAGGAGAGAAAGACAAAGAGGAAAAAATAATTATATTTTGTAGTTGTGGCCGATACCAGTGCTGCATGACTAGCTCCCGTGCTGGTGGCATGCAATAAGCACCATTCATGCATGGGTTCCCTGTGCTGGTGGCATGTAAAAAGCACCATCTGAACCTTGGTCGATGCGCCCCTCTCCGACTGGCCCCTATGCCGATAGCACGTAAAAAGCGCCATCTGAACGTGGCTGATGCCAGTGCCGCCTGACTGGCTCCTGTGTCAGTGACACGTAAAGAGCACCCACTACACTCTCAGAATGGCCGGCATTAGGAAGGGCATCCAGCTGTAAAAACATTGCCAGATCAAAATGGAGCCTGGTGCAGCCTCCTCGTTTGTCAGACTCTGTCAAACCATCCAACCCATACCAGCATGGAAAACGGACGTTAAATGATAATGATTCTTTTCTACTCTAGGCAGAAGGCCCGAAATTTTGGGAGAGGGAGCCAGTCGATTAGATTTACCCCAGTATGCAACTGGTACTTAATATATCAACCCCGAAAGGATGAAAGTCAAAGTCGACCTTGGCAGAAAAAATAAATACATTATACATAAAAGGGTAGCAAGCTAATAAAGAGAAAAAGAAAAAAAAGGATCTTACCTCATTGCTGCCGGATGATAGTGTCGCAAATGTATTAACTTGGTACAGAGCAGTACCAGTCTCATAACGGGGTCCAAAGTTTATAGTTTCATCTGCACCAAATGCAGAGTGTAACTCATCCCAACTCGACATTTTCCTGGGAAAGCAGATCAAACCAGTGAGTCACTTTTCTGATATTCCTGCCTCTACGCATTCTTTCAGGTGTCTGAAGGAATGTGTATCTGCAGTAAATTCATAATAATTCCAAGTTTACTGTAAGAATGCATTTAATAAATCATCAATTTTGATGGAGTAAATAAACAAACTTAAGAACCTGTATTAAGTACTTGTCTTGTTTACAAATAAACATGCAAAGATGGTTTCCTTTTTATGTTTTTACCCCCCATTTGCCAAGCAAGTATAAAATGGGCTGATTTTATCTGGCACATTAGAAACAAACTGGAAATGTCCAGAAACTGGTCTGAAGAATACTTCTCTTTGGTGAATCATTATGTAACTATACAACTGTTATATATGTATATAATGTGTATGCACCTTCAAATCAAGAGTTAATGATGTAACTGAAAGTGAATTATGAAACAGCTGTAACCAAACAGTTATATCTTATTTGCTTCTCACTTCTGAATTTTAATTGCAGGGTATGCCCTGACACATCTTCACCACCATCCCCCTTCTCTTCCAGATAAGGAAGTGTTTCTTGGATTTTCAGGTGTGTAGCCATGTTAAATTACATCCTAAATTTAATTGATGTGTCCTGACTGCAAGATATCCAGCTAGATTGCTCCATGCGAGTTTGAGCCTTCAAATCAATATTTTCTATTATATTCACACACACATACATTGAGTTTGGGTTAAAGCTCTTCTCTGATGAGCAAGGCAGTGCAATGAATTGAAGATTACCAGATCATACATTTAAAATCTCAAAATAACTATACATGTGAACTCCACTCCTGGACATTGTTTCGTCATAGCTTTCAGAAAAATGGATATTTCTTAAATGAAATTTTCAACTCTGGGATGTGTGGCACCTTGGGCAAGTGTCTTCTATTATGGCCTCAGTCTGACCAAAGCCTTGTGAATGGATTTGGCAGGCAGAAACTGAAAGAAGACTGTCACATGTGTGTCTCTCCAACTCCCATCACTACTTGACAACTGGTGTTGATGTGTTTACGTCAGAGTAAATTAGCGGTTGGGCAAAAGAGACTGACAGAGTAAGTACTAGGCAGATTCGCTTGGTGGTGCTCCAGCATGTCTGCAGTGTAATGCCTGAAACACATTTCAGGTGGTATAGATTACAATTATATTGGAATTTGATGTGAGAAAAATAAATAGTAGGGGGTGGGGGTCGGAGAATTCACACACCTCATCAGAATGTATGAGGAAACAAAGTCGAGATGTAGAAATTATCCAACTCCATCCCCAATTGCGTTTTTTCTTACATGAAATTCCCACACCTATTTAAAAAAAAAATTCATTAAAAACTATCTATTTTTCAGAAAGTTATGAGGAAAGAAAGTCAGTGGCGGGGCACATATCTTTAGCTATGCTCTTTTTTTTTAAACAATCGGAAGAGGTTTAGAAATTTGGCTGCTACTTCTATTAAGCCAAGTAACTACATAAAGGTTTCCCTTAGTCTCACATCATACAAAGCGGAATTCTGCTTCTAGCACGCCATTATAACCCCTCATAACTTCTTTATTGTTTGGAATTTTAAGAAAGTTTCTGCGAATTTGCATTCTTCTACACACGGGAATTCACACACGATTATGTAAAAAAGTTTTTAAATTTTTCTAAAGAAAAAAAAAAAACAAAACTTTTTTCGAATAAAAAAATGTTATTTTTTTTTTCGAATATCACAGTTTAATCTGGCTCAAATCCCAGCTATAACCATGAAATGTATTTATGGAGAGAAAGATAGTGAAAAACATCTATACGTCAGACCGACAAACAAACGAGGAGGATACGAGGTGGTCGTGAAATTTGCTAAAAATAACAGCTAAATAAGCCTTAACTAACGCACCAAAAATTTAATATGCGAGTGCATAAAGGCACATTTTCCACAACAAATTCGGTTATAAACCTAATCTACATCTATAATACATTCCTGGAAAATTTCATTAAAAAATATCCATTTTTTGGAAAGCTATGACAAAAAGTCCGAGTGGGGGTACATAACTGTAATTATGCCAAAAACTCGATCGAAGCAGGCTTCACAGCTGACTTGTTAGCTTTTTGTTTTCTCAAGCTTTAAATTATTTATCCAAGTTTATGCCAATGGTTCACTTTAGTTGTTTCCCTTTATTCATTTTGTTTTTAATCATAATGACCCGTCTTTTCGAATTCTGAGAAGATGCCGAAAAGCGATATTTACACGGAATGGCAACTGTTGCTTTCACCTCACTTTTCGTAATAGTTTAAAAATATATAAATGTGTGTATATATATATTATAAACGGGTACTACTAGCGAACAGTGCCCCCCCCCACCGGTGCGCGCTAGCTAGACGTAAGTAGTCGATCCTAAATAATTTTTTAAAACTAAGTAAATAAATTATTTTTATAAACAAACTAAGGTTAGGGTTTAAAAAATTATTTAGGATCGACTACTTACGTCTAGCTAGCGCGAATTCGCGAGTGCGCGCACCGGGACCACTGTTCCCCAGTAGTACCCTGTAAACGTTTATAGCTGAAGATTCTAGAGTATTAAATGCTTCCTGTAGTCAGGAAAACGATGTGTGCTACTTGTAGGTACTTTCTTTGAGACACCCCGCCACCCGGGGAGGTGGGCGGGTGGAAAAAAAAAACAAAACAAAAAGTGATGGAAGTGGTTTAAAATATAAGAGAAAAATAAATATATTTGAACTGATTAAAACTACCTTTTTCATAACAGTTGTTGATCGGAAAGAAAGAGACCATTTAAAAATGAAAACTCGACTGGGATTTAATCACAATGTTTAGATTTGACAGTTCAAAATTTGGCGCTCACCATTACAAATTAAACGTTTCTAATGTAGACGACAGAGCGACAATGAATGAGTCTGGTATTTAATAACCAGGTTTTATTTAAAAGTGTCATCTTTATTCGATGGCCACACTTAGTATAGTTACTCAATCAAAACACCCATTTTTAGGTGTAAATGTAACAATAATTGCATAAGCGCTCGCCTATTTTCATTTAACCTATTTATTATTAGTCTGCTGTTTATTATTTTTATACTTGTTACCCAGCGGAGATGACCTGTTGCCCAAAACCGAAGATTTAGAATAGCAACAATAATCATAATCCTATATATAGTTATAATAAAATTAAAGGAAGGAATTCTAAGGGAATAAAATATGATTATTTTTCGGGAATAGCTGCCTCACTTAAATTCGGATTTCTTTGTTTTGGCCGGGATTTTTCAAATTTTTGCATCAGACACTTCAAAACAATGGGTCTCAAGTTGTTTCTATAAAAAAATCTTTTTTAATCGATGATTTTAAACGACTGCCCCTCCTCCACTCTCAAACTTGTTCTTTCCCCCCTCTCGGTTTTGGATTTATAGTTTTCATGTGGTTTTGTATTATATATGAATCATATACATACGTGCTGTATTCCAATAAAAGTTTCTAAAAAGAAAACACAACGCTTCGCTGTAGGGTGCTTGCGATAGAAACTTAGGAAAGAATTTTGGTCAAACTAAGGGTCTGACTCGGTTATAAAAACTTGTTTTGGCACTTGGGTTTGGTTAATAATATGTAAAAAAAATTTAATGAAACAACACACTTTATAATGTAAATAAACATACATGTAATTGGTCCCAACAAAATTAAGCTAACATGCGAAATATCTAACTACGTTTAACGTAAATAAAATTTCTTTTGCGATATTTCTAATTCATATTTTTAAAAAAATGATTCTTTATTACACTTAAGGTAGAAGAAAAATTGAAATACTTCTAAAAGTAAAGTTAACAACTTTCGAGTCTTGTCAAAACAGAAAATCATATACAGGGTGGCCCAAAAGTAGGTTTACGGTTATCAACATTCTTCAAACCTCTCTTCAGAACACTCTGGCACAAATTCCCATCTCCATCAGTTTTAGTGAATGCGTCAGAAATGTAATTTTTAAATTCATTTACTGTTCTGGGAATTTTCGCATAAACCTTGTTCTTTACAACACCCAAAAAAAGAAATCCATTAGTGTCAGGCCAAGTGAACACTGTGGCCATTCCATGCTGCCCAGTCTGCCAAACCAACGCTGTGGAATGGATTGGTTTGTCAACGCATAATGTGGAGGTGTTCCATCTTACTGAATAATGGTTCCATTTTTTTTATATATATAATTAAGATCTAAACTGTTAATATATGAATACAAAAGAGATAGTTGAATAACTGTAAACCTACTTTTGGGCCACCCTGTATACTCAATGATTTATTGATTAAATATATATATATATATTAGTACGTTTATATATAGTGCGTGTGTTTTTATTGGCTAAACTGGCAAAATGACCATTCCGAACTATAACAATGTTATATATATATATAGGGATAGTATTATTAAAATACCACCACGAGTGGTAAACGAATTATCAGCCGTACAGGCAAATTAATAAAATACATACATACAATATTAGATATGTACATATATACACAAGGGTACTACACGAGTACCTGTATCGCTAAAGATAGAAGTCAAAAAAATACTTCTGTACCACCGAATAGTCACAAATCCATTACAGACATGATAGGAAATATATATATACGAACACACAATTAGGTTTATAGAATTCTATATACACTATTACAATGAAAAAAATCCATTCTTGAAGGAAGAAAATATAGTGCTTATTTATTTATTCCCATTGTTTAGAATTAATCACGAATTATCTTGTAGGTCCCATATTTCAATTATATGATTGTTTATCTTCAGACTGACATTATAGAGTTGGTGGTGAGAGGCTAAGACTGGGTGGTTTTAACATAAAACAGAATATTTGGGGGTGGATATAACCGGTTTAAATGCTAGAAGATTATATACCCATTAATTGAACATGTAATATTGCATTAAATAATAAAAAGAGTTCGGAAAAAGATAATTCATTCGCGAAAGGAGAAAATACAACTAGAAACATTTGTCAAATGTAAAGCTTATGTATTCACACCATGTAAAATTAATCTTGCATCATTTCATGACTTTGAGATTTCAATGATGTGATTGTATATTTTTAAAATGACACAATAAGGTAGCTATGAATGACAATATCTGACTAGTTGGAACATAAAATAGGGAGAATAGTTTGGCCGGTTTAAACACTAAAGGGTAAAATTAAAGAAGAAAATACCATTTGCTAACTTTGTTAAGTTGTGAGTGAAAATCTATGGTTGTACATGGTGAAGAAAAATGAATGAATAGTTATTCGTTTTGAAGCCAAAAGTGCGGAAAATTAAATAAATATTTGCTATTAACATTAATGTAGTACATAAGTTTATAATAGGCTTCAATAAAATAATATATAAGGTGAAAAACATGAACTCACATCGATTGACATCAATTGTTGATCTTCAAGAATCCCGCCACATTCAAGTCGCGGCAAAGTCTCGTCACTATAAACGAGAATCTAACGAGAATTTGCAGACTACGATGGCCGTCTCCGTGAGGCAAGCACGTGTTGCCTTCGCTCGTTTCTATAAACACAGGCGAGCCGAGGTCAGCGGTTCCTTCTTAATCAAATCATTTCCTCACCACTGTCGATGCTCTTCGAATAGTTCGACGACTGCTTGGCAAAAGCGTAGTAAGCATGGAGAAATAGATGTGGACATCGGGATGAGGTGTGTTTATATCTATATATCTGTCTGTCCTTCCTTATTTTCTCGTTCTCCACAATATATGTCTATAATAATAATAATTAATTTATTTATTGGCCACAAGGGCTAAACAAAAATCAAATTAAAACCTGTAGGGACAAAACACAGGATGAAAGTTACAAAGGGTTTTGTCCGTTTCAAAAAAATCCGTGTAAAAAATTCAGAGATAACGAAAATATTTAATATTAATAATAATAATAATTTCTCCCTGGTTGTATCAAACCCTTAAACCAAATGAATCTCCGATACCGTTTCCATTACCTGTCTATATTATTTCTTGGAGCGGCATGCGTGTCACAACGTCCGTCCATGTCTCGTAGAAGGAATCTTGTTTGTTGTCATTGCTATGTTCAATGACATTGCCACCGGCTTTTTTTTTTCCTTTACGAAAATAAAATCTATCGTTTTAAACTTTTCAATTAAATGTTGTGCTGCGAAATATGTTAATTGAATATCATTTAAAGGGGCTTTTTTAAAACTTGGCTTTCAATTAAGTTTTTATTCTTTAATTTGAAATAGTTCTTTATGTTTTAGAACTTTTAAGTAGGTTTTCGCTTCTAAAAAATTCGTTGGCGGAATTGCAGATTAATGCCTCATACCTCATAATAGCTCTTTATGTTTTATAACTTTTAAGTAGGTTTTCGCTTCTAAAAGATTCGTTGGCGGTATTGCAGATTAATGCCTCATACCTTATAATAGCTCTTTATGTTTTAGAACTTAAGTGGGTTTTTGCTTCTAAAAAATTCGTTGGCAGAATTGCAGATTAATGCCTCATACCTCTTGGGAAAGGATACCTTTACGGAAAGAAAGTAGGGTACAAAAATGTGTGTGTGTGTGGAAATATTTAATATAAACCTAAACATCTTGTTGCACATATTGAACTTGTTGCGATGTTACCTGTGACAGGTAGTTGTCATAGTACCTTTGAGCGAAAAACGGTTACTTGCATTTAAATCAACATTGTTGTACTTCACTATCATCTGCCGTGTTTTCAGGGTTCGAATGTGACGGGCAGCCTTTGACGACTTCTCTATCCTATAGGGTTTTTAATCCAATATTTACACGCTTTTATTTATAGCATAATCTACTTCGAGTTCGACTGTTAAAAACGAATTCTTTAACATCATCATTGTATTTTTAATCAAGACTTTTTATTATCACTTATTATTCTGATGGAACTCAGTATATTCGACTATTTTACTTTTCTTATTCTTTCCTATTTCTTGATTACAATCCTTCAGAACTTAATTTAATTAGATACAATAGCATGTGTAGTACAGACATAAAAGTCTTTAAAACATTTTTGTTCAGAGACTCACATGTTCTACCCAGAGCAACACATTTTCTTTAGATATGAGAATTTGTTAATTTGCCTTCCTGCCATATTCTTGCCTATGATACCATGTTACTCAAATGATTTTAATTGTGTAGTATAATTAAATTCATAAGTAGTATCCCAGACATTTCAGTTAATTGATTGCAAACTAGTGTTTAGTTTTCTCTTGACATCTATTTTTTGTACATGTGTAAATGAAATTTATTGGAAGAAAATAAAATTGCAAAAGAATATAGTTTTTTGTTACTTAGATTTATTTTCTAATTTGTTTTAGGAAATTAAAAATAACTACGGGTAAATATGCCAGATTTGCGGATGGTGCTGCAGTGGTTGAGGTATGTATTGGTTTCAAATTTTGGCACAAGGCCAGCAATTTCAAGGGAAGGGATAAGTCAATTACATCAACCCCAATATTCAACTGGTATTTATTTTATTGATCCTGAAATAATGAAAAGCAAAGTCAATGTCAGTGGAATTTGAACTCGGAATATAAAGACGGATGAAATGCCACCAAAGCATCTTGTCCAGTATGCTAACAAGCTGCCTTGTTGAAGTATGTGTTAATTAACTCAGGCCTGGTCAACTTCAATTACACTGCAGACCACTTTAATCACAGAAAAATTTTTGAGAGCCACTTGTATACTTTATGCACTAATAGTCAAATAATCAAATTATAGAATCAATAATTTTTCATACTTTTCGTTTGTTTAAAATTATAAAATTCTAGGCTATTGCTTTATTGCCACTTATAAATTTTAGATTTATTTTCATACAAATGTTTTACACAAACAATTTTATTTTGAAGTTAAACACAATGAAGAGGTCACCTATTTCAAGAAAGTATCAAGTGGGCCCGTGGGCCTCAGGTTGGCCAGCCCTGAATTAACTCATACTTCCAAATAAATAAGACTTTTCATAGTTGAAGCTAAATATCAACTGCAGTGACTATAGAAAGATTTGGAAGTGCTATGGACACTGCCCTACTTTCTTAGCTAAAATAAAATTCTTTCTACTATAGGTACAAAGGCTGAAATTGTAGGGGAGGGGGCCAAGCAATTACATTGACATCAGTATGTATTTTATCAACCCTGAAAGGATAAAAGGCAAAGCTGACCTCAACAGGATTTGAGCACAGAACATATAGCAGGAAGAGATGCTGTGGGGCATTTTATTGCTTTTATCTAATGTGCTAACAATTTTGGTAGTGAAAAACATACTTTTGATCAAATTCTTAGCAGTTCTATACCAATTGCTCATAACAAGTGACAAAAATAATTCTTCTAAGTTCCCTTCTTATCCCATAATGCATTAAAATTTGCATCCTCTGGCTACGCATTTCGCCCGGCGTGCTAACGTTTCTGCCAGCTCGCCGCTTTCATTTCGCTGTCATTTCTTGCAGACCCTTTGTAGTATTTTACGGTTGCTTAACGAAATACGGTGTCCCTACATGTTATTAATTTTTCCTTTCCGTTTCCAAAACGATAGTAGGATAAGATTTGACTGTCATTTCTTGCAGACCGAGGAACTACGTAGGAAAGGGTACTTTCTCCTTGATGCATAAATACCAACAGTATATATATATATTGAGGTTGAATCAATCAATTTAACGTCGCTTTAATGAAAGAATCATATGAAATGGGGAGGATGAAAACCGTTGTTTTCAAGTCAGAAAAATGTTTTGTGAGTTCAAATCCTAGTGAGTTGTGTATATAACTAACAAAATTCTCGGGCAAGAAAACCAACAAACAAACATAAATTACCAGTTATGTACTGGGGTCGATTTGTATTTACGTAAGAAACCTTTACGAAATGGATTGTACATGCTTGTTACTAAGTGTTTGCCGGAGTTACTTCCCTTTGCATAATCTCGCTATGGTGGCTTATTCTTGTATGATATATCTTAAATATAAGCTATATTGTTTTAAGAATTATGAAGAGATTAAAAATAAAGGTGCCAGCCTCATGCTTTATGTATTAAATTTAATCCATCGCCCAGTTTAACATTAGTATTAGGCCTCTGGTTGTTTGACTTCAGCAGTGGTCACTCTGTTGGGAGATTTCTTACCTGGTGTCCAGTTTAAGGATTCCTTCCTTCCTACTTCCTGTTCCTCTCGGAGTCCCTGTAAAGGGTCATGGGTATTATTATCTTGCCTTTGATTAACCATTTCGTTACCGTATTTATATTGAGATGCTCTTTGTTTCTTTCAATTCATTTTGAATTTAACAAAGAATTTAGTAAAATAATTTAGTTATCCTTAAGCTGGTGTTAGGAACAGAAATTGTGACTAAGGTTTGGTGGACGATTTTAATTCAAACCTTATGAAAATAAGACATTTATACTACAGAGCCAGAGTTGGTTTCAGCCAGGCTGGTATTGAAAGGGTTAAGCTTTAAAAAAATGAGACAGCATTTTCCTTTTGGTGGTTTTATGCCCTTTTGTTAGTAATAAGCACGTCATTCTTGTCTTGTGTATATGACATGTTTGCATGTATTTTCCATACAGTTAAAGGACAGGCTAATGTAAGTTATTAGGACAAATATTATAGGAACATGCGTGTATTTGCAGTGAAGAAACTTGCTTCACAACCGTGAGGTCTTGGGTTCAGTTCCATTGCATGGTACCTTGGGCAAGTGTCTTCTAGTATAATCCCAGGCCCACCAAAGCCTTGTGAGTGGATTTGGTTGACAGAAACCGAAAGAAGTCTAAGGCGGCGAGCTGGCAGAAACGTTGCCAGGTGAAATGCTTAGCGGTATTTTGTCTGAGACATTCTATTAAACTGTAAAAAGTTCTCAATTTGTAGTGAAATATTTCAACCAAATTTCAAATTTTATTTCAGTTTGGTGGCACAGCAGTATTAGTAACGGCGGTGTGCTCAGAAAAGCTCTCTTCTTCTGGATTTATGCCACTAACAGTAAGTATATATATCATCACGAAGGCCTACACCTTTGATGCTTATTTATTTTTTTTTTAAGGCTGTTTCCTCAACTTGGTTGAGATGTTGATGTTACATTTCAATTGGTATTCTTTTCAGCTATACTCTTTTTTTTACTCTTTTACTTGTTTCAGTCATTTGACTGTGGCCATGATGGAGCACCGCCTTTAGTCGAGCAAATCGACCCCAGGACTTATTCTTTGTAAGCCTAGTACTTATTCTATAGGTCTCTTTTGCTGAACTGCTAAGTTACGGCGACGTAAACACACCACCATCGGTTGTCAAGTAATGTTGGGGAGGCAAACACAGACACACAAACATACACACACACACATACATATACATATAGACATAGACGATGGGCTCTTTCAGTTTCTGTCTACCAAATCCACTCACAAGGTTTTGGTCGGCCCGAGGCTATAGTAGAAGACACTTGCCCAAGGTGCCATGCAGTGGGAATGAACTCGGAACCATGTGATTCGTAAGCAACCTACTTACCACACGGCCACAAGTTGGGCTTGGGTTTGAACCTGCAACCATTATTGTTACTGAGACTGATGCTTTAACTGCTTACCTATTGTGCCTGTGGATATTAGAGCTGTTGTTTTTAAGGCGCTTAGATTTCATTTGCTTCCTGAGACAAGGAATTACTATTATTATACAATGGTAAAAGGCAGCAAATTGGTAGAATTGTTACCATGCCAGACAAAATGCTTAATGGCATTTCTTTTGACTCTTTACATTCTGAGTTCAAATTCTGTCGAGATCAAACTTTGCCCTTCGTCCTTTCAGAGTTGCTTAACTAAGTACTGGAGGTAAGGTCATTGATTTTCCGCACCTCTAAATCTCTGTTAGCCTTGTGCCAAAATTTAAGCACCATTCGAGCATGATTGATGCCAGTGCAGCCTGACTGGCCCCCATGCCAGTGGTACGTAAAAAGCACCCACTACACTCTTGAAGTGGTTGGCATTAGGAAGGGCATCCAGCTGTAGAAGCCTTGCCAAATAGGATTGGAACATGGTGCAGCCTGCTGGCTTGTCAGTCCTCAATCAAACTGTCCAACCCATGCCAGCTTGGAAAGTGGACGTTAAACGATGATGATGATCAGGCAGTAGAATGGCAAGTCTTTAGAAAGTCAGATAAAATGCCTTGCTCTATATTAGGGGTTCTCCACCATTTTAATCTATAGACCCAGCTTTGATTATTATTTTATTTTTGTGGCCCTCCATAACCATTTGATGTTTAAAAACTAGTTTTGATAGAAGCTTCTTTCAAAACTCCTATTTTGTTTTTCACACATTAACTCGTGTAGGTTGAACTACGTAAAATGTTAGAGAAAGAAACTTAACTATTTCTTGCAATACATATCATTACATATATCTAAAGCAAAATTTTTTCAGGGGCCCTTAAAATACGACTGTGGATTCCCAATTTACTATTTTGTTGTGTGGACCCCCAAAATTCTTGTATGGACCCTAGATGAGAACTTCTGCTCTTTATCTTTCAGCTGAAATTTCTGCCAAAGTTGTTAAAAATAGTCTTAGTTACATTGTGGGGTTGATATAACCCCCTCATTCACCACCGACCCTAAATTATTGACCTTGCCCCTGTCATCGTTATTTCAATGTCTGCTTTTCCATGTTGTCCTGGATTGCACAGAATTTGTCAAGGTGGATTTTTCTACTGCCAGGTGCCCTTCCTGTCACCTACCCTCAACCATTTCCAAGTAAGGTAATATTTCTCAATCACCGGACAGGTTTCTCATGGAAGATTAGAAATCGACACCACTTGCATGAAGGTGACACTTGTTTACAACTATCACATGATATTACCGCAAGGGGACACACCCACATACTCTCACTCACATACACACACATACATACACACACACACACACACACAGAGGATGATATGTATATGTGTGTCTGTGCATGTGTATGTAATGATGGGTTTTCTCAGTTTCCATCTACCAAATCCACTCAAGGCTTTCGTTGGCCTATAGAAGACATTTGCCTGTGGTGTCACACAATGAGACTGAACTCTAAGGCACATGGTTGTGAAGCAAACTTCTAAACCACACAGCCACACCATGTTGTTGCCTACCAAATTTCACTCATGTCGTTAGTCAACTGGTGTGTATCACAGAAGGCCATTGTCCAAGGTGCTACGCAGTGAAATTGGAATCTAAAACTGTTGTTGTGAAACAAACAGTTTATCCACACAGCAATTCCTCCTTGTCCTGCTGCTCCTGCACCTGCTCCTCCTTCTCCTCTTCCTCCTTCTCCTCTTCTCCTTCTCCTCTTCTCCTTCTCCTCTTCCTCCTGCCCCTCTTCCTCCTGCCCCTCTTCCTCCTGCCCCTCTTCCTCCTGCCCCTCTTCCTCCTGCCCCTCTTCCTCCTGCTCCTCTTCCTCCTGCTCCTCTTTCTCCTCCTGCTCCCCATCCTCCTCGTCCTCCTGCTCCTTGTCCTCCTGCTCCTTGTCCTCCTCATTCTCCTCATCCTTGGCTTGCTCCAGCTCGTCCTCCTGCTCCTCAACCTCCTCGTCATTGTTGTCCTCCTCTTCCTCCCCCTCCTCTCCCTTTTCTATGCTTGCAGGGTCAGGTGGAATTTGTTAAGACAAATTTTATACAGCTGAATGCCTTTCCTGTTGCCAACCCTCACCTGAAATTTCCCCCATGGCCAGACATGTTTTTCCTGGAAAACTAGAAACAAACAAACAATATTTCTTGTATGATAGTAAACCTTGTTTACAATCATTGCAACATGTCAAGACAAGGGTATGTATACACACACACACACATGGCAGGCTTCTTTTAGTTTCTGTCTACCCAGTCCATGTGCAAATCTTTGCTCATCCTGGTATTATAGTAGAAAACACTTGGCCAAGGTACCATGCTGTGGGATTGAACCAACGATCACAACGTTGTGAAACAAGCTTCTTAATTACACAGTCATTTGTTTTTAAATATTTAAATATTTACAGTGGAGATGCGTGGCTTAGTGGTTAGGGTGTTAGTCTCATGATTGTAAGATTGTGGTTTCGATTCCTAGACCGGGTGACACATTGTGTTCTTGAGCAAAACACTTCATTTCATGTTGCTTCAGTCCACTCAGTTGGCAAAAATAACTAACGCTGTGATGGACTGGCATCCCATCCAGAAGGGGAATTTATATGCCATGGAATCTGGGAAACCGGCTCTTCTGAGTTGGCAAGACTCGGGGAGGAACTTTACTTATTTTTTTACTTTTAATATTTTCAGGTGGATTTCCGACAGAAAGCTGCAGCAGCCGGTCGTATACCTACCAATTATTTACGAAGGGAAATTGGTAGTACGCAACACGAGATATTAACAAGTAGAATGATAGGTAATTATTGCTTTAACACTTATAACATTTGGTAATATTTGTTATTTATTTCAGATTTCAGGCAATGAGCTGGCAGAACCGTTACCATGCTGGACCAGATCCTTAGCAACATTTCTTCTGACTTCATGTTCTGAGTTCAAATTCTGCTAGAGTCGACTTTGCCTTTCATCTTTTTTGGGTTGAGAATATAAATACCTATTTCTTTACTACCCACAAGGGTCTAAACACAGAGGGGACAAACAAGGACAGACAAACGGATTAAGTTGATGATATCGACCCCAGTGCATAACTGATACTTATTTAATTGACCCTGAAAGGATGAAAGGCAAAGTCATCCTCGACGGAATTTGAACTCAGAACGTAGTGGCAGATGAAATATCGCTAAGCATTTCACCCGGCGTGCTAACGTTTCTGCCAGCTTGCCGCCATAAGAATATAAGTACCAGTTGAACACTGAGGTTGATGTAATCATCTTACCCCCGCCTCCCCACTCGAAATTACTAGCCTTGTACCAAATCTGCATTTGTTAGTTCTAATTTAAGGTGTTGGTCCAGTAGAATTATTTAGCACATTGGACAAAATGCATTTTGCTTATGTTTATGTTGTGAGTTCAAATTCAACTGAGGGTGAACATTGTGAAGTCGATGACATAGGTACCAGTTAAGTCTTGGAGTCTATGTAATTTGCCTACTCTCCTCCCTTAGAATTTCAGGCCTTGTGTCTTGAGCAGAAAAGATTATAAATTTCAAAGATGTCAATTTTTATCTTTTTTTTTAATTTTCTTTTGGCAAAAGATTTTATGATAGGAGATCATTTGGCAAAAATTGAAACAGTTGCTTTGAGGTAGATTTATGATAACTATGTAAGATGTACATACAGTTATATTCACTTGTACTAATTCAGAAACATTGAAACATGCTGGTGTCGCAGAAAAAAAGCACCTGTGTTGTACCTTATAAAAAGCAGTTGTGCTGGCACCATATAAAAAGCAGTTGTGCTGGCACCATATAAAAAGCACCTGTGCTCGTACCACATTGAAAGCACCTGTGCTGGCACCATATAAAAGGCACCTGTGCTGGCACCTATGGTGACACCTTATAAAAAGCACATGTGCTCGTGCCACATTGAGAGCACTTGTGCTGGCATCATATAAAAAGCAGTTGTGCTGGCCTCATATAAAAAGCACCTGTGCTCATGCCACATTGAAAGCACCTGTGCTCGTGCTGGTACCACGAAGAAAGCACCTGTGCTAGCGTTATGTAAAAGGCATTTTATGCAGGCAGTCATGAAATTGCATTGTCGTTTAAGCAATGTTCCAAAATATAATTTTTAAGTAATACATTTAATTAATGTTTTTAAGAACAATGAATGTTTATGTGGTTATTCATTTCCTTTTTGCACCTGTGCAGACTCATAGATACACACATATATGTATATCATATGTTTATCTATCTTGATACCTCGCCAGATATTTTTTTATATGTGAATATTTGATATATTGTAGCAATAATAATTTGCGTGTGGCTGTTTCACCAGCGCCAAATGGCTGTCAAATTTCGGATCTTTTCGGTTTGAACAGCAGTTTTGAACATAATTTCTGAGTAACTAAAAAATTTTAAACTTCGTATACTGGTAGAATGTGTTTATAAAACATGTTTTTCTCTTGGCTTTATTGAAAAAATTCTATAGTTTGTAAGATATTTGTTGTTTTTTTCTTCAAATTCTGCAATTTCAACCAATCACTGACGTCTGTTGAGGTAAAAAAAACATTCTGTGCTGTATGAATATGCCCCTCGTTTAAGAAACAGATTGGGTTTATTTACATTTGTGAAGAAAAAAAAGATACCCTTTCCCCCACCCCTAACCCTAACTAACCCTAACCCTAAAAGAGATTAAAATGCAATAGATCGATACTAGGGTCATAATTATGGGTGACAATTTCATATGACACCGCTAGAAAAACTGCCGTTCAAACCGAAAAGATCCCAAATTTCCCTTAAATTACATCCTGTCATCTTTAAAAAAAAAAGGACAGGATTTTAACTGCTGGATACTATGATACTATGTCTGTTCAGTCAGGGCGGACCTTGAACCGAACAACAACAACAACAGTAGCGGGATTCTCATCTCAAAGTGTGGAACCCGTTGTCATCGAGACAAACTTAGGTACGCAGAGTTATCTACCTTACCCAGCGTCATGATTCCAGTTCTGTTAAGTTTTGAAATCGTGAGACATGTGAAAGTGTCAGCTGTTGATCTCACATTAATTCTAATAATCAGTCGGTAAACATCAGAAGATGAGAATTTAAAGAGAAGAGAAACACGGTCTATTGTAATGATGCTGATGGAAAATGATAGGGGATTTAAGATGGAATTCAGTTTCATCACATGATACAGATTGGGGTAAAGGGAGCTAAACAGCTTTAGATTGCGTCCCTTTGATGGAATGTATCTCTTGCTTATCTCCCCTGCAAATTAAAAATTTTCTTTCTGTCAATCTTTGAAAGTCTCCTTATATGTCAGGGGAAGTAATCTTTTTCTCTTTCTGCTATTCTGTCTGGTTTTCACAAGTTTGCACAGATAAATTAAGAGCTGGAGTTCTTACGGCTAAGATTACTAATAAATGGAAAATATTTCTGATTGAGAGTGAAATGCTTTATAGAGCAAGCACAGCTGTGTGGTTAAGGAGCTTGCTTTGCAACCGCGCGGTTTCCGGTTCAGTCTCATTATGCGTCATTTAGAGCAAGTGTTTTCTACTATAGCCCCCTGAGCCCATAAATAGCTTGTAAGTGAATTTAGTAGACGGAAACTGAAAGATGTGTATATGGAAGCCCGTCGTATATGTATTCACACACACATACACCTTCATCATCATTTAGCGTTCTTTTTTCATGCAGGCATGGGTCAGACTGTTTGACTGGAACTTGTAAGCTGGAGAGCTGCACCAGGCTCCAGTCTGTTTTGGTTTGGTTTCTACAGCTTGATGCCCTTCCTAATGCCAACCACTCCACAGAGTGTACTGGGTGCCTTTTGTATGTCACTGGTACTTGCCACTAAGTCGCTAAGCTTTGTGTCTTCTGAAGTGTAGCAAATCACCAACAGTCTCGGTCACTTGTCATCTCCTCCATGAAACTCAACATCCAGAGATCATATTTCATCACCTCATCCCACATCTTCCTGGGTTGACTTCTTCCCCCGTGTTCCCTCCACAGTTAGAGATTGGCATTTTTTACACAGCTCTCCTCAACCATGCACATGGCCATACCAGTGCCGTCTTCTCTCTTGCACACTACATCTGATGCCTCTTGTACCCAGTTCATCTCTTTAGACACACAAACTCTATCGTATGTGAAACCCTGACGTTACCCATCCACCGAAGCATACTAGCTTAATTTTTTTCAAGCCTTTGTGTGTCCTCTGCAGTCACAGCCCGTGTTTCACTACCATGTAGCATGGCTGTTTGCACACAGGCATCATATAATCTGCCTTTCACTCTGAAGGAGGGACCCTTTGTTACCAAAAAAGATAGCAGCTCTCTGAGCCTTCAACCAGCCAGTTCTTTTTCTAGCAGCTACACCCTTAGAGCATCCTCCTCCACTGCTGCTTTGGTCACCTAGGTAACGGAAGCTATCTACTACATCTAAATATTAACCCTGGGCATATGACAGTCTTTTGTTTGTACAGTCCTAGTGTTTATTGTGCCTACATATCTGCCTCACACAAAGACTACTTTCTCTGTTTACCTTCCTCTGATACTGCTGCACCTCTTATGTGTCCGTAGCTGGCACCAGGTACACTTTATGTTGTTTCTACCTATGCCGTATCTACATGTCAAGCAGGGCCATCTCCCTGAAGGGATTTATGATTTGTCTGTTTCTTTACTTACTAAGACTGGTCTTTGCAAAATTAGCTCTCAGACTCTTTCTATTCTACTCTAGGCACAAGGCCCGAAATTTTGGGGGAGGGGTCCAGTCGATTAGATTGACTCCAGTACGCAACTTTTACTTAATTTGACCCTGAAAGGATGAAAGGCAAAGTCGACCTCGGTGGAATTTGAAATCCGAACGTAAAGACAGATGAAATACCGCTGAGCATTTCGTCCAGCGTGCTAATATATCTAAGGCCCTTTGATTCTAGACCTTGCTCTCACGCCTGAAATTTCTTTCCTAGTTCTGGTAGTGATTCAGCAATAAGAGCAAAGTCATCAGCATAGAGGAGCTCAGGTATATTGAGTATTAGTACACATTTCTGTAGCATTTTTATTTAGAAGACAGCTGCATTAAATAACTTCACATCTAACATTATGCCAGTTTCTGTTTTTATGCAGCACCACTTCTTTGGGTTATACACCTTAGAATATTTTTTAGGTGATCTGCCTCCAAATTTTTAGCTATATATATGTGTTAATATATATATATATATATATATATATTAAATAACTTCTTATATTGAACTCTACTATTTCCTTCTATTTATCTCTCTCATATCATCTCTGATGATGGGATATCTTTTATATCCCTGAAACAGCCGTAAGACTACCCTTCTCTTTATAAAATGTCCCAGTAATTTCACACTGCCTTGGCTTTGTAGTTTCATTTTATTTAACATACACACACTCACATATGGCCTGTGTTAGACTCTTCACTCATACTATTATTGAACCGGGGGTCTAACAGTGGTCCTTCCTTACATAGCATTACCTACCTTTTGGGGGTCTTCTGGATACCCCTCTCATATATGTGTGTGTGTGTGTTTGGGTTTGTTACTCCACCACTGCCTAACAACTGAAGTTGGTTTGTTTATGCCCCCTCCTCCCTTGTAACTTAGTAGTTTGGCAAAATGATTGATAGAATAAGTATCAGACTTAAAAAAAATATAAGCACAGGAGGAGATTTGTTTGACTAAAGACTTCAAGGTGGTGCCCCAGCATGGCCGTAACACAATGACAAACAGGTAAAAAGCTAATAAATTTCTGTGTAATTTATGTGATTATCTTCTAAGGTATTTTAGATCTAGGTTGGATGGGTTCTGGTTATTTTGGTTTGGCTGCTTTTGGCTGTTTTTCCCATATTAAAACCGAAGCTATTTGAAGTTTTTGAGGAAACCATTTATTTATACATATATATATATATACTAGCAGTATCGCCCGGCGTTGCTCAGGTTTGTAAGGGAAATAACTATAAAGCATTTTTAGAGAGTTATAGCCAAAAGATAGCAAAAAAATGGAAAAAAATTATGGTAAATTTCTTTTGAGAGTAAAAAAAGGTGGAGTTGCGTCCCATAGACAGTTTGCAGTTTGTGTTTCTGATTCTCGACCCCATGTCGAATTTATCGATTTTTTTCAGAACTGGGGGAACTTTTCAAAATTTTCGCTGCGTTAGTTTTGAATTATGACATTGGGCTATGTGTGTGTCAAGTTTCATCAGAATCGGTTGAAAGCCGTGGTCAGGGTGAGGGTACGAGAAAACAGACACACAGAAACACACACAGACAAACTGCCGTTTATATATAGAGAGATATATATATTCATTTACTTGTTTCAGTCATTTGACTGTGGCCATGCTGGAGCACCACCTTTAGTAAAAAAAATCGACCCCTAGGACTTATTCATTGTAAGTCGAGTACTTATTCTGTCGGTATCTTTGGTTGAACCGCTAAATTATGGGGACACAAACACACCAACATTGGTTGTCATGCAATGGTGGACACACACACACATACATATACACAATGGGCTTCTTTCAGGTTCCTTCTACCAAATCCACTTACAAGGCTTTGGTTGACTTGAGGCTATAGTAGAAAACACTTGCCCAAGGTGCCATGTGGTTGGGAAGCAAGCTTCTTACCACACAGCTGTGCTGTGCCTATATATATATATGTATAAATATATACATATGTGTGTGTATTGAACCAATCCTATGACTGGCACCCGGCTGATGCCAGGACCCCTGGACTGGAGATACATAAAAAGCACTATCCGAATCGTGACCGATGCCAGCGCCGCCTCGACTGGCTTCCGTGTCGGTGGCATGTAAAAAGCACCATCCGAATCGTAGCCGAAGCCAGTGCCGCCTCGACTGGCTTCCGTGCAGGTGGCACGTAAAATGCACCAATCCGACCGTGGCCAATGCCAGCCTTGCCTGGCACCAGTGCAGGTGGCACGTAAAAAGCACCCACTACACTCACAGAGTGGTTGGCGTTAGGAAGGGCATCCAGCTGTAGAAACATTGCCAGATAAGACCGGAGCCTGGTGCAGCCTTCTGGCTTCCCAGATCCCCGGTCGAACCGTCCAACCCATGCTAGCATGGAGAACGGACGTTAAACAATGATGATGATGATGATGTGTGTGTGTATAAATGTATGTGTGTGTGTGTATAAATGTATGTGTGAGTGTGTTACTGTCTCTCTGCCTTGATTTCGTGTGATAGTTTTAAACAAGTGTTTCTGTCATGCAAGGGGTTTCCTTTATTTCCAATCTTCTGTAAAAACATTTCTGGTCATGGGGGAATATTACCTTGCTTGGAAGGTTGGTGACAGGAAGGGCGTCCAACCATAGAAGAATCTGTCTCAGCAAATTCCTTCTGACGCATACAAGCATAGAAAAAGTTAATGTTAAAACTATGATGAGAACAGCAATAACATGTGGGCCTTTGGCAAATGTAGAGTAAAGTCAAAAAAAGGCTGTTACAAAATGAAGTTTGTGATCCCTGCTGTTGAAGTTGCTTGAACCAAAATATTGATTTGTATTGCAAATCATTCTACAGTTAGCTGATTGTTATTTGTTCTCCGATTAATAAAGAAGAGCAAGCTGTCTTATGTGAGAGTTGCTTTAATTGAAAACACTTTCATACATCTGTCATTTAATTCACATTCTTAGGTTCTTAACTGGAGATTACAATCTTGACACAAACGTATATCGTTGATAATTAATCTGTCTGTCTGTCTGCCTGCCTGCCTGCCTGCCTGCCTGCCTATCTGTCTATCTATCTAGCTATCTATGTCTCTCTCTCTCTATCTCTCTCTATCTATCTATCTATCTATCTATCTATCTATCTATCTATCTATCTATATCTATCTAAATCTATCTATCTATCTATCTATATCTATCTATATCTATCTATCTATATCTATCTATCTATATCTATCTATATCTATCTATCTTTCTATCATCTATCTTTCTATATCTATCTATCTACCTACCTACCTACATATGCACACACACATGCACATGTTCACATTCCACTAGCACAGGTGCTTTTATGTGCCACCAGCACAGGTGCTTTTTATATGCCATTGGCAATGGGTGCCAGGTGCATGACACCAGCATTGGCACACACACACACAAACATGCAATCACACACATGATGGGCTTCTTTCAGTTTCCATCTACCAAATCCACTCACAAGGCTTTGGTTAGCTTGGGGCTATAGTAGAAGAGACTTATCCAAGGTTCCACAGTGTGACTAAAGACAAGACGTGTTTGGGAAGCAATTACTCAGATATGCCTGTGCCTTTCTGCCTGTGAAATCCTGCATGGTGTTGAAATACTTAATTTAATTATATAATATTATACATTATTCACAATGGACAGATAGGTTTCTTCACCTTGTTTGTTGTTACCACAACGTTTTGGCTGATGTACTCTCCAGCCTTCATCAGGTGTTCCTGTGGAATTTCGAATCTAACCCTTTAGTTGATTAACAGGGTACCCTGTTCTCATTCCTAAGGTATTTTTTGCTGATGTTATATGCCCACGGGCATATAGTGTAGTGGTTGAGAGCGCAGGCTGCTAACTCTAAGATTTCGGGTTCAATCCCAGGCAGTGACTTGAATAAATAATAGTAATAATACCATCAGCAAAAAATTACCTTAAGAACGAGAACAGAGTACCCCATTAGTCAGATGAAGGGTTGAGTTCAAAATTCCACCAGGACACCTGATGAAGGCTGCTCCAGCCTTCATCAGGTGTCCTGCCGCAGTGTTGTGGTAACAACAAACAAGATGGGGACACATATCCATCCAATGTAAATAATGTACATAATTCCTCATCCATAAAATATAGAACAGTATATAATATTGGTTTCAAATTATGGCACAAGGCCAGCAATTTTAGTGGAGTGGGTAAGTCAATTACATTGACTCCAGTGCTCAACTGGTACTTATTTTATCGACCCTAAAAGGCAAAGTCCACCTTGGCGGCATTTAAACTCAAAATGTAAAGACGAATGAAATGTCTCTAAGCATTTTGCCTGATGTGCTAACGATTCTGCAAGCTCATAGCCTAAGCTAATTAATTATATGATATCAATCAACAGACTAGTTTAAATCTAACTGGTGTTAGTGGCTTGGTTAGTAATCTACTAACCAATTAAAGATTAATTGGTTAGTAGACTAATTAATTGTCTCCCTACTAATATTTAGTCAACCATTAATCTATTAAATTAATCAGTAGATTAAAGATTAATTTACTAATTAAACTTAAACCAACTAATTAAATGTAGATTAATGATTAATTAGAATTGAATTAAATCTGCTGTTAGCAGATAGAAATAAATATTTTCTGTGATTAGCAAAAAAAAAAATAATTTGAACAGAGAAACATTTATACAATGTTTAGTCTGGAGTTAAGGAATGGAATATTTTAAGAGTAGTTTGGTTGTGTCCAACCAGTTTTAAGGTTTAGCAATGATCTTTGTAGTTTCTCTGAGATTGGTGAGTTTGATTTGGTTGATGTTTAGTTTGATCATAATATCCATCCATGCGTTTTGGTTTCCCACTAGTTTTAAAAGGGTCGTGGTGGTTGAGCTCTCAAGAATCTACTCCATAGGGCCCTTTCGGAAACAACCATCGTTAAATTTTCCTGTTGGATTCCCAAAGGCGACCAATCATCAAGTAACTTGCAAGACAATACTCCACCCCCACCTCAACTAAAGTGGGTGGTGGGTCTAGTACTGAGGGGGGTGACTTTGTGCCAAGTAAGCAAAAATGGTAACTGGCCTTGTGAGTCCCAAGAAAAGTGAAAGAAAAAATATTGGAAGAAGCATTAAGGAAACTACTATGATAAAATTTTAAAATTCTGATCTCTTGACTCTTAACTTGTGCATTCAAGCTGTAAATCGAAGATGAAATCTTTAAAGCTATTTCTCACTAGCGGTATTGCCCGGCATTGCTTGGGTTTTGACACTTTAGAATTGGAATTTTTGAAAAGTAAAAATATTGCATTATGTAGCTTGTTATTCTCTTTAAGTGAACATTTTTCTAGTTGAAATACGCCCAAAAATGGCGAAACAGCAGTAAAAAAATCGTAAAAAATAGGTATTTTCATAGAAGAAAAAGCACCTTTTAGATGTAAATAATTTCTGGTGTTAACATGGTCAGATTTGAATTTTTTCTTCTACAAAAGGAAGAGCAAGCATTCTTCTATCATACTCTCAGTTTTAGTCAACTTGCGCCGCAGGGTCTCGGAGGAGATAGTGTTAGTTGAAGGCTACCAAACCGGCCATACACAGACAACTTCAGCTTTATATATAGAGAGATTAAGTTCCAATTCTTAATTAAGAAATTCATATTTGTTTTCACTAAGGTGGCGAGCTGGCAGAATCCTTACCACACCAGACAAAATGCTTAATGTTATTTCTTCTGTTTCCATGTTCTGAGTTCAAATTCTGTCACGGTTAACTTCGCCTTTCATCTTTTTGGGGGCTTCATAAATTAAGTACCAATTCAACATTGGTGTTGGTGTAATCAACTTAACCACCCCCACCCCTAATTGTTGGCCTTCTACCAGAATTTGAAATCAAATCTTTGTTTTTACTTTCCAGATCTTATTAAGCTATTTCTTTTTCCTTGTTTTACTTCCTGCAGATCGTTCACTCCGACCATTATTTCCTCAAGGATTTTGCAATGAAACTCAGGTAAATTGCCATTTTTTTTAAATGTCATTTTTACAGTGCATGTTAATTTTTTTTTTTTTTTTTTTTTTTTTTTTTTTTGTATTATTGATCAATAGTGAAAGAGTGAAAGCAGTTCTGAATTATTTCTATATTAAAACCTAAATATATTATGATATATTGACACAGGCATGGCTGTGCGATAAGAAGTTTGCTTCACAAACAAGTTCTGAGTTTTGTCCCACTGTGTGGCATCTGGGGTGAGTGTCTTCTTGCCGAAGCCATGCAAGTGGATTTGGTAAACAGAATCTGAAAGAAGCTTGTGGTGTGTATGTATATATATATATATATATATATATATATATATACACACTCTAGTGAAGGTGCATGGTTAGAGCGTCGAGCTTACGATCATGAGGTTGTGAGCTCAAATCCTGGACCGGGCTGCGTGTAGTGTTCTTGAGCAAGACACTTTATTTCACATTGCTCCAGTTCACTCAACTGTAGAAATGAGTTGCGACGTCACAGGTGCCAAGCTGTATCAGCCCCTTT
>NC_043000.1:119630927-119713427 GCF_006345805.1 Octopus sinensis
TTTTGAGCTGCATGGTCAGGGCCGGATTCAAACCCATCGAGGCCCTAAGGACTTAAAAGATTTTGGTGCCCCCATAGAAGATTATGTAATTCAAAATATAAACAATAACAAACCATAAAATAAGTTTTTATTTTTCTAAACGAAACAAAACAATAAGAGGGAAAATAATGTTTATTTTTGTATATTTCCACTTTATTTCTATTTGAAAAGTTTCCTCCTACTTTTTTGAATTGCAAAGTCTTTGATCAGATCCCCAGAATTAATCTTAGGCAACACATCTGCGTCTATACTCAGTAGAGATTTTATAGTTATAGATAAAAGCATCCCGAATATTATTTTAGTAAGTTTAAAGTGATTTCTTTTGTGCCGTAAACTATTTACTATTTCTGTGGTGCTCCCTCCTTCCCTTGATGCCCTAAGCACGAGCTTATTTTGCTTAATGGGGACCTCAATTGTGCTGGAAGCATGAAAAAAGTGTCCAGTGTATGCTGTGATGACTGGACCCTGGTGCAGCTCTCTGGCTGGCCAGCTCCAGTCAAACTGTCCTACCCATGCCAGTATGGAAACTGGTTGTTAAATGATGGTGATGATATGTATAGGTATGTGTTAGCATAGGCATAAGAGTGGCTGTGTGGTAAGTAGCTTGCTTACAAACCACATGGTTCCGAGTTCAGTGCCACTGCGTAGCACCTTGGGCAAGTGTCTTCTACTTTAGCCTCGGGCCGACCAAAGTCTTGTGAGTGGATTTGATAGATGGAAACTGAAAGAAGCCTGTCGTATATATGCATATATATATATGTGTGTCTGTGTTTGTACCCCCAACATTGCTTGACAACCGATGCTAGTGTGTTTACGTCCCTGTAACTTAGCAGTTCGACAAAAGAGACCGATAGAATAAGTACTAGGCTTACAAAGAATAAGTCCTGGGATCGATTTCCTCAACTAAAGGTGGTGCTCTAGCATTGCCACAGTCAAATGACTGAAACAAGTAAAAGAGTGTGTGCGTGTGCGGTCATTTCAGTCTCTAGACTAGGTGGTGTTTTGTGGTCTTGAGTAAAGTGCTTTATCTCATGTTGTTATGTGTTCACTTCAACACCTGATGCATGGTACACTGAGCGCCTATTCAGACATTGTTGATTTGATGGAGAGAGTAAGCAAATGTGCGGCACAAACATTTGATCACTATAAACAAATCATTTATATAGTTCATTCGGCAAAAGCTGAATGCTCATGTTTCATCTTCAACAGGAGTATCCATCATATATATATATCAACTTCTACGCTGGAGTAAGAACAGCATGTTCTTTGTCTATCTCCTTAACTTCTTGGAGAATTTAGGTATAATTATACTAATGTGTCCATCTTTTCTAATTTAATTAAATTCCATGTCTTTGTGCAGCTGAAGATTGCTCTGCATTTTAAATTGATGTAATGATTGCATTGATGTAATAGTTGCATGAAACTATTGTACTGCATTACCTCTGGATATCCTTGTTGCTTGTTTTGATTTTAATCATCTTATTTTGAAATTGTATGGATAATACCGTACTAAATTCTGGTGCCTCAACTTAAGTACTATATTCATCTGAATCTAAATTTTTGGTATATATATATATATATATATATATATATATACACTTGTAGAACCATTTAGCATTGTCATTATCTTTCTGAAGGGGGTCATATTCTGCGTGTCAAAAGAGGTTACTAAAAAATTGGTCTCAAGAAGGGCTTCCTGTCATAAAACACTACCGCAAAAGATCACATCCAATCCATGCCTCCTTAGGAAAGCAAAAAAAAAAAAAAATTAATAAAAGAAGTTACACCATTTATATAACCCAAATTACAAAGATAAACAACAATTAATTAATGCAGGTGAAAGAAATATAAACAAGAACTTCACCTTGAGAAGTATTTTGAAGTGCCTATGTCTAACGGGTTTTTCAACTAAGGGAAGTGAAGTATTGATTTTTGTGGAAGGAAAATCAAATCTGATTTGAATGCAACAGAAGAAGATGTTACATAAGGACAATATAATGAAAGAATGATGTGATAAAGCGAGAGAGAGAGAGAATGGTAGGGGAACAGGTGGAGAAAGAAAGTCAGCAGGTTTTCATAACAGATTTTAGATAATTTTTCCAATTTTTTCATATTCAATAATTAATTGCTTTCATAGCTGTGCTGGTAGCTTGCATATTGTTGTTCTTGCATGGTGTGTGTCTGGTTTATGCAATGCATAACCTACAAAGTGGAATCAGTGCTACTTAACGATGTCTGCTAATGATCCTCTGCTTGTGTATGATCTTAATTATCCTTTGTAGACAACTTCGATAGAATACATCCAGCAACTCTGTGTACAACCTCTGTGCCATTTTGTATCTTTCCAACAATAGTCTTGAAGAATAGTTTTGTCCAGAGATGTTGTTTGACCAATTACCTGAGTTAATCAAAAAAAGCTTGCAATAGTGGAGTAAAAATCCTTCAACCTTAAAGTAAAAATGGAAAATACAGACATACATTTTCTATCATTATCATCATCATCGTTTAATGTCCATTTTCCATGCCGGCATGGGTTGGACAGTTTGACTGGGGTCTGGGAAACCAGGAGGCTGCACCAGGCTCCAATCTGATCTGGCAGTGTTTCTACAGCTGGATGCTCTTCCAAGAGTGTAGTGGGTGCTTTTTACGTAGCATTGGCACAGGGGCCTGGGGATCTGGCATCAACTACAATCGAATGGTGCTTTTTACCTGCCACCAGCATGGAAGCCAGTCAAAGCGGCACTATATATATATATATATATATATACTGGCTGAAGCTTTGAAGTAATTGTCAACAACATTCCTGATTAAGAATAAACTTGCTGTCTACAAAAGTGTAGAATAATCCCTCAGAGTATAGAGTAACCCTTGCTCTTTACGTAGCACCAGTACCCTTCTTGGGCAAGCATTACCAAAGTGACACATATATATATAGATTGTTAACCACTACACACTTTTTTCTCTCCTTGTTTTTTTTTTCTGTATCCCTTTCTGTAGAAGAGCGTAGGCTCGAAACTTAAAAGACTTTTTCTATTCCTGAGCATTATACTAATACATCTGTTTGTTTTGTACACCACCTGTCTTCGTCTTTTGTTTTTTTCATAAACTCTCCCTATATATATATCACTTGTTTGGAAGTAAGTGAGGGTTGATGACAAGAAGGGCATCTGTTGTAGGAAGTCAGCTTGAATAAAAATTCTGTTTGACCCACACAAGCAGGGAAACGTAATATGAAATAATGATGATATATCATTATCATTTAACATCTATTGCCCATGCTAGTATGGGTCAGATGATTTGATCAGAGCTGGCAAGCTGCAAGGCTGCAACAGACTCCAGTCTGATTTGGCATGGTTTGTACAGCTGGATGTCTTTCCTAATGCCAACCACTCAGAGTTTATGATTTGTCTGCTTTCCTACTTACTAATATACACATACATCAACCAAATCAAAATAGATGAACATCAATGGAATTTGTATCCTTGTGGTACCAGTGGTACCATAAGAAAACCATCCGAACGGGACCGTAGCCAGTACCGCATTGACTGGCCTCCGTGCTGTGGGCACGTAACAAACACCATCCGATTGTGGCCATTCGCCAGCCTCGTCTGGCACCTGTGTCGGTGGCACATAAGAAAACACCGAAAACACCATCCGAGCGTGGCCGTCTGCCAGCCTCGTCTGGCACCTGTGTCGGTGGCACATAAAAAACACCATCCGAGCGTGGCCGTCTGCCAGCCTCGTCTGGCACCTGTGTCGGTGGCACATAAAAAACACCATCCGAGCGTGGCCGTCTGGCACCTGTGTCGGTGGCACATAAAAAACACCATCCGAGCGTGGCCGTCTGCCAGCCTTGTCTGGCACCTGTGTCGGTGGCATATAAAAAACACCATCCGAGCGTGGCCGTCTGCCAGCCTCGTCTGGCACCTGTGTCGGTGGCACATAAATTCACCCACTACACTCTTGGAGTTGTTGGCGTTAGGAAGGCCATCCAGCTGTAGAAACACTGCCAGATCTGACTGGCCTGGTGCAGCCTTCGGGCTTGCCAGACCCCAGTTGAACTGTCCAACCCATGCTAGCATGGAAAGCTGACGTTAAACGATGATGATGATGATACATACATAGACAGATACACATACAGTCATGCATGTATACATTTATTGCCAAAATCATTCTTGTTTTAATCACCGATATATCATATCTTTTTTGTTTCCTTTCATTCTAGCTGATGTGTAATTTGCTGTCAGTTGATGGTGATAACAATCCTGATGTCCTTAGCATTAATGCAGGTAAGATTCTGTTTTATTTTAATTACCGTAAATCCTTGAGTATAGTTCGCCCTTGAGTATAATACGCTGGGGAATTTTAGGGATCTGTACCTCTGAAAAACCTAAACCTTGTGTATAATACGCACCCCTTCTCTAACTTGAGTCAAGGAGGTCTATGTAACGTCCTTGGTTTGTAAAAATGTATATGGTAACGTCCTTTATTATTATTGTATACATAACATAACACAAACGTGCAGCTTTTTTGTGCATTTTGTTTGCAGAAAATAAAGAAATAACAGTAATAACGTTTAATAAATGTTGCTTACTGCAAGTTATGGATGATTCTTTTATGACTTCATTGATTTCAGGCTTAGCTTAAGGTATTTTCGCGCCCGACATCACGAAATGCGTCTGAATAAACATTTCTGGACAGCAAATAGAGACTCGGACATTGCTTAGAAAATATTTTTCCTTTTTAACCTCTTATAAAGTATGCACTGGGGATTTTGACCATTAAATTTTGGGGAAAAAATGCGGATTATACTCGAGGATTTACAGTATTCAACTTAATTATGTGCCATGTTGTTGTTGCTACTTAGCTCTAGACCTGTCTCATGTCAGACTTATTTCTAGTATGATGAGGGACAAAGTAGAATCTCACTTGTTGGTTTGCTGTGTGTGCTCTGTACAGGAGCATAACAATAGTTACTTAACCCTTTCATTACCAACCCAGCTAAAACCGGCTCTGGTTCTAGTATAAATGTTTTCTTTTCATAAGTTTTCAATTAAAATCTTACACCAAATCTTAGTCACAATTTATGTTCTTAACACTAGCTTAATGATAACTAAGTTATTTTACTAAAGTCTTTGTTATATTTAAAACTAGCAATATCGCCCGGCGTTGCTCGGGTTTGTAAGGGAAATAACCATATAAGCATTTTTAGAGAGTTATAGCCAAAAAATAGCAAAAAATGCATTAAAAATGGGGAAAAAAAATAGCAAAAAATGCGTTAAAAATGGAAGAAAAATGATGGTAAATTTTTTTTTAAATCATTGACTCGTCGTAGACATTTTTAGAGAGTTACTTCCCTTATATAATAGTGAAAAAATGCATTAAAATGGAAAAAAATGATGGTAAATTTTTTTTTAAATCGTAGACTCATCGTAGACGTGCGCTAATACCCAGAAGGGCTTGATATGAATCACGACTATAAGATACCCGGTTTTGGTTAAACTGCACTGCAAAATGTGGGAGTAGTTAGGAATCTAAATTGTAGGAGACAGACACACAACTTCACTTTTATATATAAAGATAATTGAAAGAAACACAGAGCATCTCAAAATAAATACGGTAGCGAAAGAGTTAATAAAATAAGTTCCACCACAACAGTGGGAAGGAAGGACATCCATCTTTGAATGAACATTCCAACCTCAGTGTCTTGAGAAATGGATGCGACATAGTATATAGATTTATTTCCTTAAAAAAGGCTCAGACATGACTGTGTGGTTAAGAAGATTATTTCATGTCATCTTGGGTTCTGACCCACTCCACAGCACCATAGGCAAGTGTGTTCTAAAGCCCCAGGGTAACCAAAGCCTTGTGAGTGGATATTGTAGATGAAAACTGAAAGAAGCCTGTCATATATATATATATATATATATATATATATATTATAATGGTGTGGATATTGGTGGTTGTGTCTGGTTATCAATCATTTAGTTGCGAGGTGTAGATAGAATGCTATAATTAATATGAGGCGTAAACATAACACCAGAAGAAATATACACTTGTAACGGTGTTCGACATGTACGTTGAAGATACCAGCATTTCACTAACATCACCGTTATAATACGGTTTAAACAGGATAAGAAAATGTGTTTTCATAGCAAGGTGAAAGTGAAATTAGGAAGTCATGTTATTTCGTTTTTTCATCCAGGGTTGACTGTATTCTCTTGTGGACAAAAGCTTGAGTATTACTTCATAAGGTGTATACAAATAAATCTTTAGCTAATTCATTTCCCTTGTAATAATACAATGAGAGTTTGTACAGATAAATATCAAGAGAAGGACTGGATTTAACACCAAAGCCAAAATATTTACAATTAATTTATCTCCACATAATAATGATAGGAAAAATTGCAGTATTTATCATAAAGAAGAAAAAACATGTTTTGAAAGAATCTGTCATGAGAAAGACGACAGGAAAAATTTTCTTATCTGGTTTCTTAAAATTACTCTAAAAAAAAATGGTTTAGAAAGGTATGACATAAAGTCATGAAGGATGAACAATGCAAAATAGCATTGCCAGAATGAGTGACAAGGTCCCGTACAGCAAATCAAGGTTCACTGAATAATTTCCCCAAAATCAGGGTTTTTATAACTGCTGTAAGCTTGATTCTAAGAACCTTTCTTCATGGAAAAGAAACTTTTCATGAAGATTAGAATTGACGTATGGGCAGTAAAATTGACCAATGAAAAAGCCTGAGACATTTATAAACAAAAGATAGCCAACATGACTATCACGTCATGCTGCTGCTAAAATCTTAACTATTACATCAAGTCCCTCATCAGAAAAATTGTTAAAGTTTTTGAAAAAAGGGCAATAATAATATAATATATATATATATATATATATATATATATAATGGTGTGGATATTGGTGGTTGTGTCTGGTTATCAATCATTTAGTTGCGAGGTGTAGATAGAATGCTATAATTAATATGAGGCGTAAACATAACACCAGAAGAAATATACACTTGTAACGGTGTTCGACATGTACGTTGAAGATACCAGCATTTCACTAACATCACCGTTATAATACGGTTTAAACAGGATAAGAAAATGTGTTTTCATAGCAAGGTGAAAGTGAAATTAGGAAGTCATGTTTATCTTAAGAATGTTATTTCGTTTTTTCATCCAGGGTTGACTGTATTCTCTTGTGGACAAAAGCTTGAGTATTACTTCATAAGGTGTATACAAATAAATCTTTAGCTAATTCATTTTCCTTGTAATAATACAATGAGAGTTTGTACAGATAAATATCAAGAGAAGGACTGGATTTAACACCAAAGCCAAAATATTTACAATTAATTCATCTCCACATAATAATGATAGGAAAAATTGCAGTATTTATCATAAAGAAGAAAAAACATGTTTTGAAAGAATCTGTCATGAGAAAGACGACAGGAAAAATTTTCTTATCTGGTTTCTTAAAATTACTCTAAAAAAAAATGGTTTAGAAAGGTATGACATAAAGTCATGAAGGATGAACAATGCAAAATAGCATTGCCAGAATGAGTGACAAGGTCCCGTACAGCAAATCAAGGTTCACTGAATAATTTCCCCAAAATCAGGGTTTTTATAACTGCTGTAAGCTTGATTCTAAGAACCTTTCTTCATGGAAAAGAAACTTTTCATGAAGATTAGAATTGACGTATGGGCAGTAAAATTGACCAATGAAAAAGCCTGAGACATTTATAAACAAAAGATAGCCAACATGACTATCACGTCATGCTGCTGCTAAAATCTTAACTATTACATCAAGTCCCTCATCAGAAAAATTGTTAAAGTTTTTGAAAAAAGGGCAATAATAATAATAATAATAATATATATATATATATATATATATATAGACACACACATCAAAACAATCTCAACAAAAACTGGGAAAAGCAATTGACCAAATCATGTAAATTAAAAATTTGGAAAAAAATACAAATGTTTCAATACTTAAAACAACAAACAACCATGAAATATGGCTTTACAGAAAAGTACAGTGTTCATGGAATGTTCAGCACAACTTCTCAAAAATGTTCAATCTAGTCTCTTGGGAAAACAAAAAATTTACAAAGTATCTCTTTTTTTTTTTAAAAAGACAAAATCCAGGAAATGTTAAAATCCATCAGGAAGTACAAAATTTAGCAAATTCAGAAAGTCTCTTTGGAAAATGTACAATCCTGCCACTTTTTGTCTTTTTCCTGTTGTTATTGCTGTTTCATAATTGATTTTTTTTTTGTGTTATTTTCTTGTGAGGTGTTCTTTTCAAAGTTATTTTCAAATGTTTAGCTTGATTGTAAATGAATCAAATGTTTAGCTTGAATGAAATGAAGAATGGTCAAAATAAGCCTTTTTAACTCTATCTAAACTGATATAGGCACAGGAGTGGCTCTGTGGTAAGTAGCTTGCTTACCAACCACATGGTTCTGGGCTCAGTCCCACTGCATGGCACCTTGGACAAGTGTCTTTTACTATGGCCTTGGGCTGACCAAAGCCTTGTGAGTGGATTTGGTAGAGGGAAACTGAAAAAAAGCCTGTCGTATATATGTATATACATGTGTGTGTGTTTGTGTGTCCGTGTTTGTCCCCCCAACATTGCTTGAAAACCGATGCTGGTGTGTCTATGTCTCCGTAACTTAGCAGTTTGGCAAAAGAGACCAATAGAATACGTACTAGGCCTACAAAGAATAAGTCCTGGGGTCAATTTGCTCAACTAAAGGCTGTGCTCCAGCATGCCCACAGTCAAATGACTGAAACAAGTGAAAGAGTGAATAGTAAAGAGAGTTTAATTTTTTCCATGAATATCTAAAATTATAGTTTTGTCTTTGACTGACAAAACTTTGAAAGGTCCAGTCTATTTATAATGCAGTGAATGATGACCGGCATCATTACGTACATATATATGAGTCCAAGATTTAATATCAGCAGATACAAAACTTTTAATGCTATACATAGTTTGAAATATTTTCCCCGAAAGAAACTGTTTCTTCAAACATTTGACCGGGCAAAGTTAAAGGAGTTCCGTTGAAAAGTTCAGCTGGTGAAAATTTGCAAATTTTCCTTAATAGTATTCCTGATTTCCAATAATATAACAGGTAAAGCTTCTAACCAACTGTTAGAATCAGAATAAATTCGTAATGCTACTTTTAACTAACAATGGAATCTCTCTATCTTTCCGTTGGATTGTGGGTGATAAGTAGAGGTTCGAATTCTTTGAATGCCCAACAGTTTATTAAATTCTGCAAAGAGCGTAGATTCAAATTGTCTTCCATGATCTGTCATTATGGTTTTTGGAATTCCATATCATAAAATTCTATTACTGAATATAGTTTTGGTTATTGTCACTGCAGATGTGTCTTTGATTGGAAAAACTTCAGGCCAATGTGAAAAACGATCAATGAATGCTAACAAATAACCATTACTCTTTACAGGAGGTAATGGTCCAAGTATGTCCATATGACTGTGTTGAAATCTAGCATCAGGGTTCGCAAAAGCCCCTAATGGTGCTTTAATATTCCAATTCACTTTTGCTTTTTGACATTGTATACAAGACTGAACCCAAGAATGAATATTCCTATTCATTCCAGGCCAGACAATTCGATTTGATATCAATTTCAGTGATGCAGCAATACCAGGATGTGATAAGTTTTGTAAGGTAGATAAAACAACTTTTCTATGCTGTTCAGGCACAAATGGTCGAGAAAATCCTGTAGAAATATCACACCAGATATGTGATTTACTAGAATGAATTGGCAATAACTTGAATTTCAAAACAGTTGAACTGGAATCTTTATACTGAGAGAATTCCTTATCTGTTGTTTGATCTTCAGACATTTCTTCTAAATCAGTCATACACAAAGAATGCAATGCATGAACATTAATGCGAGAAAGAGCACCAGCTGAAGAATTTTTAACACCCTTGGTATACTTTATATCCACAGTATACTGTGAAATATAATCAAGGTGTCTGACTCTTGGAGAATATTTTGCAGAAGAATTTCTAAATGCATGTGTCAATGGTTTATGATCAGTAGATAAGGTGAAATAACCTACCTTCAAGAAGATGCCTGAAGTATTTGATTGACAAATAAACCATCAGCAGTTCTCTGCCAAAAATGCTGTTTTGTCTTTGCTGCCTTGAATTTTTTTGTAAAGAATGATAGAGATTGCCAAGAACCACAATTAATTTTTGTAAAACTCCACCAATTCCAATATCGGAAGCATCAACTATCAGTGATAATTTTGCTTCAGGAACCAGGTGGGTTAAGAGTGTTTTTTCACAAAGTGTTTCTTTTAATGCAATGAAATGCTTCTAACACTTTCTGTTCTAAAGTAACTGCTTTATTTTTATTTTTCCTATTTTTCAACAATTCCTTTAAAGGAAATAAACTTTCTGTGCAGTTAGTTATAAATCTTCTATAGAAATTAATAAGTCCTACGAACTCACGAAGCTTTCTTAAAGAGTTAGGTACTGGAAATTTGTTAATAACTTCAACCTTGTCTGGAAGATGTCAGATTCCATCTTTATCAATAAGATGACCGAAAAAAGAGATGGTATGTTCACCGAAAACACTTTACGATGCTTTAAATGATTTCCATGAACTTCTTCTAAAGGACTGGCAATGAGAAGGTCGTCTATATATTTGAATACAAAAGGTAAATCTCTGGTTACTTTGTCTATAAGCCTTTGAAAGGTATTGGCAGCATTCATTAATCCAAAAGGCATGCAAAGGAATTCATATAGCCCAAATGGAGTTGTAATGACAGTTTTTGGTATATCCTTCTCTTCAACAGGAATCTGATTATAAGCTCTAAGTCAATCTTTGAAAAAATATTACAACCATTTAATGATGCTGAAAGATCATGGATATGAGGAACTGGATATTTATCAGGCTGTATTTTGGCATTAAGCTGGTGAAAATCACCACAAGGACACCAATCAGTCTTATTTTTTTCAACCAGAACTAAAGGTGTAGGCCAATTATTACGAGAAGGACAAATTATTCTGAGGTCCAACATGTGATAAAATTTGGCCTGTGCAATCTTTAATTTTTCTGTAGATAGTCTAATTTATCATAACATAATAGTTATAGGAAAAATTGGAGTATTTATCATAAAGAAGAAAAAACATGTCTTGAAAGAATCTGTTATGAGAAAGACGACAGGAAAAATTTTCTTATCTGGTTGCTCAAAATTATTCTAAAGAAGGAAATGGTTTAGAAAGGTATGACATAAGGTCATGAAGGATGAATAATGCAAAATAGCATTGCCAGAATGAGTGACAAGGTCCAGTGTGGCAAACTGCATAATTTCCCAAAAATCAGGGTTTTTATAACTGCCATTAATCTGATTCTAGGAACCTTTCTTCATGGTAAAGAAATTTTTTTATGAAGATTAGAAATCGAAATCAAATTCAATGACTGGCATCCGTGCTAGTGGAGCGCTAAGAGCACCATCTGAGCGTGATCGTTGCCAGAGCAGCTTACTGGCTTCCATGCTGGTGGCACATAAAAAGCACCATTTGAGCAGGATCGTTACCAGCATCTTACTGGCACTTAACATTATTTACATTTGACATATATTTGCCCTCATCTTGTTTGTTGTTAACACGTTTTGGCTGATATACCCCACCAGCCTTCCTCATGTGTCTTGGGGAAATTTCAAACCTGGGTTCTCATTCCTAAGGTATTTTTCAATGTTATCATCATTACCACCACCACCACCACCACTATTATTATTATTATTATGGTCACTGCCTGGAATTGAACTCGGAATCTTGGGGTTAGTAGCCCGTGCTCTTAACCACTAGGCCATATGCCTGTGGGTACCGCAAATGTAAATAATGTACATAATTCCTCATCTCTTAAATATAGAAGTGTATTAACTTAGTTATCATTCAGCAAGTGTTAGGAACATTAATTGTGACTAAGGTTTGGTGGCAGATTTTAATTCAAAACTTATGAAAACAAGACATTTGTACTACAGAGCCAGAGGTGGTTTCAGACAGGCTGGTAATGATAGGGTTAAGAATTATTTCTCTGTTATATATTTTAACCCTTTCATTACTGAATTTCTTTTGAGATGCTCTGTGTTTCTTTCAATTAATTTTAAATATAACAAAGAATTTAGTAAAATAACTTAGTCACAATTTGTGTTAGGAACACAAATTGTGACTAAGGTTTGGTGGCAGATTTTAATTCAAAACTTATGAAAACAAGACATTTGTACTCAGAGCCATAGCCGAGTTGGTAACGAAAGGGTTAACCAAGAAAAATATAAAAATTCTAAGAAATTAATGACAGCATTTACTGGTGAAAAAAACCTGCTGACCCACCTAATGTGTCATCTGCTGATGAACATAGTGTTTTCCAGTTGCATGAAGTGATGCAATCAGCTGCTGCTGCACGTATGGGAGGCAGCAGTGCATTTCTTATGAAGACTTCATTTCCTTGTTGTTGACAGTTTCTTGTTCATCCATCAAGCAGAACTGTGTGGTAGTCCATAATACCAGTCTATTGATATATAGACGCGTTGTGTTCTTGAGCAAAACACTTCATTTCACGTTGCTCCAGTCCACTCAGCTGGCAAAAATGAGTAACGCTGTGATGGACTGGCATCCCATCCAGCTGGGGAACACGCCATTGAAACCGGGAAACCAGGCTCATGAGCCTGGCTAGGCTTTAAAAAGGGCACATTTATCTGTGGAGGCACATGGCCTAGTGGTTAGAGCAACGGAGTCGCGGTCGAGGAATCGTGGGCTCGAATCTCAGACTGGCCGTTGTGTGTGTTTATGAGCGAAACACCTAAGCTCCATGCGGCTCCGGCAGAAGATAATGGCGAACCTCTGTTGACTCTCTCGCTATAACTTTCTCTCACTCTTTCCTCCTGCATCTTGCAGCTCACCTGCAACGGACAGGCGTCCCGTCCAGGTGGGGAACCTATACGCCAAGGAAACCGGGAAACCGGCCCTTATGAGCCAAGCGTGGCTCGAGAAGGAACAAACAACAACATGGGTTGGACAGTTTGACAGGAACTGGCATGCTGGAGAGCTGCATCAAGCTCCAGTCGTCTGTTTTGGCATGGGTTTTTAGAGCTGGGTGCCCTTCCTAATGCCAACCACTTTACAGAGTGTACTGGGTGCTTTCTATGTGGCACTGGCATGAGTGCTCTTCATATTGCACTTGCACGAGTGCTTTATTCTGTGGTGCCAGCACAGGTGCTTATTACATGATATAGACACGTTGTGTTCTTGAATTACAGCAGTGCTAATTAGGTACAGAACTAACTTAAATGAAATGTAGTCTTGGTGCCTGTCAAGTGAGTGCTTTTTATGTGGTACCACTCTATTGATATATATGTATATATTTCTTTACTACCCACAAGGGGCTAAACACAGAGGGGACAAACAAGGACAGACAAAGGGATTAAGTTGATTATATCGACCCCAGTGTGTAACTGGTACTTAATTTATCGACCCCGAAAGGATGAAAGGCAAAGTCGACCTCGGCAGAATTTGAACTCAGAACGTAACGGCAGACAAAATACTGCTAAGCATTTCGCCCGACGCACTAATGTTTCTGCCAGCTCGCCGCCCTGTATATCTATTGATATATATGTATATGTATATCAATATATCCAACCGATACAGACACATTCATGCCCGTTTCCATAGTAACAAGCGAAACATGAAAGCTCTTTTGTGTGCGAGAAAGCCCGTGTTGACAAATATTTTCCACTCATTAAGGTGGTTGTGAGATGTGCTAAAAATAGCAGCCAAATAGGCCTTAAATCATGCACCAAAAAATGTTTTTGTTTTACTTTTGGACAATTGCATGAATTCCTGTAGAAACATATTTGCAAAATTTTTACTGAAAATACCAAAAATTAAAAAGTTATCAGGAGTTAAATGGTGTGCATAGAGCAGAATTTGATTTGTTTATAATTGTCATTTGATTTGTTTATAATTAACACATGTTGTCATGTACAAAATGACAACTTCCATATCCTGTTTCCTGACTGGGTAGAAATGATCAAACTTTAAACCTCTATGACTTTTTAAAACCGTTTTTCTTCAAAAATTGAAATAACTCAGGCTGATCAAAGCCTTGTGTGTGGATTTGGTAGACGGAAACTGAAAGAAGCCTATCATATATATATATTGTGTGTGTGTGTGTATGTTTGTATGTCTGTGTTTGTCCCCCCAACATTGCTTGGCAACTGATGCTGGTGTGTTTACGTCACCGTCAATTAGTGGTTCGGCAAAAGAGACCAATAGAATAAGTACTAGGCTTACAAAGAATATATCCTGGGGTTGATTTGCTTGACTAAAGGTGGTGCTCCAGCATGGCCACAGTCAAATGACTGAAACAAATAAAAGAGTAAAAGAATATAAAAATTGAATGATGATGGTGTATATTAAGCTGTTGTTTAGAATCCATCTGAAAAGGATTTATCAAGAAATGAAAAAAAATCCATTTTTGTCTGTTTGAAATCTGGAATTATCGCTAATGTTAATCTATAAAAATAAATGGCAAGTTTGTGTGCTTGTGAATTTGTTACTGTAATTCCTCCGAGACTATCCAACAGACGTTGACGAAACTTGACACATGTGTGGGGCTTATGCCCATGTGGTCACTTATGCAATTTGAATTTTAAAAAAATCGATTTTTAATCACCATTGATTTTTCAAAAATTGTAAAATTTTGGCATTTTTCGCACTAGCCATCTTGACACCAATTTCACAAAAAATGCTTCATGTGTATAAACAGACAGTTTATTAAATTATTTAGCATTTGCTCATTCTTCATTTCAATACGAATTGTTTTGATTTGCTAAAACTTATTTCAATTCGCTGTTTTAATTCCCCAGAATTTCAGGTTTTGATTAGGTAAGACCATTTCAAGCAAAATTTAGGCATTTTGCGCACTAGCCATCATGACATCAATTTGACAAAATCTGCCCCAAAGCTTAAAATTTTGCCCTTTTACGCACATGCACAAAAATGAAAACAACATGGGTACACTACCAGGCTCTCTTTACTCTTTTACTTGTTTCAGTTATTTGACTGCGGCCATGTTGGAGCACCGCCTTTAGTTGAGCAAATCGACCCCAGGACTTATTCTTTGTAAGCCTAGTACTTATTCTATCGGTCTCTTTTGCTGAACCACTAAGTTACGTGGATGTAAACACACCACCATCAGTTGTCAAGCAATGTTGGGGGGGACAAACACAGACACACAAACATATACACACACATATATATATGTACATATATACGATGGGCTTCCTTCAGTTTCCGTCTACCAAATCCCGAGGCTATAGTAGAAGACACTTGCCCAAGGTGCCAAGCTGTTAGAATGAACTTGGAACCATGTGGTTGGTAAGCAAGCTACTTACCACACAGCCACTCCTGCACCTGCTCGTTTTTTCATCAAATTGGTCCTACCCATTAATATAAATTTGAATTTTTTGAAAAATGCCGAAACTTGATGAAAAATGTTTCAGGGCTATCAACAAACATTTTATTAACGGTAATTTTTTACCAGGTACCTCTGCTAGTTGATTTAAAAAAAAATTTTCATTCAATTTTACAGCTTCTGCAGCTTTGAGTCTTTCAAGTATTCCATGGAATGGACCAGTTGGTAAGTTCTTAAAGATTAACTTCATTCATTCCACCACTCCATTTTGTAAGACGTACCATATTCTATCATGCATAAGGAACCCACGTGTATAAGGAAACCCCTAATTTTTTGGGGCTTAATATTTAGCAAAAAGGTTTTGTAAGGGATTATAATACTATCCATGTTTAAGAAACCCCCACATTTTTTAAACATAATTTTTGACAAAAACAGGTTCCTTATACATGTTAAAATATGGTAAATTTCAGAAATCTGAGTGATAACACATCTAGCCCTTTTGTGGCCCCTGTTGCAGTTAAATTTTAAAATGATGAAGAATTTAGTAAAAAAAGAAATTGTCATCATAACACCTGCTAGAATGTTCTCAAATCACTTTAAAACAAGAAGCTTGTATCATAGAAACAGGGACATTCTGAAGCAGGTTTGTTTCAGAAGGGCTAAAGAATTTTAAAAAAGGTTTTTATTGTTTAGAAGCAAGCGTTGCTATATGGAAGCTTTCTTTTCAACCACATGGTTTCAGGTTCAGTCCTACTGTGCAGCTAGAATCCATCAAACAGAGGTGGTTTCAGCCAGGTTGGTATCGAAAGGGTTAAGTCTACTACTCAACAACAGGTACAGTTTTGATCTATGTAATCTTACATACATGGCCCAGATTAACCAAGATTGGCTTCTGTGCCAGTGGCACGTAAAAAGCACCAACCAATCGTGGCCGTTGCCAGCCTTGCCTGGCACCTAAAAAGCACCCACTACACTCATGGAGTGGTTGGCGTTAGGAAGGTCATCCAACTGTAGAAACACTGCCAGATCAGACTGGAGCCTGGTGCAGCCTCCTGGCTTCACAGACCCTGGTCGAACCGTCCAACTCATGCTAGCATGGAAAACGGACATTAAACGTTGATGATGATGATGATAGTTGAAGCTACTTACCCAAGGTGCTGCACATTGGTCAAAACTAGAACAATATGTTTGTGAAACAGAATTATTACCCATACATGTAAAAGCACCCAGTATACTCTGTAAAGTGGTTGGGCATTCAGCCATAGAAACCATGCAAAATCAGATGGAACCTGGTGCAACTCCCCAGCTTGACAGCTCTTGCCAAACTGTTGTACCCATGCCAACATGGACACCAGATATTAAATGATGATGATAATAGACTTGCCTACTCCATGTAATCTGTGTGTGTGTTTATATAAACACACAAAAAGTTAGAGAGAGAGAAAGAGAGACTGTATATGAGAAGGTCGTCACAACTTTCTGTACTCTGTATCTTTCCTGCTATACTGTACCCTGGGTTTAGCCACTCCACTGGTGTTAATAATTTATGTTATGGGGATATATATTGAGCATGTAACACCATTCTTTGTATTTTCTACTCAACACTGAAGAAGTGATTTAATAAGATTATATCATGTTCCAACAAGCAATTATGTAATCCTAGCAGTTAATTTGCTGAAATGCGTGCATGTTTTATAAACTATAAAACACCATATATGTTTTTTTGTATTTTATTAATTTTACACACACTGACCTGTGTGTATACACACACATATATTTTAAGCTGAAAACTTCTCTAACTGTTTCTATGAATTTCACATTCCTGATTTCTGGGGAGCTGTGAATTTTGGAGAAAATAAGACCAATATATACAGTTTCTTACTTAAATAAAAAAGTCACAAAAATATTTGAAAGGTTTGGGTGCATAATAGATTTTCGTTTTGTGCATATGAGCAAAAAAAAAAAAAATGAAATTTTTCTGTCTTCATCTGATGAAAAAAATGTATGTAGTCAGTGTGAAAAAAAATATTTTAAAAACTACATAAAGATATAAATTTATAAAATTATGTCTTCTTGTTCTATTCATGCTTTGGTTCTTTTCTCCTTACAGACCCTTACATCTGCCTCTACTCACACATTCCTTTACACAGATGCACGCTCAATGAATAATTAAAACCCATTCGAATGTCAGACTTATAGAAAGATGCCTGCATATTAAAAACATGAAAGTTACATTAGCGTGATGGACCAATGAACTAAGTTGGATGGGTGGTAGATAAAAGAAAGTGGAAATAGCAGATGAATCTTAGATGGGGGGAAAAAAAATAAATAAAGAACTTATATAGATGATAAAAAGGTGATGTATATGATTAAGAAAAAAAAGTTCTTTATCTGATGAAAAAATATATATGACAAAAATATGATACAAAAATTTATAAATTCATGCCACACACCAATAGTTCAAGACAGGAGTAGAAAATAAGAACCGTCTCGGGCATAATCTTAGGTGTTAAGAACAATGCTGTTAAGGAGTTCATCAAGGTACTCTCTCACTGGTTTCCTAGTACACTACAGTATTAGAAAATCTTTAAGGGGGGACCATATCAGAATGAATTACAGCAGTGCTAATTAGGTACAGAACTAACTTAAATGAAATGTAGTCTGGGTTTGTTCCAGGACCTGGGACCACAGATGCCTTCTTGGTGTGGGTAACTACTGTAAAATTTAGTAGTATTTATTAATTGAGGATGGAGGGATAGGTTGCGAGAGCTTCAAGACATATAGAGTTGTTATCAGTGAGCCTCAGCAGTGCACTCAATGAGGAATTCAGCATATAGATAGGTGTCCGCCAAGGCTCAGTTCTCAACCCTGTTTTGTTCATGATAGTTCTGTAAGCCATAACATAGAAGTTTCAAATTGTTTGTCCATGGGTGCTCCTGTATATTGATGCCTTAATTCTCCTGTATGTTGATGGTTTAATTCTCTTGTATTCATTCCTGTGACAGAATGTGCACTAATACAAAATAGTTGCTGCCGTAGTATGAATCTGTGTTATTGGACCTACCACATGTTAGTTTTATCAGCCATACTCTTCCGTACTGGCTAAGGGCATGGAAGAGAATATTAATTTTGGAGTTCTCCTTCTAGATTGACTACTGTAGCTACAGAGCTCAATCTACACTCAGAAAAATCTGTTTAAACCAAGGGTGGGAAAACCCCATTCTATTGTGCTTGCAGGCTGATATACTCGTATGTACAAAATACAATAAATTTTTCAATTGTAAAATTTATACAATATTCATATGCCTATTTGCAACACAGGTTGTGTTTCCACTCGAGTTTGACTGTTTTAAGTCAATATGACTTAAAACGGTTAGATTCAAACAGAAATCGTCCAGTAATTGCCATTTGAATGGAAATTTTGTTTTCACTATAAAACACATATTGCTATCTTAGTACCCACCGCCTTGAGACCCAACTACACTCTAGCTGAAAAATATAGAATACCTCATAAGTAATATAAATGTCCTAAATTCAGTGGCGGCGTTAATGAAGATGTTACACGTTCATTTAATGCATTAAACTTATCTTTATTAATGTATATTGAATTGTGGCTGTGTGGTAAGTAGCTAGCTTACCAACTACATGATTCCGGGTTCAGTTCCACTGTGTGGTACCTTGGGCAAGTGGCTTCTATAGCCTCGGGTCGACCAAAGCCTTTTGAGTGGATTTGGTAGACAGAAACTGAAAGAAGCCCATTGTATATATGTATATGTGTATATGTATGTGTGTGTATATGTTTGTGTCTGTGTTTGTTGCCCACCACCATTGGTCAACAACCAATGCTAGTGTGTTATGTCGCTGTAACTTAGCAGTTCGGCAAAAAGAGACTGATAAAATAAGTACTAGGCTTACAAAAAATATGTCCTGGAGTCGATTTGCTCAATTAAAGGCAGTGCTCCAGCATGGCCACAGTCAAATGACTGAAACAAGTAAAAGAGTAAAGAGAGATATAAGAGTTAGAACTTGTGGTCTGCCTGTGGACCTTTCTCATTGGAAATTTTTGCCCACTGCACTAAAAAGTTTCCCCAACTCTGATTTAAACCATAGACAGGACCTTGGTAAATACTACCATCCCAGATTGGAATGGGCCTGGGGGTAATGGTAATTAAGGGGTGATTGCATGCTCCGCACAATTCCAAAACTCCTGGACTGGAGTCTCATCACCGGATGCAGCTTAATGTCAGATACAGGACAAAATTCTTGTGTAAAAGTGCCTGTGTGGTACCACATAAAAGCACCCAGCACATTTTGTTAAAGTGGTTGGCGTTAGGAAGGTCATCCAACCATAGAAACCATGCCAAGTCTGACTGGTGTCTGGTGTAGCTCCCCAGTTTGCAAGCCCTGGTCAAACTGTTCAACCCATACCAGCATGGACAATGGCCATTAAATGATGATGGTTATACTGATGACTTAATTTCTCAGCTGAATCAAAGAGTTACAGGAAATCTAAATGTAAAAATGTAAAGTTGAATTTCTTTAAAGTTTATTTATATTATTTACATTTGACGGATATTTGTCCTCATCTTGTTTGTTGTTAACACAACGTTTCGGCTGATATAACCTCCAGCCTTCATCAAGTGTCTTGGGGAAATTTTGAACCTGGGTTCTCATTCCTAAGGTATTTTTCATTATTATTATTATTATTATATTATTATTATTATTATTATTATTATTCAGGTCACTGCCTGGAATCAAACTCAGAATCTTGGGGTTAGTAGCCTGCGCTCTTAACCACTATGCCATATGACATAGTGGTTAAATATAGAACTGTCCTTTAAAGTTTGTTTTGCAAAGTTGGAAATTTTAGTTATCATCATCTTTTAACGTCCGTTTTCCATGCTGGCATGGGTTGGACAGTTCAACTGGGGTCTGGGAAGCCAGGAGGCTGCACCAGGCACCAGTCTGATCTGGCGATGTTTCTACAGCTGGATACCCTTCCTAATGCCAACCACTCTGAAAGTGTAGTGGGTGCTTTTTATGTGCCACCGGCACAAGGGCGAGAGGGAGCTAGCATCGACCAGGATTGGATGGTGCTTTTTACGTGTCACCGGTATGGGAGCCAGTCAAGGTGGTGCTGGCATGAGCCACATTTGAATGGTGCTTTTTATGTGCCACTGGCACAGAAACCAGTCGGGGCAAGGAGGCTGGCATTGACCACATTCAGATGGTGTTTTTTATATGCCACCAGCACGGGGACCACAACTACAATTTCCATTTGATTGTGATTTTGATTTCATTTTGAAGTTGATGTACTTGACTCAACAGGTCTCCTCAAGTATGGCATGTCGCCCCATGATCCAAGGTTACTTTTTGAGATGGCTGGTTATGTGACACTGGTGTAGGTTACAGCTATAGTAAAAAAAAAGAAAAACAAAACAGGGATACTAATAATGAACATTTGCAGTGTTCAATATACAGTAAGGGACACAGAAGGAACTGTATAAACAGTAACAAAATGAATTGTCAGCTTGTTGTGTTGTGTTCAAGCTTTCTTGTGGATATATTCTGGAGTAAACAGAAAATCCTTCAATTAGGTGTTTGTGACCAAATCAACTCGTTTCCACTCCTGTTGTCACCACTTTATGGAGTTGTTATGCAATAAAGAAATAAGAATCGTTAGCATGTCGGGCGAAATAATTAGCGGTATTTTGTCTGCTGTTACGTTCTGAGTTCAAATTCCGCCGAGGTCGACTTTGCCGTTCATCCTTTCAGGGTTGATAAATTAAGTACCAGTTACGCACAGGGGTCGATGTAATTGACAATTCCATTGTCTGTCCTTGTTTGTCCCCTCTGTGTTTAGCACCTTGTGGGTAATAAAGAAATAGGTATTTCGTCTGCCGTTACGTTCTGAGTTCAAATTCCACCTTTCATCCTTTCGGGGTCGATAAATTAAGTACCAGTTACGCACAGGGGTCGATGTAATTGACTTAATCCCTTTGTCTGTCCTTGTTTGTTCCCTTTATGTTTAGCCCCTTGTGGGCAATAAAGAAATAAGAATGAAGGTGTTAGATTCATAAGCCTCAGTTCTATTGCTGGTGTTGTGCTGTACCTTGGGCAAGTCACTCAAATTTTTTCTCTCTCTTTTTCCTTCTTACCTGGCAGAATACGTAAGCCAAAAATATGGGGTGGGGGATAAAATCACTGACTTTATGCTGGTGTGCTGAATTGATTGGTAATTATTGTGGCTTTATGGCTGATAGTGTTGTGATCAAATCCTTTTGAATAGGAATGGTGTGACCAGGAGAGAGAGAGAGAAAATGAACATTGAAATGTGTTTTAATGTTGATGGTGGTGATGATGAAAGTATCAGGAGATAAAAAGCAAAATTATTTGTATATGTTGTAAACCATGAAAAAAATATTTTTAAAAATGTCAAAGAAAATTGCCTGAAAACATGAAATTAGCGCTATTCTTGCAATGTTTTCTCCTTTTGGCAATGTCTATTCAATACTCTGTGCAAGCTTTATATAGAATTAAATTCATTGTCGCTGTAATCATCGCCATCATCATGTTTCACCACCACACCTCTATTTCGGCGTCTATTTTTTTTTGTTTTTACATATTGGCATGGGTTAGCTAGGTCTGCTGGACCATGCTTGGCACAGCTTCAAATGCACATAATACTGGCACAGATTGTATTGGTTGGTACGGGCTCTTCAAAAGACAGAGGTAAACTTTGCTCTGCTACCATTTGATTACTAGGGCAAGTGTAATTAGAGCAAATATTTTGCAGATTAGTGCCTTTGGTTTATTTATTATATAGATAAGTTAAAAAATAAGACAAGGACTTCTAAGTTCTAATCTAATCACCAAAAGATCGTTAGTATGTTTAACAGGAAATTAAAACCCTAGGTATTTTCATGTCTTGTACAGTAATCCCTCAATTATCGCGGGTGTTACGTTCCAAAATCTCCCATGATAGGTGAAAATCCGTGAAGTAGAAACAGTACTATACTGTATATATTTTTTATCATTTTCATAATTTGTATATATTTATTTTATTATAAATGGAAAACAACACCACACATTCACCTCCCAAGTTTTGTTTTCCATACAGTATGTGCAATTCTTTGTTTACTCATCTACAGTACATTACGTATTTTCTTTTAATATAGTTTAATTAACGTGTTATACAGTGCCGTACTGAACTCTATTTTATATTTATCAATTTATTAATTTTTATGTGTGAAAACTTTTATTTTACCACAGAAATAATTAAAACGTAAAAAAAAAAATATATAAATACCTAGCAGCCACAGAAACACGCGATATAGTGAGGAGACCGTGATATAAATTTACATATATTAGGCAGAAAAAACCGCAATGTACTGAGTGCGCAATAGGTGAACCGCGATATGGTGAGGGAGTACTGAATCATCGTTTTAGCACCCAGTTTTCCTTCCTTACGAGGAGAGACTTGATGCGGCAGATTTTCTATAGCTGGATGCTCTTCCTATCACCAACCCTCACCTGTTTGCAGATAAGGTAATATTTCCCTAAGACCAGACATGTTTTCATGGTAGATTGGAAATGAAGGATACAGCTTACATGATACTGACGCTCACAAGGAAACAGTAACAGTATTAAAAAAAACGTTAAATGAATAAACAGCAAACAGGCATAGCTGTGTGGTTAAGAAGCTTGCTTCCCAATCACTTTGTTCTGGGTTCAGTCCCACTGCATGGCACCTTGCATAAGCGCCTCCTATTATAACCCTAGCCTGACCAAAGCCTTATGGATTTGGTAAGTGGAAAGTAAAGGAAGCTTGTGTATCTGTCTTTGTACCCCCACCTGCTTTACAACCAGTGCTGGTGTGTTTATGTCCCCATAACTTAGCAGTTTGGCAAACGAGACCGATGGGATAAATGGCAGGATTAAAAAAAAAAAATAAATAAATAAATACTGGGGTTGATAAATTTGACTTAAAATTCTTCAAGATGTTGCCCCAGAATGACTGCAGTCTAATGACCGAAACAAGTAAAAGATAAAAGATATTACCATATCAACCCATGCCACCATGGAAAATGGGTGTTAAATGATGATGATGATACACACACTGATTTAGGCTCTGGGGATTGTAATTCCCTGTGGACCAGTACACCCTGTAAGTTTCATATTCAGTTTTGGATGCTGGTAGATACATAAAAGTATATATGTGTATGGAGAGTTCTGTAGTTTGCTTGAAGCATTGTGCTTTGTTTGTAAAATATAATGTGTCTTGAATGGCACAACAATGAACTAGAATTGAGACGTCAAGACTAAACGCATATCTATTTTGCCTGAGTTAGTCTGGGGGCAATTGGTGCAGTCTTTTGATGATTTCGTTGGAGTTCTTGACGTGTCCAGGAAAGGTGGAGAGTATGGGTTTCAGGATATGAGAAAGTAGCCAGGATATTTTATACAGCGGTCCTTCCACGCTGGAGACGATGGGTCTAATCTGGTTCGTGTGGCTATCCTTGTGTGTTTCAATGAGGTGATAGAATCTGGATAATCTACTGTTCTTTGTGATGAAGTTGTTCTTGTATTTGCTATGTAGTTGTCTCCATCTACAAATGTCAGTCCATGCTGTGTTAATTCGGTCCTCAATCTTGGTCGCGGTTGTATCTGTCATTTCAGAATATGGTCTGTCATGTGCTTGTGTCCCCTGCCCCTCCACTGCTTGATAATCAGTGCTGGCTTATTTACATAACCATAACTTAGTGGTTTGGCAAACGATATCAATAAAATAAGTACCAGGTTGAAAAAGTAAGTACTTGGGTTGACTTGTTCAACGAAACCCTTCAGGGTGGTGCCCCAGCATGGCTAGAGTCCAATGACTGAAACAAGTAAAAAAAAAAAAAGTTAATCTCTCTATATATAAAGCTGAAGTTGTCTGTGTATGGCAGGTTTGGTAGCCTTCAACTAACACTATCTCCTCCAAGACCCTGCGGCGCAAGTTGACCAAAATTGAGAGTATGATAGAAGGCTTGCTCTTCATTCCGTAGAAGAAAAAATTCAAATCAAACCATGTTAACACAAAAAAATTATTGACATCAAAAAGGTGCTTTTTTTTTCTATGAAAATCCCTAATTTTTACGATTTTTTGACTGCTGTGTTGCCATTTTTCGGTGTATTTCAACCAGAAAAATGTTCACTTAAAGAGAATAACAAGCTACATAATGCAAAATTTTTACTTTTCAAAAATTCCAATTCTAAAGGGTCGAAACAAACCCGAGCAACGCTGGGCGATACTGCTAGTAAAATGATAAATAACAACAGAGCTTTCTACTCTTGCTGACATCAAACTACTAACCTATATCTTAAAATTTTTATTTTGTGCAATACCTCTTTATGTCCATAGGCTACAAATATCACCTTATATGCTTTGGTTAACCCAGCTGATAAAAAGAAATGTCATTCTTGCATTCATGCTTGGATGGTTTGTATAGAAATGATATCCGAGTATTAAAACATTTGCTCTGAGCAATTCATGCGTGTATAAATAAAGAAAAAAAATTTATTTGAACAGAGAAAAATGAAAGCAAATGTCAAACTGTTATCAAGCTGTTTGTGAAGTTATTGAAAATCTAACCATTAATTATGTTAATGTTAGGTCTATGTGCTATTACTGATTAGTTTGTTTAGGCGTGGCTAGTGGCTGTCTGGTAAGAAGTATGCTTCCTGACCATATAGTTCTGGGTTCAGTCCCACTGCATGGCACCTTGAGCAAGAATTGTCTGCTATGGTCTTGGGTTGACCAAAACCTTGTGAGTGGATTTGGTTGATGGAAATTGGAAGTCTGCCATACATATCGTCATTGATGTATATCTATGTGTGTGTGTGTGTGTGTTTTTGTGTCTGTGTTTGTCCCCCACCATTGCTTGGCAACTGGTGTTGGTTTGTTTACATCCCTGTTACTTAGTGGTTCAGTAAAAGGGTCCAATAGAATAAGTACCCAGCTTACAAAAAAAAGAAAAAAAAAAGGACTGGATTGATTCATTCAGCTAAAAACTCTTCAAGGTGCTACTCCAGCATGGCCACAGTCTGACGATTGAAACAAGTAAAAGATAGGAGATAATTATTTCTGTGGATGAGATCAGTAATGGATAGCATCGTGTCCCAGGGGCTAAGAATGCAAAAGTTGTCGATGATCACAATGGGATTTTCAAATTGTGATTTCTGCAGAAAGCTGTCTCAGTGGTGCTAAGACAGTGGAAAAAAAAAAAAAAGCTTGGATGTAGTGCTTTGTTGGAGATTGAACTGATAATGATGGACTCTCCTGTCGTTAGATGACGTATGAGGGTTCGACAATTTCTGACCGAACAACCACACAGATGATTCGTTTATAGTGATCAAATGTTTGTGTAGACATAAGCTCACTCCCGCCATCAGGTGCAACAGGTGCCACATGTCAGATGTCGAAATGATTGTAGAGCAACATGAAATGAAGTGCTTTGCCCGGTCTGGGAATAGAACCCACGATCTCACAATCACGAGTGCAACACCTTAACCACTAAGCCATGTACCTTCACAAATTAATAATAACAAACTTATTGTATACAGTGCTCAGGTGCTCTACAACTCATTAGAAAATGTCGTCAGAAATGCATGAACAGTTCATAGAATAATGCACAGGTAGAGAACAATGAATGAGTCATTTCACAAAAAAAAAAAAATGGTGGGGTGCATCAGGTATACTGTTGGTAAAATTCAGGAAACATGGAAGTTTTGAAGGATGTCTTTCATCCTTTCGGGGGTCAATAAATTAAGTACCAGTTGCGTACTGGGGTTTATCTAATTGACTGGCCCCCTCCCCCCAAATTTTTGAACTTGTACCTAGAGTAGAAAAGAATATTTGGTCAATGGAAACAGTTTGAGTGTGTGTGTGTGTGTATTTGTGTCTGTTTGTCTTGGCAAGTGAAGGCCTGTGGCTTAGTGGTTTAGTGGTCAGTTCACAATTGTAAGGTCATGAGTTTGATTCCTGGTGATGTGTTGTATCCTTGAGCAAGACACTTTATTTCATGATGCTTAGTGGTATTTCTTCTGGCCTTATGTCCTGAGTTTAAATACCTCTGGTGTGTGTGTATATATATATATATATATATGTGTGTGTGTGTGTGTGTGTGTAACCACGTGTATTGTTGGTGATTTTCTTTCTCTGTCTTCCCTTCTTTGGACTTTTTCCTTTTTTTCTATGTTTCTGACGAAGAGCTCCGCTCGAAATGTGAAATCCTCCTTTCTTTCCTTTCCTGAGCGTCCAATAACACTATACTTATTCCACATCCTCGCATTGTTGTGTTTTCTCTTTGTTCATGTTTGGATTAACTATATATATATATATATATATATATATATATATATATATATATATATATGCTTTTCATCCTTACATTGTCAACAAAATAAGTTCCAGTGGAACACTGGAGTTGATGTAATCAACATACCTGCTCCCACAGATTGCTGGCAAAAAAGAGTTGTAGCTGTTATTCAGTGGGGGCCAGCCTTGTCACATTCTGTGTCACACTGAGTTTCTCTGAGAACTGAATTAAGGGCATGCGTGTCCATGGAGTGCTCAACCACTTGCATGTTAATTTCAGGAGCAGGCTGTTCTGATGACTGGATCAACTGAAACACTTGTCATCATAATCGATGGAGTCCCAGTTTTTTTGTCTTGGTATCACATGAGTGTTGTAAGTGAAAGCATGTCAAGCCATGAGGAAATATCAATCTTGCTTTGAAACAGGTAATGGTTGGCAACAGGAAGGGCATTCAGCTGTAGAAAAATCTGCCTCAGTAAAGTTCGTCCAACCCATGCAAGGATGGGAAAGTGGACATTAAAACACTGATGATGATGATGTATGCAAAAGAGATATTTGCACTGTTTTGAATTTTGAACATGTCATACAAAAGCTTGTTTCCAGGGTGCTTTGTAATGGTTGATGGAGAACCCCATAATAAAAGTAAACCGAGAAATATATGCTAAGAAGCAGTAAGGATAGGCATTCACTTGTAGGCCACACTAAAGAGATGAGGTAGTACTGAGACATCTGGAATGATAAAGTTTTGGGAGCCTACCCAACACTACTAGCATAGCAAAGTTTCTTAATAGTAGTGATGATGATGATAGGATGTGTAGGCTATGAGGTTAAGAAGTCTGTTTTTATGCCATGTGGTTTCAGGTTCAGCTTCACTGCACAGCACATTTGGGTAAGTATTCTACTACAGCCCGAGGTTGATCAATGCTGTTTGAGTGAATTTGGTAGATAGAAACTATATGGGACAAATATATCTATTTGGTACATAGAAACTATATATGTAATGAAGCTTAATCATGTTTCGGGACCAAAAGTTTTTTGTGGATATTTCCCAAACTAAAAAGAAAAAAAAATGAAGGCGGCAAGCTGGCAGAAATGTTAGCATGCTGGCGAAATGCTTACCGGCATTTTGTCTGCTATGTTCTGAGTTCAAATTCTGCCGAGGTCAACTTTGCTTTTCATCCTTTCGGGGTCTATAAATTAAGTACCAGTTACGCACTGGGGTCGATGTAATCGACTTAATCCCTTTGTCTGTCCTTGTTTGTCCCCTCTGTGTTTAGCCCCTTGTGGGTAGTAAAGAAATAGGTATTTCGTCTGCCGTTATGTTCTGAATTCAAATTCCGCGGAGGTCGACTTTGCCTTTCATCCTTTCAGGGTCGATAAATTAAATACCAGTTACGCACTAGGGTCAGTCTAATCGGCTTAATCCATTTGTCGGTCCTTGTTTGTCCCCTTGTGGGCAATAAAGAAATAAGAAACTATATGGGACCTTATCAAATATATTATGTGCGTGTGTATGTGATTACAAGCTATTTGGTGACCCTATTGGTGCTGGTTTCATTTAAAAAGCATCTTGCCGGTGCCATGGGAAAAGAACCCAGTACACTCTGTGAACTGATTGGTGTTAGGAAAAATATCCATCTGTAGAAACTGTGCCAAAATAGACAAATGGAACCTGATGTAGCTCTTTGGCTTGCTAATTCCTCTTGAACTGACCAACCCATGCCAGCATGGAAAAGGACATTAAATGATGATGATGATAATGGTGTGTGTATTGTTTGTGTTTGTTTCTCTCTTGCTCACCGCTTGGCAGCCATGTTGGTTTGTTTATGTCCCTGGAACTTAGCTGTTTCGTTAAAGAAACCTAAAGAATAAGTACCAGACTTAACATGACTTCTGGGGTCGATTTATTTGACTATCCTTCAAAGCAATGCAAAGTAATTAGAATTAATGCAAATGTCTCCTGCAAGGCTAGATATAATCCTATATTATCATCTATAGCTGTTTTCATCTTTTTCCATTCTTGTATCTTTTAATCTGAGAGTAGCTGCATATAAAGTTTTGATCTATATCTTCAGAAGAAATCTATTCTTAAATATCTGCTTGATTCTAAAGGCTTTCATATTTCTTAAGCGGAAACCATTCGTTACTTTGCTAGTAAGATTCGACTTGAAACGACAGTTCACTAAATTAGCTAGCTGCCAAGACAAGACAAATCTTTCTCTTTTCTCTTCCTCTTCTTCTTCCATTATAACTGAAATAAAATTAATCTAATCCATGTCTGGATTTTCTCCTTGTGGATTTCAGAGTTTCACAAGTGCTCATTGTAAATTGATGTTTGTTTTTCTTAATGTGTCTAATGGAATCTCCAAAGTGGATTCAAATTTAGTGCTATCAAATGCCAACCATAATAGTGAATATACCTGATCATCAAATAAATGTACTTTACGATTTTGGCTTGTTACTTCATATACTAAATATATTTCCTTTTATTGAAGCCAGACTTGTTGAAGAGCTGTGGTTCTAAGCCAGGGTTCATATGACCCCAGGGTGGTAATTCTTAACAATTTTTTACCTATGGATCCTTTTGATTCCTATTTTACTTGGGTGGACTCTCATAGCCATTTGCTGTTTAAAAAAATCCCATTATATTTTTGGAATTGAATATTATTTGGAGTTGCTTAAACTCCTAATAGTTGCTTAAACTCCTAAGTTGTTGAAGAGCTGTGGTTCTAAGCCAGGGTTCATATGACCCCAGGGTGGTAATTCTTAACAATTTTTTACCTATGGATCCTTTTGATTCCTATTTTACTTGGGTGGACCCCCATAGCATTTGATGTTTAACCCTTTAGTATTCACGTTATTCTGTCAAAAGTAATGCTTATTTATTCACATTGTTTTAAATTAATCCTGCATTATCTTGTAGCTTTGAGATTTTGATGAAGTAACTATTCATTTTTAGAATGATATAGTAGGGCTGGTATGATAGGCCAGATCTAGCCAATTTGAACATAAAACAGGGGAGAATATTTTGGCCGGATATAGCCGGTTTAAAATGCTACAGGGTTAAAAAAAAATTCCATTATATTTTTGGAATTAAATATTATTAGGAGTTGCTTAAAAAAATTTAGATATTTGGTGTACTGAAGAAGTATAAGCTGTTTATTGTGCATAAATTTCTACAAAAATATAGGGCCATTATGCCCCCCCCCCCCCCCGACCACAAAGATTATATGGACCTTGGTTGAAAACCATTGCCCTAGGAGGTCCATGTAACATTTTGTTGTTAAAATTTATGTGCCATAAATTGGTTACACTTCTACAATGCACAACATATTTTGACAATTTTTTAATACAATTTATAACAAGAGCACTCAGGGAGCACAAACCTCCGCCAAGGCAACACTAATGTTCTCTCAACGATTAGCCAGAGATGATTTTTCAAGTGAGAATATCTGAAATAAACTCAACTGCTCTCACAAATGAGAATACTAAAAATTAACCTGATTGCTTTCAAAAATTAAGTGAAAAAACAGGAAAAATAATCCAGAATCCTTGCCTGGTACCAGATCGATCCCAAAATCTAATCAGTCACAAGGCCAAACATCCTTGTTTGGCCGAACTGTTAAGTTATGGGAATGTAAACACACCAACACCAGTTGTCAGGCAGTGGTGATAGGACAAACACAGACATATATACACATGTGCATATGCACACACACACATACACGTAAGGCAGGCTTCTTTCAGTTTCCGTCTACCAAATACACTCACAAGACTTTGTCAGACATCTAGGTTCCTTATAATCTCCTCTGTAAGATTCAAACACTTGAAATAAATTACATCAATTTAAAATCTAGAGCAATCTTCAGCTGCACAAATTGATGTGATGATTGCATTGTTCAGTTAAATGGAGTTGCATGAAACGATCATACTGCATTACCTCTGGATATCCTTGTTGCTTATTTTGATTTTAATCACCTTGTTTTGAAATTGTATGGATAATAACGTACTAAATTCTGGTGCCTCAACTTAAGTATCATATTCATCTGAATCTAAATTTTTGCTGAACTCATCTACCATATCTAATATATATATATATATATGTATGTTTAATTTTCAAGGAAAGATTTGAAGAAATAGTTACCAGGGTAGCCAAATGTCACATAAACACTTTAAGATATTATTAATAACCACATAAACATGGGTAATATTCCAAGGAGAAGTGAAACATGTTTTGGAGGCCATAAGAGAAATGGAAAATGGAGAGAAACGCACAAGATGTAATTTAAATCATTTATATCTCTGACATATGTTTTGATGGATACATTAAAATTAATCCCAGAGATAAAATAAGGTGGAATATTGTATCAATCATCAGGGAGGAGATTACGAATAACAATGCTCATTAATAAGCTATTTTTACAAATGTAAGAAATTATAGATTGATACAGTATTCCACCTTATTTTCCCTCGCAGATTAATTTTAATGTATCCATCGAAACATATGTTGGTCATATAAATGATATGAATAACATCTTATGCATTTGTTTCCATTTCTCTATATATATATATATATATATATATATATAATATAATATATAAGATAAAACTTACTTGGAAAAGGGTGCGTGGCGTTCAATTATATAATAATATAAATAATATATAAATATATGCATATATACATACATTTATGTACATACATATATATGTATATCATCATCATCATCATCGTTTAACGTCCGTTCTCCATGCTAGCATGGGTTGGACGGTTCGACCGGGGATGTGGAAGGCCAGAAGGCTGTACCAGGCTCCGGTCTTATCTGGCAATGTTTCTACAGCTGGATGCCCTTCCTAACGCCAACCACTCTGTGAGTGTAGTGGGTGCATTTTACGTGCCACCTGCACTGGTGCCAGGCGAGGCTGGCATATGTGTATAGGACATCAAAAAAACGTTGAACACAATGAGAAACGAAAACATAAAAAGAAAAACATAGAAAACAAACTTTTTTTCGAACAACGAAAAAACCCAGAGAAACGAGACATGTAACATAAAGAATGTTCCCCTTCATCAGTTGTCCATTTCATCTACTCCTATATATATATAGGGTGTCCATAAATTACAGACATCACTAAATATATCCCCAATGGTTGTTATATTTTTTGATAATAGATTAGATAGGATAATGTCTGTATTACAATAACCAATAATATGTTGTGCAGCTATAGTAATATTACGACCATGAAATTGGCATTAGACTTTCTCAATCTTTCTTGTGGAACTCTAGGGTTCTGGAGAACCTTGCTTGAGAAATACTGGCCTAGAGTCTCGTGTGTTGGAACTTATCAATTTGGTAAGTGCCAACTCATGAAACTCTTGGCCCTTGAGTCACTCTGTTGCTTCTGCTAGATATTAATAAAAAATATATACATTTACATTATTTACATTTGATGGATATTTTTCCTCATCTTGTTTGCTGTTAACACAACATTTTGGCTGATATACCCTCAAGCCTTCATCAGGTGTCTTGGAGAAATTTTGAACCTGGATTCTCATTCCTAAGGTCTTTTTCGATGTTATTATTATTATTCAGGTCACTGTCTGGAATTGAACTCAGAATTTTGGGGTTAGTAGCCTGCGCTCTTAAGCACTATGCCATATATACATGTACTCATGTTTTGAGTTCTATTTTTCCTGTTTGCATCACCAAACCTATATATATATATATATTTATAAAACATTTACACATAGATAAGATGTTCATAAATTATCTTTACAACTCCTACACTTTTATTGTGGAAGCTGTAAAGATAATTTATGGACTCTGTGTGTGTGTACTTATTTATTAGGATATTGATAGTTACTTTGGAATTTCACAGGTGGTGAAGAAGCCACCAGTGGTAAGACTTCAAAGTTACTTCCAACATTATTAGAATAAAATGTTCATTGTTTTTATGCAGCTACAAATACTTATGTTATATACACACATATGCATACATATTAATTTTTCTGCATGAATATTTGCTCTCTCTCTCTCTCTATACATATATGTATGTATATATGCTCATAATTCAGAGATGTATGCACGATACATTCACATACCCTATATAGACAGAAATAGTTTCTGCTCTATGTAACCAAAATTTTAATGTATGATATTTTTATTTCAGGTATATTATCTCTTGTCTTTTACGAACCACTCTTACATCAAAGCAAACACGGCTACTCAAAGTCTTGATCTTTCTTTCTACTTCTATGATCAAACTGAAAACAAGTTTTATCTCTTAATCCGTACTATACATATGGATTCCCCTATCTTTTATCTTAAAACCACATCATATACGTTTTCTTCGTGTCATATATATATATATATATATGTAGTCTCTTAGATGGTTTTACAGGCTTATTTGCTTTTGACGTTTCTGACCATGTTCGCATTTTTTTTTCCTTTACTTTATAATAAATATATTCTAATATGTTTATCTTAGATATTCAGCATTCAGTGTCCTGTCATACTTTGCCATGCCATGTCATTTTTCTAATAAGTGTTTGTGTTTTCCTTCCAAAATTGTAATGAGTTAAGTAGATCAACCATGGCTCTCCTATACTGTATTCGTTTCCTGTTATATCTAGATTGCCATTTATGCAGAGTCTTTCTAAAGCAGCTTCATCTTTATCTCGATTTGATGCTAAGGCTGGGATTGTTTTTTTCTGAAAAATCACCATCTAACCATATTTCTTTTTTCACTGATACTACCGTGTTGATGTTTGAATATTTTGAAATATTTTCCCTGAATATCAAAGGGTGGAGTGGATCCTTTTTCTGAGGTGAGCTTGTGATTTGATTTTTCACTCCTGGTTATAGCCATTTATATCTTTTACCTTTTACTTTTTCCACTCATTAGACTGTGGCCATGCTGGAGCACTGCCTTAAAGAATTTTTAGTTGAATGAATCAACCCCAGCACTTTTTTAAGCCTGGTATTGGCAGCAAGCTGGCAGAAACATTAGCATGCCGGGCGAAATGCGTAGCCGTATTTTGTCTGGTATTACGTTCTGAGTTCAAATTCTACTGAGGTCGACTTTGCCTTTCATCCTTTCGGGGTCGATAAATTAAGTACTAGTTACCCACTGGTGTCGATGTAATTGACTTAATCCATTTGTCTGTCCTTGTTTGTTCCCTCTGTGTTTAGCCCCTTGTGGGTAGTAAAGAAATAGGTATTTATTCCATGGATCTCTTTTGCCAAACTGCTAAGTTACAGGGATGTAAACAAAACAACACTGGTTGTAATGCAGTGTAGTGGGGGAACAAACAGACACACACACACACACACACACGATGGGCTTCTTTCAATTTCCATCTACCAAATCTACTCACAAGGTTTTGGCCAGCCTGAGGCTATAGTAGAAGACACTTGTTCCAGGTGCCATGCAGTCAGATTGAACCCAGAACCATGTGGCTGGAAAGCAAACTTCTTACCACACAGCCATGTCTGTACCCATCCATATTTTTTCATCTATTAATCATATCGATGTTTGAATGTTTTGAAATATTTACTGTGAGCATCAAAAACTGGAGCAAAGCCTTATACTAAGGTAAGTTGGTCACCCGACTTTTCACTCCTGGTTGTAGTAGCTCTTTCATGTTATTGATGCCGTCTCCAAAGGCCTGGTATTACATAACCCTCTTTCTGCTCTCCTTAAAAAAAAATTTTTTTTTCTACTCTGTATCGTTATTCAAAGGAAATGAAAGAAAATTTGGAATGTTTGCATTTGAATTGTTGGAGAATAGGTTTATAGCTGGATGCTTCTGCCATTAACTGAAATGAAAGCCTCCTCTCCTGGCAATTATTCAAGCATGAGTATTGGTATATCTTGCACCACATTTTAAATGGAACTTTTCGAGGCAGCAGAAGTAAAACTAAAATGCTGCACCAGAAGATGATAACCATTTTATTTCTTAACCAATATAAAATGTGTCTAGAATGGTCTTGTTTCTCAGATAGGTTGTCCTTAGGTTCTCGCTTTCATACTGTGAAGAACCATAGAAGCATGGGATGTGTGTTTGCATATATGTGTGTGTATAAGAAAATAGAATGACAAAGGAATTACATAATGAACTTCAGCTGTGTGGTAAGTAGCTTGCTTACGAACCACATGGTTCCGGGTTCAGTCCCACTGCGTAGTTTCTTCTAGTATAGCCTCAGGCCGACCAAAGCCTTGTGGATGGATTTGGTAGATGGAAACTGAAAGAAGCCTGTCGTATATATGTATATATATATATGTGTGTATCATCATCATCATCATTTAACATCTGTTTTCCATGCTAGCATGGGTTGGATGGTTTGACCGGGGTCTGTGAAGCCAGGAGGCTGCACCAGGCTCCAGTCTGATCTGGCTGTGTTTCTACAGTTGGATGCCCTTCCTAACGCCAAACACTCCGTGAGTGTAGAGGGTGCTTTTTACCTGCCAGGGGTGGCTGGCAATGGCCACAATCGGTTGGTGCTTTTTACATGCCACTGGCACGGAAGCCAGATAAGGCGGCACTGGCATTGGCCCATGTTCGGATGGTGCTTTTTACGTGCCACCAGCACAGGTATCACAACTACAATTTCCATTTGATTTTTTGATGTTGATGTACTTGACTCAATAGGTCTCCTCAAGCACAGCAGATCGCCCTACAATTCAAGGAAAGCACAGCAGGTCGTCCTGCGATCCAAGGCACTTTGGATGGGCTGGGGCTTCTATGTGAAACTGGTGCAGGAAACAGCCATGAACTCACGTTTAGAAAGACAAAGGAATAAACAATTACGTTATGAACTTCGGCTGTGTAGTAAGTAGCTTGCTTACGAACCACATGGTTCCGGGTTCAGTCCCACTGTGTGGCACCTTGGGGAAGTGTCTTCTACTATAGCCTTGGGCCAAACAAAGCCTTGTGAGTGGATTTGGTAGATGGAAACTGAAAGAAGCCCATCGTTTATATGCATATATATATGTATGTGTATGTGAATATGTTTGTGTGCCTGTGTTTGTTCCCCCCAACATTGCTTGACAAAGATGCTAGTTTATGTCCCCGTAACATAGCGGTTCGGCAAAAGAGACTGATAGAATAAGTAAAGAATAAGACCTGGGGTTGATTGGCTTGACTAAAGGCAGTGCCCCAGCATGGCCACTGTCAAGTGACTGAAACAAGTAAAAGAGTAGTGTACACAACATATTCATGCAAGGAGAAATGCTTAGCAGTATTTGGTTTTTTTGTTTTGAGTTCAAATTCTGCCGAGGTCAATTTTGCCTTTCATCCTTTCGGGGTCAATAAAGTACCAGATGCATATTGGTGTCAATCTAATCGACTGATCCCCCACTCTCCCAATGGTTCCCCTTCATGGCAGAATTAATAGTGAAGACTATTTAAGCGTTTTATCTGCTCAAATTCATCCTAAGGTTTGTGGAACTGTTTCCGGAATGGAAACGCAATCTTTCAGGATGATAATGCACCAATTCCCACAGCTAAAGTTGTTACTGAATGGCACAAGGACATTCTAGTGAAGTTGAACATCTTATCTGGCCACCACAGTCCCCAGATCTCACTATTATTGAACATTTATGGTGCATTTTAGAAAAACAAGTAAGGAGTCGATATCCACCACCATCATCACTACAAGAACTGGAGACTTTTTTAGCTGAAGAATGGACAAAAATTCCTTTGGAAACAATTCAAACTTTGTACCTCATAGAATTCAAGCTGTAATTACTGCCAAAAGTCCTACCCCATATTAAAATTAATTTATTTGAAATTTTAAGGTAAATCCGTTATTTTGTCCAACCCCTGTGTGTGTGTGTGTGTGTGTGTGTATATATATATATATATATATATATATATATATACACACACACACACACATACATACATACATACATATATGGGTCTGGTGCATCCTACTGGCTTGCTAGTCCTCAGTCAAACTGTCCAACCCATGCTAGCGAGGAAAGCAGATGTTAAATGATGATGATAGTAATGATATATACACATACATATATATATTTCTACACACACACACATATATATATACATACAAATACATACATACATACAGATATACATACACACAAATACATATAGATACACACACACACGCATCGATTCTTTTATATTGTCTTGAAGTGAATACTCCACTCCATGGCTGCTGCTGCTGCAGCATTCTGTCAAACACAGCAACTGATATCTTTATTGCTCTGCTGTGGACCATTTTAACAGCATATCATCTCAGGTTAAAGAAATTATATCCTGAATAGCTGAAAACTTACCTCCTCCTCTTGTTTTTCTTTATTGTTCTGTTTTGTTCTTATAATCTGCAACAGTCTAAGATTTCTCAAATGATTACAGGCTGTAGATTTCATATTTCAGAACTGTTCTTTTTTTTTTTTTTCTTTTTTTCTTTGACCATTATTAATGGTTGAATGAGTTTTTTTTTTTTGGAAGAAGTTAATCAAGTAAGAAATAGGCCACAACGCATCCAGCTTTGTTTCCTGCAACAACCTGGGGCATCTTAATTCATACTTGATAATTCATGAATTATTATATAAATCTCAAAGCTGATTGTCCTCATTGATAAAAAGTTACACATTAGTCTTTTAGTAGAAGTCATAGATTTAGCCAGTCAGCATCATCATCATCACATGAGTAATGATGACTGATGAAGCAATTGACCAATCACCATTGCTGTATTATTATGGGCTTGAAGGCATCTTAGAGAAAGGCTGTTTGTATTATATATTCTGTTCCTTTGGCAAAAAAAACAAATTTGTTGCATTTAGTAATGACAGCTGAAATGATTAGTTTTGGCACAACCGTTTTGGTGCTGCCTACTTGGCATTACTCTTTTATTCTTTTACTTGTTTCAGTCATTTGACTGTGGCCATGCTGGAGCACCACCTTTAGTCGAGAAAATCGACCCCAGGACTTATTCTTTGTAAGCCTAGTACTTATTCTATTGGTCTGTTTTGCCAAACCGCTACATTACGGGGACCTAAACACACCAGCATTGGTTGTCAAGCGATGTTGGGGGCACAAACACACACACACACACATATATATAAGAAAAGTATGATGCTCCACCTCCTAAACACAGCCTCTATCTCTGATTCCCAACATGGCTTCGTGCTGAAGAGATCATGCTTGACCAACTTACTAGTAATGGAAGAATTGGTGACGCGCATCCTCGATGATAGTGATGCTGTTGACATCGTTTTACTGGACTTTGCCAAAGCTTTTGACTCGGTAAACCACCGCCTATTACTTGTCAAGCTTCAAGCATATAGTTTCCATCCGGATATTGTACGATGGGTTGGTGCCTTCCTCTCAGATCGCTCCTTCCAAGTCCAAGTTAATGGTTCGCGGTCCGACGTCTCCAGTGCGAGCAGTGGCGTGCCTCAAGGTTCAGTGCTTGGGCCCTTGTTGTTCTTAGTCTTCATAAATGACTTGCCCGACGACCTCACACACAACACACCCTTCTATTTGCCGACGATATCAAACTGGTCGCTCCTCGCGGTAATATAGAGGATCTTCGTCGATGCCTCCACCAAATTTGGAAGTGGTCTAACGATTGGGACCTGGGTCTGAACGTGTCAAAGTGCTGTCATCTGCTGTCGGCTCTACTCCTCAACTCCTGCAACTCAACTTGATTTCGAGCCGGGTCGTCTGCTGCTGGAGAGGACCGATCAGGTAAAGGACCTAGGTATCTTGGTGGATTCCTCCTCCTTTCGCCTTCGGCCCAGTGCGTCCATGCTGCCAACAAAGCACGCGGAATTCTGTTCTTGATTCGACGGTCATTCGGAATGCTCACAGCAGCCATATTCCTACCACTCTATGTCACGCTGGTGAGACCCATATTGGAGTATGGGATTCAAGCCTCTTCTCCTTATCTCCTCAAAGACATACATACATGCATCTCGAAAGAGTCCAGAAGCTGGCTACCCGCATGGTTCATGGTCTCAAAAATTTGTCCTACGAAGAAAGGCTGAGGACGCTCGACCTTTATTCTCTTGAAAAACGCCGCCGCTGTAGTGATCTCATTCTCGCCCACAACATCATAAGCGGAAAGTGTAACCTCTCGAAAGAGCTGTTCTTCACTCCTGCTCCAGAGCGTCGGCTGCGGGGTCATTCCGAAAAGCTCTACCTGCGACGATTTCATCTCAATCGAAGGAGAGGAGCTTTCTCCGTCCGGGTTGCGGATCCGTGGAACAAGCTGCCAGACGAGATGGTAAAGATGCCAACGACCGCTTTGTTCAAAGCCTCCCTGGACCTCAAGTGGCCTGAACTCTTTACATGAACACCACCCTGTACTTAACTCCATGTCCCCCTACATGGCCTTGCTATTTGCTTTTGAGCCAAATTAACTAACTAACTAACTAACATACGACAGGCTTCTTTCAGTCATGTGACCAGGAAATTTCTTTTAACTTTTTTGAATCCTATTGGTTTATGGGAACATCAAAATACATAAATCATTGTAGCCCAGCTTTATAATTTTTCAGCTTTTGCCTTCTTTCACATGGAATTGCCCATATACGATAGGCTTCTTTCAGATTCTGTCTACCAAATCCACTCACAAGGCTTTGGTTGGCCCAAGGCTGTAGTAGAAGACACTCACCCAAGGTACCACACAGTGGGACTGAACCTGGGACCTTTTGGTTGGGAAACAAGCTTCTTCTGGTGGTTACATAATAAGTGATTTGACATCACAATGATTAATTCATTCTCACTGCTGTAATGATGTTGCCGATTGGCTTAATGTAATGTTTCTGATAAAATACAGAAAGCAAGATTAGAAAATATTTTTTTTGTTTATTTTACAGATTAATATGCGAATTTTATTGATGGGAACAATTAGTTTTGAGATATTTTACAAATTATCAGGTGTGTTATGTTGTTCCCAGCTTTGATGCAGGAATACCTGGAAATATGCATCAATTTCATACATACTCTGTAGTCTAGAAGAAGCTGTGCCAAAGCGGACATCAAAGCTTGGCACAGTCCTCTGGCTTGCCAGCTTCTATTGAATCATCCAACTCTATGCGATGCCAGCATGTAAAATGGATGTTAAATGGTAATGATGATCACACACACCCACACACACACACCCATGCAAACACGTAAACACGCACACACACACGCATGCAAACACATAAGCACATGCACACACACACATAATGCAAATATACACACACCCATGCAAACACACTCATCCGTGCAAACACATAAACAACCCCACACACACTCATGCGAACACATAAACACACACACACACACACCACACACAAACACACACACACACACACACACCCATGGAAACATAAGCACACGCATACACTCATACATGCAAACACACTCACACCCGTGCAAATACATAAACACCCCCACACACACACTCATGCGAACACATAAACACACTCACCCATGCAAACACACACACAAATATACAATAGGCTTCTGCACGGTTTCTGTCTTCCAAATGCCTTAACAAGACATCAGTTGGCCCAGGGCTATGGGACTATGGTAGAAAAAACAAAAAAATTATTGGCCCAGGATGCTGTCCTGTGGGACTGAACCCAGAACCACATAGTTGCAAAGCAAGCTTGTTAACCGCACATCTCCGCCTGCACCATGACAACAAAGTTAACGGTGTCGGTGATTATCTTCTTGGATTCCTTTGTGTTTTAAAGAGTATCTTGCTGATCTGATTTATGTGTTGATTAAAGATCATATATCTTTGAAATATAACATCAAGATGTTTGTCCTCATAAGAGTTTACTAGTTTTATGTCATTAAGATAGATGGTTTCTATGATAAAATCAATATGTTCGTTAGTGAGGAAGACTATTATTTCTGATTTTATGTCATTTAGTTAGAAGCGATGGTCATTCATCCGTTTGTTTGAGTTTGTTAATGATGACTTGCAGATACATTTTGATATATATATATATAGATATATATATATATATATATATAGATATATTCTGTTCTACCATACAGCATTGAAACAAAACACATTTTAAGTGTCCTAATATTGAGATTACAGTTTATTTACCAATGTGACAAGGATAGTAGTTGAGTTTTTTTTCATACACACACACACACACACACCACTGTGATCATCGTGACCGACCAGGCTATCAGATGTTGCTACACATCGCTGGTCACAATGCGCTTTGCATTGTTTTAGCCTTCAAATGACGCCACCCTGCTGGCTAAGTGAGCAGGCCAACAGAAAAAAGAGTGAGAGAAAGTTGTGGTGAAAGAGTACAGCAGGGATCGCCACCACCCCTGCCAGTTCCTCGTGGAGCTTTGGGTGTTTTCGCTCAATAAACACTCACAACACTCGGTCTAAGAATTGAAACCGCGATCCTACAACCTCGAGTCTGCTGCCCTAACCACTTGGCCATTGCGCCTCCACTATATATATATATATATATATATATATATATATATATATATATATATATATATATATATATATATATATATATATATATATATACACTGTTGTGTCTGGGGAGAGTAATTTTCTTTTTGTGCCTTATAATGTAATACACTCACCGGTAAAATTTCCACTTATTTCTTATTTTTATTTTCTTAAAATTTCAATAGTCTTTCAGTTTCTGTCTACCAAATTTACTCACAAGGCTTTGGTTGGCCTGAGGCTATAGTAGAAGACACTGTTACCTTTCAAATATGACATTTCATGTGAAACAACCTAATACAATGACATGTGAGGGTTCTGAACCAATCATATTGTCTCTTGTTTAACCCTTTTGATACCAATCCGGCTGAAATCACCTCTGGCTCTGTAGTATAAATGCCTTGCTTTCAAAAGTTCTGAATTAAAATCTTCCACCAAACCTTAGTCACTGTTTATGTTTCTAACACTAACTTGATAACTAAATAATTTTACTTAATTCTTTGTTATATCTAAAATTAATTGAAAGAAACACAGAGTATCTCAAAATAAATATAGTAACAAAAGGGTTAGCTCTATTGACCCTTTAGCATTCAGCCACCTGACTGGCTCCTGTGCTGGTCGCACGTAAAAATACCTCATTTGTGCATGACCAATGCCAGTACCTCCTGACTGACCACCATACTGGTGGCACATAAAAAGCTTCATTTGAGCGTGGCCAATGCCTGTGCCACCTGACTGGCTCCCATGCTGGTGGCACGTAAAAAGCACCCCCACTGCACTCTCAGTGGTTGGCATTAGGAAGGACATCCATCTGTAGAAACCTTGCCAGATCAGATTGGAGCCTGGTGCAGCCTCCTGGCTTGCCAGTCCTCAGTCAAACCATCCAACCCATGCTAGCATGGAAAGCGGACATTAAGCGACGACGATGACAACGATGATAATGATGATGATGATCTCTGTTGAAATATGCTGCTTCTGTTTCTATTAATTTTGAAAATAATGAAGAATTTAATAAAACAACTTTTTCACAATTAACCCTTTTGATACCAACGCACCTGAGACCACTTTCGGTTCAGTGATACAAGCTTGCAATTTCAAAGTAATGAAATTTAATTTTTCCATCCAAATTTCATGTTAATATATGTGTGAAACAAGTCTGCAACCTGGCAGAATTGTTAACATGTTTATATATTCACATACTTTGGAATTAGTTCTGCATTGTCTTGTAGCTTCAAAATTTTGATGATGTGATTGTATATTTTTAGAATGACATTGTTGAGAAGATGTGAGAGCTTGGATCTGGTGATTTTTAGCATAAAACACATAGAATGTTGGGGCCACTTATGACCAGTTTAAATGCTACTGAGTTAAGCTTTTCCTGTTCACTGATGTGAGCTTATTGGTGGGATATTAGCAATTCTAAATTAATTAGTCTCAAATGACTTAAATGTGATCATTTTGGAATGAAACCTTTTTGATGATAAAAAGTGTTTTGGGATATTTTTGGTTGCTGTTACAGATTTAGAAATTTTTTAATTATAATTGCAGCATGGAAGGTGTTTATAAGCCATTTAAGAAACACACAAAATCTGTTAGATTCACTTCAACATTTAAATTTAATTTGTCAAAATATTTTCGTTGCTCTGAGAACGCAACCTGTTCACTGACAAAATTCCGTGAACAGGCCGCGGTCTCAAAGTGACAAAAATATTTTGACAAATTTAAATGCTGAAGTGAATCTAACGGATTTTGTGTGTTTCTTAAATGGCTTATAAACACCTTCGACGCTGCAATTGTTTTCGTTCCAGCACACGATCTCAGATCAGGTCACTTGCTATGCAAGTATATTTCTGTAATGAAATTATTTAATTATTTGAAAATCTTCAGATTTGGTATATTGATGTAATATTTCATGCTGAATCCAAATTTGGGATTCTGTTTATTCCAGAAAAAATTTAGGAAAATGTTAGAGATTCAAAGTTAAATAAAGTGTCTTGCTCAAGGACACAACATACTGCCAATCAGAAAACAGGAATCAGAAGCTGGCATTTGCTGCACCGTAGCTGTCTGTCAGAAAATGACTGAAAGCAATAAAGTGAAAGCAAATATAAAGACAACTTGTTTGTGGTGGTGGTGGTGGTGGTTGCAGTGGTGAAAGTATTACAGTTGCACACATACAGCGTCTTCCTTGTTACAATAAAAACAAGACAGACTACAGCTTTGCTTGTCGCTATGGAAACAGATTTACAGTCATGTTTATAACAGTGGCTTCTGGCTGGCTGAAATTAAAATTTGTAAACTTTAAAAGCTTTTTATTAATTGATTTTAAAATTAATAAAAAATTCTTTTAAAAAAAGAATTTAATTTTTGTAATTAGCTCACAAAACTAAATTGGTATACCAAATTAAAAAACAATTGGAACAAAATTGGAAAATAGAGCATGAAATCTGTGACCACATTTAATAAGTTTCCTGTTTTTTTTTTCTATCTTTTTGTTGTGATGGAAGGTACGTGGCTCAGTGGTTAGGGTATTTGGCTGATGATCTTAAGGTTGTGAGTTCGATTTCCGGTGGTGCATTGTATCCTTGAGCAAGACCCTTTATTTCATGTTGCCCCAGTCCACTCAGCTGGCGATAGTGAGTTGTACCTGTAATTCAAAGGGCCAGCCTTGTCACATTCTGTGTCACACCAAATCTCCCTGAGAAGGTGTAGGAGCGGCTGTGTGGTAAGTAGTTTGCTTATGAACCACGTGGTTCCGGGTTCAGTCCCACTGCGTGGCACCTTGGGGAAGTGTCTTCTATTATAGCCTCAGGCTGACCAACGCCTTGTGAGTGGATTTGGTAGATGGAAACTGAAAGAAGCCTGTCATACATATGTATGTATGTATGTATGCATGCATGCATGCATGTGTGTGTATATGTTTGTGTGTCTGTCTGTGTTTGTCCCCCCAACATTGCTTGACAACCGATGCTGGTGTGTTTACGTCCCTGTAACTTAGTGGTTCGGCAAAAAAGTCCGATAGAATAAGTACTAGGCTTACAAAAGATAAGTCCTGGGGTCAGTTTGCTCAACTAAAGGTGGTGCTCCAGCATGGCCACAGTCACATGACTGAAACAAGTAAAAGAGTGTCTGGGGAGTGTTCAACCACATGTATGTTCATTTCATGAGCAGGTTCCTTCATTGGTCAGACCAACTGGAACCCTTGTCATCATAACTCACCAACTGCCAGACAGGGTCTCAGAGAGACTGTTGGGAAGTGGGGGATGCGGATGGGTGGAGGGATACTCAAACCAGAGACCTAGCCTGAATTCTGGGTAAATAGTGGAATCATTTAAAGGTACCTAAGGTGCCAAGTTGTGGTGTTAAACCAGGTACACTCGAGTAAGCCATGAAAGGCAAAGTCAACCTTCACAGAACTTGAACTCAGAACATAAAGACCAATGAATTATTGCTAAACAGTTCTGTCTACTCATTATCCTTCCTAAAATATATAATCCTTTCTACTCTAGGCACAAGACCTGAAATTTTTTGGGGAAGGGGCCAGTAGATTAGATTGATCCCAGTATGTAACTGGTACTTAATTTTTTTGACCCTGAAAAGATGCAAGGCAAAGTCAACCTTGGTGGATTTTGGAACTCAGAACATAAAGACAGACAAAATATCACTAAACATTTCGCCTGGTGTGCTAACATTTCTGCCCGCTCGCTGCCTTGCCTAAAATATATAATCTTTTCTACTCTAGGCACAAAGCCTGAAATTTTTTGGGGAGCGGGGCCAGTTGATTACATCAACCTCTGTACGCAACTGGTACTTAATTTATCGACCCTGAAAAGATGAAGGCAAAGTCGACTCCGGTGGATTTTTATAAACTCAGAACGTATAGACAGACGAAATATTGCTAAGCATTTCACTCGGTGTGCTAACGTTTCTGCCAGCTCGCCGCCTTGCCTAAAATATATAATAATGACTGCTTGATAACAATATCTGTGGTTATAAGTAGTTGTTTCCATTATATTTTTCATATGTTCGTCTTGTACTTCTTAATGTTCAGACATTTTCAATTGGTAAATATTTTTAATATTCAAATGCTGACAGGTGACTATGGCATGTCTACTAAATAGCTTTAGATTCATATTGTCTTGAATCTTGTATTTTTTTCTCTTGGTGATTATCAAAAATAAAATGTAAAATGTTTTTTTGTTCAGAATTAATCTACTTTGATTAGGTGTAACTACACCTTGAGTATATTATGGTTTGAACTTTTGACCATATTCTCAAAAGTACTTCTCTGTAAACTCATCCTAGTATTTTTTCTTTTGATACTTTTGTGTGTGGCAGATGCACAGGTGCAATAAACACTGAAGATGTACAGAAAACAGAGTCCATTACATGCCAGGGGGTAGAAAACTAGAAGTAGTTGATGGTTTCAATTACCTAGGTGACCAAGTCTGTAGTGGGAGTAGAGGCTGTGAGAGCATAGCTGCTAGAATAAGAATAAGCTGGGCAAAGTTCAGAGAGCTCCTACTTCTGTTGGTAACAAAGGATCTCTTGCTCAGAGTAAAAGGTAGACTGTATGATACCTGTGTGCGAACAGCCTTGCTACATGGTAGTGAAACATGGCTGTGACTGCTGAGGACATGCGTAGGCTTGAAAGAAATGAAGCTAGCATGATCCGCTGAATGTGTAATGTCAGTGTGCATGCAAGACAGAGTATAAGCGCCTTGAGAGAAAAATTGGATATAAGAAGCATTAGGTGTGGTGTGTAAGAGAGATGACTGCACTGGTATGGTCAGGTATTGAGTATGGATGAGGAGCTGTGTGAAAATGTGTCACACCACTAACAGTGGAGGGAACTTATGGGAGGGTTAGAGCCAGGAAGACATGAGATGAGGTGATGGAGCATGTCCTTCAAATGTTGGGCTTCACAGAGGCAATGATAAGTGACTAAGACCTTTGGAGATGTGTTGTGCTTTAGAAAACCTGGCAAGCCAAGTGAGATCGTAGCTACGGCCAATGCCAGTGTCACATAACCGGCCCATTTAAATGTAGCCTTCAATCATCAGGCAATATGCCATGCTTATGAAGACCTATTGAACCAAGTGAAATCGGAGTTCTGGCTGATGCCAGTGCTGCCTGATGCCAGTGCTGCCTGACTGGCACCTGTGCCAATGACATGTAAAAAGCACCATTTGAGTGTGACTGATGCCAGTGCCTCCTGACTGGTACCTGTGCTGGTGGCACATAAAAAGCACCATTCAAATGTTGCCAATGCCAGTGCCACCTGACTGGCTCCTGTGCTGGTCACACGTAAAAAAGCCTCATTTGTGCATGACCAATGCCAGTACCTCCTGACTGACCCCCATACTGGTGGCACATAAAAAGCTTCATTTGAGCGTGGCCAATGCCTGTGCCACCTGACTGGCTCCCATGCTGGTGGCACGTAAAAAGCACCCCCACTGCACTCTCAGTGGTTGGCATTAGGAAGGACATCCATCTGTAGAAACCTTGCCAGATCAGATTGGAGCCTGGTGCAGCCTCCTGGCTTGCCAGTCCTCAGTCAAACCATCCAACCCATGCTAGCATGGAAAGCGGACATTAAGCGACGACGATGACAACGGTGATAATGATGATGATTATCTCTGTTGAAATATGCTGCTTCTGTTTCTATTAATTTTGAAAATAAAGAAGAATTTAATAAAACAACTTTTTCACAATTAACCCTTTTGATACCAACGCACCTGAGACCACTTTTGGTTCAGTGATACAAGCTTGCAATTTCAAAGTAATAAAATTTAATTTTTCCATCCAAATTTCATGTTAATACATGTGTGAAACAAGTCTGCAACCTGGCAGAATTGTTAACATGGTGGACAAAATGCTTAGCAGGGTTTCATCTATCTTTATATATATATATATATATGTGTGTGTGTTTGTCCCCTCAACATCGCTTGACAACCGATGCTGGTGTGTTTACATCCCCATAACTTAGCAGTACAGCAAAAGAGACTGATAGAATAAGTACTAGGCTTACAAAGAATAAGTCCTGGAGTCAATTTGCTCGACTGAAGGCAGTGCTTCAGCATGGCCACAGTGAAATGACTGAAACAAGTAAAAGAGTAAAAGAGACTGTACGAAATAGCCTGATGTCTAATAAATCAGCTTTGAATCAGCAATGCCAAATAGTTGGCACCAAAACGTCTGTGCCAAAACATCTCATACTTTCTTCTTTTTCTGTTTTCCATTTCGAAAAAAGAAAAAAAAAATTGCTAAAACACAAATGAAAATCTTTTCGAGTGAAAAATATCTCCTGTAAATATCCTCAGCCAAGCTTGCTCAGAAGTTTTCCGATTAAAAGCCATTGTTGGTGATTTGTTAAAAGAATTTTAGAATCACCCAACATCACATGTTAGAGAATCAGCTCAGATATTCCCTCCCAGAAGTCTTTCTTTTTCTCACAACTACTGGTATGGTTCTATGGTTGGCTTAAAATTCCTTTTATTTTTACTGCTCTCTACCTTTCTATCTATCTCTTCCTCATCCTTTCTCTTTTTCTCTTATTTCTCCTACTCTTTTTTCCTACTCCTTTATTTATCTCTACCTCTTCTACTCTCTCTTAACCCCCTCTCTCTTTTACAATTAATCTCTCTCTCCACTTTCTCAATTAAGCTTACTCCTTCCCTCCTTCTTCTGCTCTCTCTCTCTCCACTTTCTTATTTAAACTTACTCTCTCCTTACTACTCTCTCTTCCCCCCTCTTTTAACAATCAGCCTCTCTCCCTCCACTTTCTCATTCAAGTTTACTCTCTCCCCATTTCTTCTGCTCTCTTTTACCCCCACCTCTTACAATAAATCTATCTCACTTCTCTTTCTCATTCAAGCTTACCCTCTCCCTACTTCTTCTCTCTCTCCTCCCTCTTTCTCTTTATCATTTAAGCTTACTTTATTTTCTTTCCAATTTTCATATCTGTATCCTTTTTTTCATCTTCTTTTACCTCATCTTTTTCTTTATATCTTATAGTAGAGACACAATGGCCCAGGGGTTAGGGCTCACGGTTGTAGGATTGCAGTTTCGATTCCCAGACCGGGAGTTGTGAGTGTTTATTGAGCAAAATCACCCAAAGCTCCATGAGGCTCCAGTAGGGATGGGTTGGTAGTGGCAAACCCTGCTGTACCCTTTCACCACAACTTTCTCTCACTATTTCTTCCTGTTTCTGTTGTACCTGTCTTTCAAAGGGGCCAGCCTTGTCACACTCTGTGTCACGCTGAATCTGCCTGGGAACTACGTTAAGGGCACACATGTCTGTGGAGTGCTCAGCCACTTGCACGTTAATTTTATGAGCAGGCTGTACCGTTGATCACATCAACTGGAACCCTTGTTGTCATAACCAACGATGTGCCATAGTAGTATCTTATACTCTTTCAGTCACATTTTCCCTTCTTTCCTTCATTCATCATCATTTAACGTCTGCTTTCTATGCTAGCATGGGTTGGATGAATGACTGAGGGCTGGCGAACAAGATGGCTGCACCAGGCTTCAGTCTTGGTCTGGCAGAGTTTCTACAGCTAGATGCCCTTCCTAATGCCAACCACTCCAAGAGTGTAGTGGATGCTTTTACGTGCCACCGGCATGGGGCCAGTCAGACGGTACTGGAAATGACCTTGCTTGAATCTTTTACACATGCCACCGGCACAGGTGCCAGTAAGGTGACACTGGTAACGATCACACTCGAATGGTGCTCTTTTAAGTGCCACTGGCACAGAAGCCGGTTAGCCGCTCTGTCAATGATCACACTCGTATGGTGCTCTTTGCACCCCGCTAGCACGGATTGATTTTGATTTCACTTGCCTCAACAGGTCTTCACAAGCAGAGTTTTAGTGTCCAAAGAAGGAAAAGGTATGCATAAGTGGGATGGTAACGCCTCTGGCATTGGCCATGAGATTATGGTCTCATTTGGCTTGCCGGGTCTTCTCATGCATGGTATATTTCCAAAAGTCTCGGTCACTAGTCATATCCTTGGTGAGACCCAAAGTTTGAAGGTTGTGCTTCACCACTTCATCCCAGGTCTTCCTGGGGCTACCTCTTCCACAGGTTCCTTCAACCGCTAGGGTGTGGCACTTTTTCACACAGCTGTTCTCATCCATTCTTGCCACATGACCATACCAGCGCAGTCGTCTCTCTTGCACACCACATCTGATGCTTCTTAGGTCCAACATTTCTCTCAAGGTACTTACACTCTGTCGAGTATGCACACTGACATTACACATCCATCATTGATTCTCTTTATTTGTTTCTTGCCTTATTACTTACATTTTTATTCCTCTTCCTCCACCCTGCCTTTAATACTCACCGCCTCCGCTCCTCTGTACACTTCTCTCCATCTTTCCTTCATATCCCTGCCCACCCCACAGCTTAATGTCACCAACACACCAAGAACTTAGATATAGACACTGTATCTTGCCTCAGACTACAAACAATATTCCCGTTATTGCTTATGAATCTGTTAAATTCTTGCTAGGTCTCGCAGAACAGCCAAATAAATTGAACACAGCTTCCCATTATTGATGCTTGCTTTCATCTTTATTTCTACAATAGATAGATGTATATTTGAAATCATTGCTGATTTCCAACAACTTCTGGCAAAGACTGAATGAATATTAAAACATTTTTCTGCTGTCTTATCACAAACTTTTTTTTTTCCTGACCGTTAGTTGAGCTTTATAAAAATGCTGACCTATCTATAATCTCGATAAGCAACTAGCCATTTATCAGTATATATTTATATGTGATTTATGTATGTCTACGTGTAGAGATATATGTGTGTGCACACAATAATGGTAATAATAATGATGGTGATGATGATAATGTGAATATGTATTTGCGTGTATATATGCTAATACACTTTATATGTTTATGTATAAGCGTGCCTTTATCTCTGTATTTGTATGCATGTATATATTCTGTAGTTGGAAGCGTATGTCAATGTATTGTACTTTTAAGCTTGTCAGTATATGTGAGCATGTAGTTTGTATGTGTGTGTTTATATGTGTTAATATATATTATATGTTTATGTACAAGTGTGTCTTGTACTTCTGCATGATGTGTGTGTGTGTGTTGTATATGCATTGTGTGTGTGTGTTTATATGCGTTAATATATATTATATGTGTATGTACAAATGTGTCTTATTCTTCTGTATGTGTGTGTGTGTTGTATATGCATTGTGTGTGTGTTTATATGCATTAATATATATTATATGTTTATGTACAAGTGTGTCTTATACTTCTGTATGATGTGTGTGTGTATGCATGTGTGTGTGTATGTGTGTGTGTGTGTATATGTATTTGTATGTATATATGTATTACAGGTTTCGAGGAATATGTTTTAAAGCATTGTTGTATTCAACTTTGTCAGTATGTGTATTACTTGATATATGAGTGTGTGTGTGTGTGTGTGTTCGTATATATTAATATTCGTTATGTGTTTATGTATCAATTGGTATTAATATATTTCTTATGATGTTTTGTTTATATGTATGTTTATTTATGCCCTGTATCTGTATACATGTATTCTGGAAGATTATGCATTGTGCGAATCTGTATGTAATTGCCAGTATGTGTATGTATATGCCTTATCTGTATGCATGCATGTATGTGTGTGTGTGTGTGTGTAATGGGGGAGAGAGGTGATGGCAATGTTAAAATATAGGAATGTATGTAGAAAACCAAGTTTTGATTTATGTCTGTGTGTGAAAACTGTAAATAAATAAACCTTTAAGAAAGGAAAAAGAAAAATGAAGAAACACATATATATATATATATATAGTTTTTTTTTCCTTAAAATTAAAATTTCTGTTTTGAAATAAAAATATGGAAGGTTAGAATAAAATAAAAAGTGGCATCAAGAATTTGTAGATTTTTATAACCACACCATTACCAATGGAGATGACAACTCAAAAGCAGTAATAACTACTGTAACATTAAAAACATCACCACCACCACCACCACATTAAAAACATCATCATCATCATCACCACCATTTCGTGTTCACGGTCTATGCCAGCATGGGTTGGACAATTTAACCCTTTCATAACCAACCCGGCTGAAACCGGCCTTGGCTCTGAATACAAATGTCTTGTTTTCATAAGTTTTGAATTAAAATCTTCCACGAAACCTTAGTCGCAATTTATGTTCCTAACACTAGCTTAATGATAACTAAGTTATTTTACTAAATTCTTTGTTATATTTAAAGTAATTAAAAGAAACACAGAGCATCTCAAAATAAATACAGTAATGAAAGGGTTAACAGTCTCTGATGGGCCTGGGGTCTGCATCATGTTCCTCCAGCATCTGTTTTGGCATGGGTTCCATGGCTGGGTGCTCTTCCCAGTGCCAACTACTTTACTGCATGTACTGGGTGCCTTTTTAATGGCATCAGCACCAGCGAGGTTGCTGAGTAGCTTGTAAGACTATGAACTTGGAGGGGAAACATCTTTATGCAATGAGATGAAGAGAAGAGACAACCAACGTTGTTTCTTCTTTAAGAATAAATTTGGAAGCTGAGTCAATGGGGAGGAATTACAATTACATGAAATCTCCAAGTGGTTTCACCCTTGAGCATTTAAACTGACCATCATCATCATCATCATCGTTTAATGTCCGTTTTCCGTGCTAGCATGGGTTGGATTATTCGATCGGGGTCTGAGAAGCCAGGAGGCTGCACAAGGTTCAGTCTGATCTGGCAGAGTTTCTACAGCTGGATGCCCTTCCTAATGCCAACCACTCCATGAGTGTAGTGGGTGCTTTTTACGTGCCACCAGCACAGGTGCCAGGAGAGGCTGGCAGCGGCCATGATCGGTTGGTGCTTTTTACATGCCACTGGCACAGAAGCCAGTCAAGGCGGCACTGGCATATCTGGCCAAAATATTCTATCTGTTTCATAAGCAAACTGGCTATATCTGGCCCCTCACACTTACTCTACAATGTCATTCTAAAAATAAACTACCACATCAAACTCTTGAAATTACAAGATAATACATAATTAATCCAAGACAGTGCGAATAAATAAGCATTAGATTTAACAGGATAATGCGAAGGCTAAAGGGATAAATGTATGCAAGTCTCCAATATCCAAGTGGCTAAATAGTGTCAAAAGAAGGGCACCCTGGACTCATGATCTGGTTGCAGCCTGCCCCAGTTTTTAGAGTGTAAGAAGTTAAGGGCCAAAATACTTGGTTGAGGTGGGTTTCTTCTCTGAAGACCTGTTGCTGTTCAGCTCTGTTGAGTTTCTTACCACAGAGAGGAAAAAGCCAGAGCAACAACAACAGTGGTAAGAATAAACGAATGAAAATAATGAAGGGGCCTCTACATGATCATCTGACTTGCTAGGAATAGCAACCAAATCTCCCTTGTCATCTACCATCTTTCAAAAATATCGAAAGAAATGTTGGATAATGTTGTCCTTGATATATATATAAAAAGGTGGGATGGTCATGGTTGAAACACATTTGATCATTAGTTTGCTGAGTCAGAGATGGCCTGGAGTTAAACAGCAATGACAGTGATGACCAATTAAATAGACAATGCCAGCATCTTCTACAACAAGAAAGTGAACAAAATGGCAACATTGTAATCATTGTTACCTCCTGCCTGCTGTTACATCAGGATAATTATCATCATTACGTATCTTCTGCCTCCCATTTAGCATCATCGTCATTGTCATCATCATCATGCCTTGTCCTCCCCATCACCAGCATCACTATCATCAGTGTCTCTCTTCTTTCTTACTGCTCTTCATCATCATCATCACCACCACCACTATCACCATCATCACCATTATCGTCATTGCAATCCCTATTGCCATCATCATCATCACCACCATCAACATTGTTGTCAGTATCATCAACATTATCATCATCATCATTTTCATTATCGTCGTTGTCGCCGTCATTGTTGTCGTTGCCGTCATTGTCATCGTCGCTGTCATTTTCATCGTCGCTATGATTTTCGTCGTCGCCGTCATTTTCGTCGTCGCCGTCATTGTCGTCATCGCCGTCATTGTCGCCGTCATTGTCATCGCCATCGTCATCGAGAAACTCAGCTATAACTCTATGCATTTTTGCATGATTGATATATCAGAAGTCAAACACTAATAAGTCTTCTCCGGTCTCGCTGTTAGTGATATACTGTTTGTATGTATGTTGTCTTTAAGTAAGATCTGTAGACAGCTACATGCCTAAACATCTCCTCTGCATCGTGGGCATATCACACATCACATCACATATTTTCACTGAAAATTTTTGTTCCTTTACTTGAAAGAACAGGAATATAATCTTTGAAAGTTAAAATCAGTAAAAATAAATAAATCAATGTATAAATAATAAAAAAAGAAACCCTACAATTTCATTATTACAGTTTTGTACTGGATACGACCATATTAATATTTGAAAAGATAAATTGCTTTATGTATGAAACTTAGCCTAACTACAGCTCATATTTCATTAGTGATTGCTTTCTCCACATGTCGCTTACACTTATTTTCAAAAATTCTGTGTTCTCTTTGGGTTTGTTTCATTAATAAAATGAAAGCATCTGAGAAGTCGGTTGCTTTGTGATTTTTACAAAGCTACGTACGAGTCAGATTATTAATCGATAATAACGAAACTGAGGAATAAAGCAAAGAAGTAAGACTGCGTTTGATGTGCGTCTGCCTTCATTTTTTTACTTTGGTGGTTTAATTGGAAGACATTGGAAGAAAGACATGTTTGACCCAGTATTATTAACACAAATGAAAAACACCCAGACATTTGTGACGGATATGGAAGCATGTTTCAGACACCCAACGCTATGTAAAAAGCACCGAGGCTACTCTGTAAAGTGGTTGGCATTAGGAAGGACATCCAGCTGTAAAAACCATGCCAAAACAGACATCGCTGGTGCTGGTGCCATGTAAGAACCACTTGGAATATTTTGTAAGGTGGTTGGCATTAGGAAAGGCATTCAACTGTAAAAACCATGCAAAACAGATAGCGAAGCCTGGTGCAGTCTTCTGGTTTGCCAGCACCTGTCAAACTATCTAACCCATGTCAGATTGGAAACAAATGTTAAATGATGATATGTGTGTGTGTGCATGCTTATTAATGTATGTATACCATGTTATTGCAGTATCGACCAGGCTATTGGATGTTGTTATATCTTTTCTACTCTAAGCACAAGGCCCGAAATTTTTGGGGAGTGGGGGTGGGGCCCAGTCGATTAGATTGACCCCAGTATGCAACTGGTACTTAATTTATTGGCCCTGAAAGGATTAAAGACGAAGTTGACCTCGGTGGAATTTGAACTTTGAACGTAAAGACAGAGGAAATACCGCTAAGCATTTCGCCTGATGTGCTAAAGTTTCTGCCAACTCGCCGTCTTTTGATGTTGTTATATATCGCTGGTCACAATGTGCTTCACATTGTTTTATCTTCGAGTGATGCCACCTTGATGGCTAGCTGAGCAGGCCAACATGACTCCCTATTGGAAGGCTAATCCATCATAAGGTCACTTATATACTGCTGAGTGGACAGGAACAACTTGAAATGAGGTATTTTGCTCAAGAACACAATGCACTGCTTGCTCTGGGAATTGAACCCATGATTTAGTGATCATAAGTGCAATACCCTAACCACTAGGCCACGTTTGTGTATTGTTTGATATGTACATGTGTGTATGTACACATGTATATATATATATATATATATATATATATATCTTTGTGGTTCCAGTACCGGTGGCACACAAGAAAACCATCCGAACGTGGCCGTAGCCAGTACCGCATCGACTGGCCTCCGTGCTGTGGGCACAACAAACACCATCTGATCGTGGCCGTTCGCCAGCCTCATCTGGCACCTGTGTCGGTGGCACATAAAAACACCATCCGAAGACCCGGCGACGTAGTCAGTCCACCTGTGCATACCTTCCTACTTATGACACTTGTGTAGACCTGTTGAGGCAAGTGAAAATCAAATCAAATCAAATCAAATCAAACCAAATCAAAATAGATGAACATCAATGGAATTTGTATCTTTGTGGTACCAGTACCGTTGGCACACAAGAAAACCATCCGAACGTGGCCGTAGCCAGTACCGCATCGACTGGCCTCTGTGACGTGGGCACATAACAAACACCATCCGATCGTGGCCATTCGCCAGCCTCATCTGGCACCTGTGTCGGTGGCACATAAAAACACCAACCGAAGACCCGGCAAGACTAGTCAGGCCATAACCCGTGGCCCCTACTTGGGACGTAGTCAGTCCACCTGTGCATACCTTCCTTCCTTCCTGTGACACTTGTGAAGACCTGTGAAGACCTGTTGAGGCAAGTGAAAATCAAATCAAATCAAATCAAAATAGATGAACATCAATGGAATTTGTATCTTTGTGGTACCAGTGCCGGTGGCACACAAGAAAACCATCCGAACGTGGCCGTAGCCAGTACCGCATCGACTGGCCTCCGTGCTGTGGGCACGTAACAAACACCATCCGATCGTGGCCGTTCGCCAGCCTCATCTGGCACCTGTGTCGGTGGCACATAAAAACACCATCCGAAGACCCGGCAAGACTAGTCAGGCCATAACCCGTGGCCCCTACCTGGGACGTAGTCAGTCCACCTGTGCATACCTTCCTTCTTGTGACACTTGTGAAGACCTGTTGAGGCAAGTGAAAATCAAATCAAAACAAATCAAAATAGATGAACATCAATGGAATTTGTATCTTTGTGGTACCAGTGCCGGTGGCACACAAGAAAATCATCCGAACGTGGCCGTAGCCAGTACCGCATAGACTGGCCTCCGTGCTTTGGGGACGTAACAAACACCATCCGATCGTGGCCGTCCGCCAGCCTCATCTGGCACCTGTGTCGGTGGCACATAAAAACACCATCCGAGCGTGGCCGTCTGCCAGCCTCGTCTGGCACCTGTGTCGGTGGCACATAAAAACACCATCCGAGCGTGGCCGTTCGCCAGCCTCGTCTGGCACCTGTGTCGGTGGCACATAAAATCACCCACTACACTCTCGGAGTGGTTGGCGTTAGGAAGGGCATCCAGCTGTAGAAACACTGCCAGATCTGACTGGCCTGGTGCAGCCTTCGGGTTCCCCAGACCCCAGTTGAACCGTCCAACCCATGCTAGCATGGAAAACGGACGCTAAATGATGATGATGATGATGATGATATATATATATATATATATATATATGGTTTAATATGTGCGTGTATGTGCATGTGATTGTGTGTGTATATATATATATATATATAAATAAATAAATACTTGAAAGGAACTCAGCCACTTTGCCTCCTGCTTGAAAGGAACTCAGCTACTTCGCCTCTTGCTTGAAAGGAACTCAGCCACTTTGCCTCCTGCTCGAAAGGAAAACAGCTACTTCGCCTCCTGCTCGAAAGGAAAACAGCTACTTCGCCTCCTGCTCGAAAGGAACTCAGCCACTTTGCCTCCTGCTCGAAAGGAACTCAGCCACTTTGCCTCCTGCTCGAGAGGAACTCAGCCACTTTGCCTCCTGCTCGAAAGGAACTCAGCCACTTTGCCTCCTGCTTGAAAGGAACTCAGCCACTTTGCCTCCTGCTCGAGAGAAACTCAGCCACTTTGCCTCCTGCTCGAAAGGAACTCAGCCACTTTGCCTCCTGCTCGAGAGGAACTCAGCCACTTTGCCTCCTGCTCGAAAGGAACTCAGCCACTTTGCCTCCTGCTCGAGAGGAACTCAGCCACTTTGCCTCCTGCTTGAAAGGAACTCAGCTACTTTGCCTCCTGCTCGAGAGGAACTCAGCCACTTTGCCTCTTGCTCGAAAGGAACTCAGCCACTTTGCCTCTTGGAAGCAAATTCTGGCAGGTAGAATTCTGTGTTTCTTCTTATGATTTCCAGTGTTTTATCGTGCCAAAGTATCTCTTCTTCCCTACAGAGTGGTTGCTGTCTGTTCCATGTCATATTTCCTGTATAATATTTACATGACATCTAACATTATATTTTAGTCTTATGTTGTTCGGTGTTTGTTTTGTGATAGATTTACTACTTAACTTGCCAAAACAAGATGTGTTAAGTACTACAGCCTATGTTGTGTGGCCTTATTTGTTGTTGCTGTCGTTTTGTAGGCAAGGAAATTCTAAGAAAGAAATATTGTTTTTAAATGAGTTTCTTCTAATTTACACACTCCAAACTCAAACACACGCATATAGTGATACATGGCCAGGAAAAGTTGGTGAAAGCACATTAAAGATTGATGCTTCATCATTCGAGAAAGGCTTCAGTGGTCATTCTACAGTTATGCAGTGTTGAAATTATTCACACATCTTTCTTTACCCTCTCTTTCCCTCTCATGTTCATATACATATTGCATGCCTGTGATGTGGTGTGTGTGTATGGTTTGATATGTACATGTGTGTATGTATGTCTTTATCATCATCATCATCATTTAATGTCCGTTTTCCATGCTAGCATGGGTTGGACGGTTTGACCGGGGTCTGGTAAGCCATGGAGGCTGCACCAGGCTCTAGTCTGATTTGGCAGTGTTTCTACAGCTGGATGCCCTTCCTAACGCCAACCACTACGTGAGTGTAGTGGGTGTTTTTTACGTGCCAAAGCAGGCTGGCAAACGGCCATGATTGGTTGGTGCTTTTACGTGTCACCAACACAGATGCCAGTCAGGTGGCGCTAGTATCTGCCACGTTCGGACGGTGCTTTTTATGTGTCACCAGTACAGGTGTCTTAACTACAATTTCCATTTGAATTTTATTTTGATGTTGACGTACTTGACTCAACATGTCTCCTTATATATATATATATATATATATATATAAAGTTAATCCAAACAAGAAAACAAAAAGACAACAACGCAAGGATGTGGAACAAATAAAGTATTATTGGATGCTCAGGAAAGAAGGGAAGAAGGAGGGTTTGACGTTTCGAGCGGAGCTCTTCGTCGGAAACATAAGAGAAGGAAAGATCCCGAGATGGGAGGACAGAGGAAAAAAAAATCGCTGGTGGTATTCACGAGGTCACATAGTAAAAGACGGAAGTGGTAAAAATGGAGGAAAATGTTTTTAAAAACAAGAGAGCTATATCAAAGAAGGAATGGTAAAAAAGGTGTGCGAGATGACAAGTGTGTGCGTGTGTGTGTGTGTGTGTATGGTGGACAATGGCTAGTAGCAGGCAGTAGTAGAATTAAGGAGTGGTGTGGGGGTACCCTAGCAAGTCAGAAAGGCAGGTCAGAAACAGGGAGGTATGTGTGTGTGCGTGTATATGTATCGTGTGTGTGTTTTGTTGTAGTATGTGTGTGTGTACGTGTGCGTTTCTTTTTGTGTGTATGACGAGTAAGTGTGCTTAACTTAGTGTATGTGTGCTTGTACGTGCGTGTGTGTGTATATATACGTATGTATAATTGTGTGCGTGTATGTATGGTTGTGTGCCGTATGGGATGTGCGTGTGTATGTATGTGCGTGTAGTTGTGTGTCCGTGTGTGTGTGTAAGCGTAAATGGATGTATATGCATGTGTCCGTGGGGTTGTGGGTTTTTTTTTCGCGCATGTGCATGCATATGTGTGCGTATGTATGTGTGTGTCTGTGCTTATATGTGTGTACGTATGTGTATGTGTGCGTGCGCGTGTTGTGTGTATGTATATGTGTCGGTGTGTATGTGAATTAGTGTGTGTTTGTACGTATGTGTGTGTGCGTGTATTGTATATATATGTAAATGTGTGTGTGTACGTGCGTGGGAGTGAATGTATGTATGTGTGTGCGTGTGTGTACAAATGTAGGGGTTTATATGTGTGTTTATATGTGTGTATATATATGCATGCAAGGACACACTTCGCAACTGAAAGATTGATGGAGAAGACTCTTGCGGTGCGGGTGCATGCAAATCTACAGGCACACACGCACACGCTCCGACGTACGCCCGAAATAAAGCCAGGCCCTACAGGCATGCGTGCGCGTGTGCATGTGAGTGTGTGTGTATATATATATATGGTTTGATATGTGTGTTTATATGTATGTGATTGTATATATATATCATCGTCATCAACGTCCACTTTCCATGCTAGCATGGGTTGGATGATTTGACTGAGGACTGGTGAACCAGATGGCTGCACCAGGCTCCAATCTTGATCTGGCAAAGTTTCTACAGCTTGATGCCCTTCCTAACGCCAATATATATATATATATGGAATTCACTCTGGAAGCTCCAATACAAACGTTTCAGAGTGTTTGGGTGTCAATCTGAGGACAGTGCAATCTTTGGGCATGTACTGAGAGTGATAAAAATCAAACATCCCGTCAACATCATGGTGTTTGGAGTGATCACCAGTGATGGTGATGTTATGCTGCCATTCATCTTCCCACACAGCCTCAGACTCAACACAGAGGCCTGCGTCAAGTGTCTGGAGGAGGTAGTGCTGCCCTGGGTCAAGAGGGTGGCTGCTGGAAGACCCTATGTCTGGCAACAGGACTCCGCACCATGCCACACAGGCAGGAGAAACCAGTCATGGGGTCAGGTAATTTCTATGACCACATCACCCATAACATCTGGCCACCTAACTCCCCAGACTACAACCCCCTTGATTATTATGTGTGGGGTGCAGTTGAGCGAGACACCGACAAAACTCCTTGTAACACCAAAGATGAACTGAAAGCAAGGACTATGGCAGCATTCACCAACTTATATAAGGAGACCGTCCAGAAGAGTTGCAGGAGATTCTGAAGTTTTCTGGAGGCCGTGGTTGAAGCCAATGGCAATTTTATTAAAAAAATTTACACCCATAGGCATAGGAGTGGTTGTGTGGTAAGTAGCTTGCTTACGAACCACATGGTTCTGAATTCAGTCCCACTGCGTGGCACCTTGGGCAAGTGTCTTTTACTATAGCCTCGGGCCGACCAAAGCCTTGTGAGTGGATTTGGTAGACGGAAACTGAAAAAAGCCTGTCGTATATATGTATATATATATATATATATATATGTGTTTTGTTTGTGTGTCTGTGTTTGTCCCCCCCCCCCAACATTGCTTGACAACCGATGCTGGTGTGTTTACGTCCCCGTAACTTAGCAGTTTGGCAAAAGAGACTGATAAAATAAGTGCTCGACTAAAGGTGGTGCTCCAGCATGACCATAGTCAAATGACTGAAACAAGTAAAAGAGTAATAGTAATTAGTTTTTCAAGATAGTCTTATGTAATTTTGGTCAATATATCTGTTAAAATGAGATGTCTGTTATTTTCATTTTTGCGTAATTTAGACGACAATATATTCAGCACACCCTGTTTATATATATTGCTCAAGTTAGTCACTTGCTACTCTGCACCTAAATAGATATGTGTGTGCGCAAAAAAATGCACCTACATACACACACAATATGTATGCATGAATACTTGCATTGAATGATGTAATGAATAATAAAAGATCATAGGAGAAAAAATAAAAGAAATAAATTAATAAATTGCAGTAAGTTGATTTAGCATTAGGAGTGAATAATTCACAAATGGTCGAGACACTTGGTCTTCTTCGAAAAGAATGGCTTTGAAGACAATTACCTCAGACGCAGAAAATGGCATTTCTATGTCTGTGGCATTCTTCATTTCCAAAGAAAGAACCACTAGTAACAAAACAAATGTTGTCAGTGAACAAGGTGAAAAAAATCTGATATTTCCAAATTGAATTTAGTTAATCAGTTAGCTAAATCTTCTTTTGTTTAAAGCCGTCATCATTGTCTTCAATGGTGGCATTGTTGTTGTTGTTGTTATGCCTGCTTTTCCCCTTACTGGCATGGAACGGATCAATTTTTGTTATGGCATTATTCTATGTCTGGATACATTTCTTTTCACCAACCCTTTCTTGTTTCCATAGTTAGTTATTCCCTTGTTCCTTTGCACAATAAATTGCACAATCCATCATCATCATCATCATCGTCGTTGTCATTTTTAACGTCCATCTTTTCCATGCCTGCATGGGTTAGGTGGAATTCATTGAGTCGTATTTTCTATGACTGGATGCTCTTCATATCATCAATCTTCACCTGTTTCCAAGTGAGATATTTCTCCATGACCGAAAATATTTTCATGGAAGAGTGAAAAGGAAGGACTCCACCTGCATAACAGTCATACTCGTTTACAATGATCACATCTAGTCAAGGCAAGAAGACTGTAACATCCTCCCCCCTCCTCTATATTTATACACTTATGCACATTCTGTAAGCTGTGAAATTGTCCTGAGGAATCATCTTGTATTGGCATTAACCCTTTCGTTACCAACCCAGCTGAAACCGGCTCTGGCTCTGAGTACAAATGTCTTGTTTTCATGAGTTTTGAATTAAAATCTTCCACCAAACCTTAGTCTCAATTTATGTTCCTAACACCAACTTAGTGATAACTAAGTTATTTTACTAAATTCTTTGTTATATTTAAAATCAATTGAAAGAAACACAGAGTACCTCAAAATAAATATGGTAACAAAAGGGTTAAAATATATAATACAGAAACAATTCTTAACCCTTTTGATACCAACCTGGCTGAAACCGGCTTTGGCTCTGAGTACAAGTGTCTTTTCATAAGTTTTGAATTAAAATCTTCCACGAAACCTTAGTCAAAATTTATGTTCCTAACACTAGCTTAATGATAACTAAGTTATTTTTCTAAATTCTTTGTTATATTTAAAGTAATTGAAAGAAGCACAGATAATCTCAAAATAAATACAGTAGCAAAAGGGTTAAGTGCTAAAAAGCACAGATTATGTTGGCAGATGAAATTTCGTCAGCAACTGCTTATGGGATTATTATATCACATGATTTTTGCATAATTTGCACTTCCTCAGCAGTAGGTACCCTACAATTAAATGCCAGATTGAAATTCCATCAAATCGATTATAATTTAACATTGACTAAATAGTCAGTGAAGTCGCAAAAAGCTGGTGGGTTGTGTATAAATACCTAATTCTTTACTACCCACAAGGGGCTAAAAACACAAAGAGGACAAACAAGGACAGACAAACAGATCAAATCGTTTACTTCGACCCCAGTGAGTAACTGGTACTTAATTTATCGACCCCGAAAGGATGAAAGGCAAAGTTGACCTCGGCGGAATTTAAACTCAGAACGTAGCGGCAAACGAAATACTATTAAGCATTTTGCCCGGCGTGCTAACGTTTCTGCCAGCTTGCCACCTTAAATACCTACTGTGTATAAATACCCATTTCTTTACTACCCACAAGGGGGTATTGTGTATAAATACCTATTTGTGATGGAAGCAGCCTTTGTAACCAACATTAATTTGTATATCCTTTGATCATTTCTCAGGACATTTGCTGCAGTCTATAACATTTAAAACGAAACATCCAAGTTAAGTTGGATGTGCATTTTGATATGTTACAAAACCTGCCTTTTTTTGCTAATAGCTAAGGTGTACACACGCATAAATGTCAAACAGTGAGAATGAGTACTCAGCACCACATCGGTGGTTAAAATTTCTTTATTTGTGTATTAAGGCTACCATTGGTTTCATGTTAAGAACATATCTTAATATCTTAACAATTTTACAAGCCGATGACATAGAGGATTGGTGTTTGTCCCCGTTTCATTTTTTCCTTGTTTTAGTTATTGGTCTGTGGCCATACTGGGGCATTGCCATGAAGGGTGTCATTGAACAAATTGCCCCCATTTCTTACTTTTTTTAAAACCTTGGCACTTATACTGTCAGTTTCTTTTGATGAACTGCTAAGTTACACGGATGTAAACAACCCAATATCAGTTGTTAAGCAGTGGGTGGTGGAGGAACACAAACAACAGACACATGTATATGCGTGTTTGTGTGTATATATAGTAAATAAAAAAAAACGAAGAACAAACACAAAAAAAAAACGAAGAACAAACACAAAAAAAAAAACAACACGAGCATATGGTACATGTAAAGTATTAGCTGATGCTCAGGGAAGGACAGAAGGGTGTTTTTTTTGTTTTGAGCAAAGCTCTTCTTCAGAAACAGTACTAGATAACTCTATAAGCTGAAGAGTGACGGAAACACAAAATGTCAGATCAACATCTTTTTGTTATATATATATATGATGCTGATGATATATATTTAAGTATTGAACTTTAGAATAAAGGTTAACATGTATTAGCAAAATTTTATTTGAATAAAATAAAAACATTTCCTGGTAACATTTTATTCTACAGACATATGTATCTATATGTGTGTGTGTGTGTGTGTGTGTTTATATATATATATATATATATCATCTTTTAATGTCTGTTTTCCATGCTGGCATGGGTTGGACCTATATATATATATATATATATACACACACACACACACACATGTGGAGGCACAATGGCCCAGTGGTTAGGGCAGTGGACTTGCAGTCATAGGATCGCAGTTTCAATTCTCAGACCGGGCGTTGTGAGTGGTTATTGAGTGAAAACACCTAAAGCTCCATGAGGCTCTGGCAGGGGTGGGGGTGGCGATCCCTGCTGTACTCTTTTGCCACAACTTTCTCTCACTATTTCTTCTGTTGGCCTGCTCGCTTAGCCAGTGGGGTGGCATCATTTGAAGGCTAAAAACAATGCGAAGCGCATTGTGACCAGCGACGTGAAACGTCTGATAGCCTGGTCGGTCACGGTGATAGATATACACATACACACTTGATGGTCTTCAAAACAGTCTCTGCTACCGAATTCGCTTGGCAGTCATTGTTTGACATGGGGCTAAAGTAGAAAAATACTTGCCCCCCCACAGTGCTGTGCATTGGGACCGAACCTGAAACCGCATGGTTGCAAAGCGTGCTTCTTAACTACATAACCATGCCTGTGCCTACTAAAACTAATGAGCCAATAGGTGTGTGTGTGTGTGTCAATTGTACTTTAGTTACTAGTGAGAGATAGTTACTGTTGCTAAGTTAAATTATCAAATTTGTTATATTACTTTGATTAACAACAGCTGTGCCTGGCATTGAACTTCAGAATAAAGGTGTGGAAAAAATACTTAAAGTTTCATTGTATTTGAATAAAGTAAAAAAAAACAACAACATTGCCTGGTAGTATTTCTAATTAACAGATATGACTATTAAATATTCTTTTCTACTCTAGGTGCAATAGCTGAAATTTTTGGGGAGGGGGCCAGTCGATTAGAATGATCCCCAGTACACAATTGGTACTTAATTTATTGACTCTGAAAGGATGAAAGGCAAAGTTGACCTCGGCGGAATTTGAACTCAGAGCATAAAGACAGACGAAATACTGCAAAGTATTTCACGTGGTAGCGAGCTGGCAGAAACGTTAGCACGCCGGCGAAATGCTTAGCGGTATTTCGTCTGTTTTTATGTTCTGAGTTCAATTCCACCGAGGTCGACTTTGCCTTTCATCCTTTCGGGGTCGATAAATTAAGTACCAGTTATGCACTGGGGTTGATGTAATCGACTTAAACCCTTTGTCTGTCCTTGTTTGTCCCCTCTATGTTTAGCCCCTTGTGGGCAATAAAGAAATATTTCACCTGGCGCGCTACCGTTTCTGCCAGATTGCCGCCTAATGATTATTAGGTATTGCTGCATTTATACGATAATGGTTGGTTCATTTAATTTATAGACATGTGGTTCAATTCTCATGGAGGAATCTGTCACCAGTTCTTTTATAATTTCTCCTTGGAATATATCCTCCATCTCCTCACATGGACATTTTCCATGCTAGCATGGGTTGGATAGTTTAATCCTTTAGCATTTAAACTGCCCATATCCAACCCAAATATTCTACTTTGCTTTATGCTGAAACTGGCCACATCCAGCCTATCACGCCCACCCTACAATGCCAATCTAAGCACAAGCAGTCACATCTTCAAAATCTGTTATATCGCAATACTACACAGTGGCTGTGTGAGCTACGAAATCCTCGTCGCCACTGTTATATCGCATGTCCGGATGACCTCTACTCAACTCCTCGACGTCTAGACTTCTCCCTCTATATCTACGTATTGGGCTAGCCTACTTCATCATCTGGGGGTGTCCACACAACAAAATCTCAAAGCTACGAGATGATGCATGATTAATTCAAAAGAATATGAATGAATAAGCCTTACATTTTAACAGAATAATCTGAATGCTAAAGGGTTAACAGGAGCTGGCAAGCTGAAAGGGCTGCACCAAGCTCTGCTGTCTGTTTTACTGTGGTTTCTACAGCTGGATGCCCTTCCTAACAGCGACCACTTTACAGAGTGTAGTGGGTGCCTTTTAACATATATCTGGTACCAGCAAGGTCATGAAGTAACTTGCCAGGCAAGCCCTTTCATTTTCTGTTTTAAGATTTAGGTGAGGCTGTGTGGTTAAGAAGTTTTCTGCCAGCTCACCGGGCGAAATGCTTAGTGGTATTTCATCTGCCATTACGTTCTGAGTTCAAATTCTGCCGAGGTCGACTTTGTCTTTCATCCTTTTGGGGTCGATAAATTAAGTACCAGTTGCGCACTGGGGTTGATATTATCGACTTAATCTCTTTGTCTGTCCTTGTTTGTCCCCTCTATGTTTAGCCCCCATGTGGGCAATAAAGAAATAAGAAGTTTTTTTTCCCCCAAACACCTAGTTCCAGTGCTGGAGTGCTACCTTGAAGAATTTTAGTCAAACAAATCAACTCCAATACTTTTTTGTTTAAGCCTGGTACTTATTCTATCAGTTCCCTTTGCTGAACCACTAGGTTATGGGAACATAAACACACCAACACAAGCTGTCAAAAAGTGATGAGGGACAAACACTGACACAAAAATACACACATGCTGACATGTATATATATATATATATATATATATATGAAATTATAATAAAGGGTATCTAAAAGATACCACCATGCTAGAGATAGTAGTCAAAACTTGACTCTAAAACCTCATCAAATATTCATACAGCACCCGGAGAAATGAGGCTATAGTAGAAGGCACTTGCCCAAGGTGTCACATAGTGGGACTGAACCTATAGCTATGTTGTTGGTTTTTATATATATATATCTGAGAAGATTCTCTTGGTGCTGTATTATACTCATAATTATAGAATTTTTGTATAAGTTTACTGATAATGGTTCTTTTAACATACTGAACTACTTGGTAAAATTATTAAGTATTAATTAATTAATTAATTTCACCCTTTATTATTATTATTATTATTATATATATATATATATATATATATATGAAATTATAATAAAGGGTATCTAAAAGATACCACCATGCTAGAGATAGTAGTCAAAACTTGACTCTAAAACCTCATCAAATATTCATACAGCACCCGGAGAAATGAGGCTATAGTAGAAGGCACTTGCCCAAGGTGTCACATAGTGGGACTGAACCTATAGCTATGTTGTTGGTTTTTATATATATATATCTGAGAAGATTCTCTTGGTGCTGTATTATACTCATAATTATAGAATTTTTGTATAAGTTTACTGATAATGGTTCTTTTAACATACTGAACTACTTGGTAAAATTATTAAGTATTAATTAATTAATTAATTTCACCCTTTATTATTATTATTATTATTATATATATATATATATATATACACACGACAGGCTTCTTTTAGTTTTTGTCAACTGAATCCACTCACAAGACTTTGGTCAGCTGAGGCTATAGTAGAAGACACTTGCCCAAGGTGTCACACAGTGGGGCTGAACCTTTAACCATGTTGTTGGTTTCTATATATATCTGAAGTAACAATTTTTGTACTACATAAATACATCTGTCTTCGCCGCATGTTATCCCTGAAACCTTGTTTTAGGATCTCAGCCAGTCCCTCTACCTTCGAATTGCAAACCCCTTGGCAGCTTATTCCCTATGTACATTTTGTCTACAAGATTCAAGTTCAAATGTTGCATATTTTGCATTAATCCCAGCAGTTTAGGAGTTTATATGAGGACTACAGTTGTTCTTCCAGTATAAAATAAAGTACGGAAAACATACACCAACCCAACTATCATCATTATTGTTGTTATCATTAGGCCTAACTCATCGTAAAGTCAATAACACCATGACCGGTATCCAAACTACAGTGGAGAAGGCTGGCCACTGGATTTGGTTAAAAAGAGACGATGTGCGATGGCTAGAAGAATATTGAGCTTTATTTGATAACCAGTTGATCTAGCAAGCGGGGCCTCATATCAGTGAGGGGGGCCGGTGCGCATTGATGCCGTTGAGAGGTAGGCCCTGAAACGGTGTGCATTCTCTCCTGATGACCCCATACACTTGCTGGCTTCTGGTATGCGGAGTTTTTGACTGGTAGCACTTGCATGTGCAAGTTGTTTGCAAGACATATAACGACCACTTTTCCATGCTTGCATGGGTTAGGCAGAATTTGTTGAGGCAGATTTTTTGCAGCTGGACACCCTCCCTGTCACCAACCCTTACCTGTTTTCAAGCAAGGTAATATTTTCCCATTGCCTGGTATTTCTTTCCACAGAAGACTGGAAATGAACAACCTTGCTTATATGATGATCATCAGCATTTTATTTATTTCTTTTAACCGGGTCCACGTCAGTACATTCAATGTAGAACGTAGAAGTTCTATGACATATATATTTCCTGAGGAAGTATATAAATAAACTGAAAGAAACTTTATGCAAGAACTTGAACATTAATGCTGGTTTAACTCTCTGAAAGCTTATCTCTTACTGCCTCTGTAGCATCGACACACACACTGGCTGCAAATGCCTTTGAGCAAACGATGTTCCCAATAAGTAAAGTTTGCAGTCTGTTTTCTATTAATAGAAGAGAAAATGTTGTAGACCCATGTCTATGCCTTGAGGTGTTCTATAAGGAATCTATAAATTCTTCTGCAAAATTTCTTTTTCTTTGAAGGATGATTCTGTGGAGAATTTATTTGAATAATTGTTTTTGGCAGATCATCAGATTCTGTTTTTTAAACAATTTCTTGGAATTATTCATTTAGGTAATTTGTTTGAGGTAATTTAGTAAAGCAAAACAATTATTTTTTATTCAGTATTTTTAGGCAATTCTCTTGAGAACTTTTTCTTTTCGCCAATGCTCCAGGCAACCTCTATGCTTGGTTTTTATAACTGTTCTTTTAACAATTCCACCATTTAATAATATTTTAATGAATACTTACCTTAGTATTTTTTTTTTTGGATATCTATCTGATTGTCTTTCGTAATCAGAGTATCTTTTTTACCATTTTATTTTTCAGGTGCTGTTCGTGTTGGGTTAGTAAATGATGAAGTTATTATCAACCCCACCAGACGACAAATTTCTGAAAGTACTCTCAATCTGATAGTAGCCTGTATAGATCAATACAAAGTTGGCAAGTATTTTACAGCATTTGTTTACTCAATGAACAGTTGATTCTGCACATTCCAAAATGTCTCTCAGGCATACTTTTCTTACATTGTTTAAAGATTGAAGCAGTTGATATTTTTTCCTGGTTACATATTCTTTATATTCTTCATATGAATGGAAGCTCTGTTTTTTTTTTTTTGTCCTATGAGCCACATTTTTGATATTTTTGATAAAGGATCCATGAAAAGAAATAACAGTGTTTATTTTCCATGAATATAACATAAATGAATCCAAAAACCCAGTTTTCAGGGACTAATATAACTTGACAACAACAGCCACAACCAATGGCAGACTGGGTCTAAAAATATTGGTTGCCAAGAGACTAAGGGGGCCCACCTGCAACTACAAGGAGGCCCACCCGCAACTACAAGGGGGTCCACCCGCAACTACAAGGGGGCCATCTTAAAAAAAAAAAAGAATTGTGCCAGTGCCATGTAAAAAACACCGAGCATATTTTGTAAAGTGGTTGGCATTAGGAAGGGCATCCAACCATAGAAACCAAACCAAAACAGACAACTGGAGCCTGGTGCAGCTCTTTGGCTTGCCAGCTCCTGTCAGATTGTCCAACCCATGTCAGCATGGAAAACAGACGTTAAATGACAACGATGATGATGATGATGGAGTTGTCCTGATAAAATTGTCATGGAGATAGGAAGGGATTGTCATGGCTGGAGTACCTATCATCAAAGGTCTACTTTTTAAGGAATGATTTGAGGTTAAACAATAACAACAGCAACAATAGAAAGGATACATTAGATAATATACTCCAAGAAGGGCTCTGCCAAAAGACTGGTTGGTTACGGCTGGTACATTTTGTTTTATCCTGGTCTGTATGATATCCTAGTGACAAAGGCTAAATATTAGCAACTCCATAATATAATCTTAGCTATCGAAAATTTTTATAAAAATGCATTTTTTGCCTTTCATTTTTATGTTTTGCATAAATGTAAAATTTCCAAATTCTAAGAATATTTTTCTTACATAGATAATTTTTTTTTTATATTTTCAGTGATGCTGGAATCAAGTTCTGACAATATTCTCCAACAGGATTTAATGCGTGCAATAAAACGGGGTGTGAAAGAAACCCAGCTTATTATCCAAGCTATTAAAGATCTACAGAAGCACCACGGGTGTGAGAAGAGGCAATTTACTCCACCATCAGTGTTAGAAGAGGATATTTTAGAGGCCATCAAAAGGTATTTATCTTCCACCTATCTATTTCTATTACAATGTGTGTGTTTTTGTGTGTGTGTGTGTGTGTGTGTGTATCGATCATTGTTTTGCTTCTTTATCGGCATCGTATATTATTTCCCCGCTTGACACTCTTTGCAATCTATGTTACATCATTTAGGTATTTGCAAGGTATGGCTGTGTGGTTAAGAAGCTTGCTTCCCAACCATGTGGCCTTGGGTTCAGTCCCACTGCATGGCATTTTGGGCACATGTCTTCTACTATAATCCCAGGCCAACCAAAGCCTCATGAGTGGGTTTGGTAGAAGGAAACTGAAAGAAGCCAGTTGTCTGTGTGCATGTATGTATGTATGTATGTATGTATGTATGTATATATATATATATGTATGTATGTTCCGAATGTGGCTGATGCCAGTACTGCCTTGAACCAACTGATCATGGTTGTTGCCAGCCACCCCTGGCACGTAAAAAACACCCACTACACTCACAGAGTGGTTGGCATTAGGAAGGGCATCAAGCTGTAGAAACACTGCCAGATCAGACTGGAGCCTGGTGCAGCCTCCTGGCTTCCCAGACCCCGGAAGAACTGCAAGCATGGAAAACGGACGTTAAACGATGATGATGATGTATATATACAGGGTGGCCCAAAAGTAAGTTTAGTTATCACGTAGGCACTTTAAATTTCTTTTAAAACATTTTATTACATTTAAATTTCTATCTTACAAATTTAAAAGGGAGCTTCACAAAATTAAATTAGCATAGAATAATGGTTTCATATTTTTTTTATAATTAAGATCTAAACTGTTAATATATGAATGTGAAAGAGATAGTTGAATAACTGTAAAGCTACTTTTGGGCCACCCTGTATATAGCGTCATGCCAGCATGAAAAATGGATATTAAACAATGAGGATGATGATATATCATCATCATCATTGTTTAATGTCTGCCTTCCATGCAGGCTTGAGTTGGATGGTCTGATAGGAGCTGGCCAGGCAGGAGCCTGTGCTATGCTTCTGTCTGTTTCGGCATGGTTTTTGTGGCTGGATGCCCTTCCTAACATCACAAGCCTCAGAACTATGTTGGGCCCTAATGTCAGCTTTGACAGGGTTTCTATGACTGGATGTCCTTCCTAATGCCAACCACTTTACAGTATGTACTGGGAGCTTTATTTATTTATTTTTTTTTTCATGAATCTGTTACTAGTGAGGTTGCCAAGTAACTCGTAAGACAAAGTAAAGAAAGGAAAAGGCTCTCTTGATTGAGTGGGAGTGAATTTGAGTGAAACGGGGGTGACTTTATTGCTAGGTACTGAATGAAAGACCAGGACAAGACATACATGGCTACCTCTTATTATGTGAAGGTTGCTGAGAGTGGCTGAATGAGAGATCAAAATGGTGGTGACAAGATGCCAGACTATATTCACAAAGCACACACTAGGAATGTTTTGAACATCAGTTAACAGATGCAGCTATTCGAGTATGATCGTTACAAGCGTCGTCTTACTGGCACTTATGCCTGTGCTAGTAGGGTGCTAAGAGCACCATCTGAGCATGATTGTTGCCAGAGCTGCTAATTGGCTTCCGTGCCAATGGCACATAAAAGGCACCATTCGAGTGTGATCGTTACCAGCGTCGCCTTACTGGCACTTGTGCCCCGTGCTAGTAGGGTGCTAAGAACGCCATCTGAGCATGATTTTTGCCAGAGCTGCTAACTGGCTTCTGTACCAGTGACACATAAAAGGCACCATTCGAGTGTGATCATTACCAGAGCAGCCAACTGGCACATAAAAGGGGCACCATTTGAGCGTGATCGTTACCAACGTCGCTTCACTGGCGCCTGTGCCAGTGGCACCTGTAAAAAGATTCGAGCAAGGTCATTGCCAGTATCGCTTGACAGGCCCCCGTGCCGGTGGCACGTAAAAAGCACCCACTATACTCTCGGAGTGGTTGGCATTAGGAAGGGCATCCAGCTGTAGAAACTCTGCCAGATCAAGATTGGAGCCTGGTGCAGCTATCTGGCTCCCCAGCCCTCAGTCAAAATCGTCCAACCCATGCTAGCATGGAAAGCGGACGTTAAACGATGATGATGATATATATATATCTCTTATTATAAAAGGCAGATTTTATCTGCCTCTCTTTGGGAGTTATAGAAATCTACAATATAGGATTTCTTCAATTACAATTTACCTAGCATTTTTAAGAGTAGAATGCATCGGGTCATGCCAGGTCCAGTTTTTAAAATTTAAGCTCCAATTAAGCAAAATTTACAGAAAACTCACATTCTGGTGTGTATGTCAAATGCTTTTCTTAGTCTGGTTTACAGCACACGCACACACACAGTGTGCAACGAATAAGATGAAAGTAAATAGCGACAGTGATTTGAGGAAGACTAAACTGAAAGTATTTAAACCACTACTCAAAAAATAAAGAAACACAGCAAACAGAAACAAATAAATACATAACGATTTACTCCTCACACAATTTCTTCAATTAGAGTGTGCCCATGATTTTTCAGAGTACTTCAGTGGGTGATGCCATAAAAAATTTCTTTCAATTTTACCACCAATTAAGACAAAATTCGAGAAAACTCGATATTTTAACATATCACTCCAAAAGCATTGATGTACATGTGTGCGTGCGTGAGTGTGTGTGTGTCATTCCTCACACACACGCATACACATACATATACAACTACATACAACTACATACACATACAACTACATACAAACACGTGTGTGTTTGTTATTAGTAAAAAAGGCGCCAAAACACAACTCACTTATCATTCCAACACATTTGCAAAGACACACGGACGGACAGAAAAGGTAAATTGGTTTTTATTTTACTCTGTAATATTTTATTATATAATATTATATATAGATATATGTATATATAATTGCAGTATGAAACAGTGTTTATGTATAAACAGACGACACTTATATATAGTTATTATAATAAGAGATAATAAATGTATGCATCCATTTAACCCTTTCGTTACCAAGCCGCCCGAATTTACCTATTCATATTTAAATGAGAATATCAGAGCAAATCTCTTTAGTACATTCGTGAAAACACGTATTATACTTCGTAAACACTTCAACTACAGTTTTGTACAAAAATCGAAGTGTAATTTTAATTCCGTGAATTATGGGAGATTTTTTTCCGAAATTTGTTCCTATTGTGTTTTCAAAATTTGTAATTCTGACAAAAAATGGATACGAATTTCATTATATCAAGCAGCGAGTCAGAATTCGAAGGATTTTCTACTGAAGACCTTCATAAATCTAACTCTATGACTGAAAAAAAAAAAAAGCATCTTTATATAAGAGTGAAGTTGTGTGTCTGTCTCCTACGAATTAGATTCCTAACTACTCCCACATTTTGCGGTGCAGTTTAACCAAAAGCGGGTATCTTATAGTCGTGATTCATATCGAGCCCTTCTGGGTATTAGTGTGCGTCTATGATGAGTCTACGATTTAAAAAAAATTTACCATCATATTTTTCCATTTTAATGCATTTTTTTCGCTTTTATATAAGGGAAGTAACTCTCTAAAAATATCTACGATGTGTCAACGATTTAAAAAAAAATTTACCTTAATTTTTTTTCAATTTTTAATGCATTTTTTTGCTATTTTTTGGCTATAACTCTCTAAAAATGCTTATATAGTTATTTCCCTTACAACCCGAGCAACGCCGGGCGACACTGCTAGTATATATATATAGCTTAGTTTTGTTCTATTTCAGTTTGTCTAACCTACGGATTAAAGAAGTTTTTCAAGATTCCAGCCATGACAAAGTAAGTTTGTACTACTTTTATCTCTCTTTTTTTTTTGTTTTACTTGTTTCAGTCATTTGACTGCAGCCATGCTGGAGCACCACCTTTTAGTTGAGCAAATCGAGCCCAGGACTTATTCTTTGTAAGCCTAGTACTTATTCTATCGGTCGCTTTTGCTTAACCGCTAAGTTACAGTGATGTAAACACACCAGCATCAGTTGTCAAGCGATGTTGGGGTGGGGTGGAGGACACAAATACAGACCCACAAACATATACACACACATACATGTATACATATATACGACAGGCTTCTTTCAGTTTCCGTCTACCAAATCCACTCACAAGGCTTTGGTCGGCCCGAGGCTATAGTAGAAGACACTTGCCCAAGATGTCACGCAGTGGGACTGAACCTGGAACCATGTGGTTGGTAAGCAAGCTACTTACTACACAGCCACTCCTGCGCCTACAAAAATAAGTTGTTTTGCTCAGCATAGTTGAAGCTGATCTATAGAAAGACAGTAATACTCAAGGTCAGTTACAACAAATTCTTAGTCGGATGACAACAACAACATCAACATCATCGTCATCATTTGATGTCTGCAACAGGCTCCAGTTGTCAGTTTCGGCATGGTTTCTACGGCTGGATGCCCTTCCTAATGCCAACCACTATACAGAGCATATAAGATGCTTTTCACATGGCACCAGCACCAGTGCTTTATATGTGACACCAGCACAGGTGTTTTATACATGGGACCAGTACCAGTACTTTTTATGTAGCACCAGCGGGGGTACTGTTTACATGGTACCAACATAGGTGCTTTTTACATGGCACCAACATCCATGAGCTCGCAAGACAAGGACCCCTCAAATGAGAGAAGGAGAGGAACCAAGAGATCAGAATACAATAAAGGGACTGAAGGAGCCCTCTTTCTATCAAAGTGATACTTGGCTACCTCAGTTGGACAAAGAAAGAGAGATATGTGGGAGAGATAGAGAGAGGGCCTACCCAACCTAATTCTTTGTCTCACAGGAGAAATGCTGTGTTGGTCACTTTGCATTACTTTCCACACTCATGTTTGTCTCTCAGACATTTGCTTGGTTCTGTGTTGAAGCATTAACCTCTTCTGTAGATGATCCAGCTCCACTTTGTGTCAGTTATTCACCAATAAATCTTATTTGCAACACATTGATGTCACATCATTATCTTACTTGGAAACAGGCGAGGGTTGATAACAGGAAGGGTACCTGGCCATAGAAAATCTGCCTTGATAAACTCTGTCCAACCCATGCAAGCATGGAAAAGTGGACATTAAAATGATGTAATAGTAGTAGTCGTAGTAGTAGCAGAAGTAGTAGTAGTACAAGTAGTAGTAGTTGTGGTAGTAGTAATAGAAGTAGTAGTAGTAGAAGTAATAGAAGTAATAGTAGTAGTTGTAGTAGTAGTAGTACAAGTAGTAGTAGTACAAGAAGTAGTAGTAGTAGTAGTAGTACTAGAAGATGAAGAAGCCCATTGGCTGGATTGTATCTGTAATTCAAAGGTCTGATCTTGCCACCCTGTCATGTTGGATCGACTTGAGGATTATGTTTCGGGCATACGTCTCTGTGGAATATTCAGCCACTTGCATGCTAATTCAAAGAACTTAATAGTCCAGGTGATTGAACTACCGAAAATTCATGATCCAAAATTCTGATCAAAATCCATTTATTTATTTCATATATATTATTTATAAATTTTTTGTTTTTGCTCTGAAATTAATTCCCCCCCCCCCCCCTACATCTCTCTCTCTCTCTCTACCGCCTTCTTACATCTGATAATGTTTGTATCGGTGTATTTGTAAACAATGCCAAATATTTTAAAGAAATAATATGAAAGCAATAAATAATAACTCTACGACAAAAAACACACACACACACAAAAAAAAAGCCAATTTTTTTTTTGTGTTTGCAAATAAGAAATTTTGATGTTTTTATTTGCCAACCATATCGGTACTTCTGAACTAACAGGAATCTCAAGTCAGAGTATTTCTTGTTTATTATTCTCACTTTAAGAAGCGTTTTCCTTCTTACTTCTGTTTTTCTTTTTCTTTTATATTTTTCTTCTTCGTCTTTCCTTCTTTCTGTCTCAAGATATTTTGTAATCACGTTATATCATACTGTTAATCTTATGATTTCATACTGTTAATCATATTATTAATCACGTTATTTCGAGCTGCTGTTAATCATATTGTCTGTACTAGTTGTAGTTTTTGATTGTTGTTGTTGTTGTTAATATTGCTATTGCAATATAATGTAAGTGGTTTCACTTTTGTGTGTGTCTGTGTATTTGTGGATGTGTGTGTGTGTCTGTATTTGTGGATGTGTGTGTGTATAAGCATGTGAACATGGAAAAATAAATATTAAAATGATAGTGATGATGATGATGACGATGTATTTCTATGAGTATGTGTGTATACATATGTTTGTATGTATGTATATAGATGTTTATATGTATGTACATATATATAATGTGTGCATGTGTATACTATATATATATATATATATATATATATTATATATATATATGAGTATGTGTATACATATGTTTGTATGTGCATATATATGTGTGCATGTGTAAACTGTATGTATATATATGTTTATATGTATGTGCATATATGTGTGCATGTGTATACTGTATGTATATATATATATATATATAATGTATATAAATATGTATATATATGCATGTACATATATGTATATATATATTTTACTGCTGAGATGCTTAAAATCTCTGACAGAGTAGAATGCATGCAGATACCTGTCTAGTTTGCTCAGGTTGTAAAAGTAAGTGCCATACACAGTGACGGGTATAGCAGCATTTATAGTTAATTGTTACAAGGGTAAAGGAGATGCCTTTGAGAGAGAGAGAGAGAGGAGGGGGAGAGATATATGCAGGAGTATCAAATAGCTGGACCAGGTCATGAAAGTAACAGAAAGAGTTATGTTTCAATTAATTACGAACAGAATTAAACTAGATGAGATGCAGTTTGGCTTTGTGGCTGGTGATAGTACCATTGATTCTGTCTTCCTAGTGATGCAAAAACAAGAGAAGTTTTGAGGTGAAAGTAAGCCACAATACTAAGTGTTTGTAAAATTCAGTGAGCTGGCAGAAACGTTAGCACGCCGGGCGAAATGCTTAGCAGTATTTCATCTGCCGCTACGCTCTGAGTTCAAATTCCGCCGAGGTCGACTTTGCCTTTCATCCTTTCGGGATCGATAAATTAAGTAACAGTTACACGCTGGGGTCGATGTAAACGACTTAATCCGTTTTGTTTGTCCTCTCTCTGTTTAGCCTCTTGTGGGTAGTAAAGAAATAGGTATTTTGTCTGTCTTTACATTCTGAGTTCAAATTCTGCTGAGGTTGACTTTGCCTTTCATCTCAGCAAAAAAAAACAATACAGTTACAACACAGTTTTTGCCATTTTATCGGTATTTTATTTATGCCAGCAGCAAAGAGTTCTGGAGAGCAAGAAGTGATGAAATCACGAAGAGCTGTTTTTGCATCTTCTTCAGATTTGAAGTTTTTCCTTGCAAAAAGTTGTCTAATGCCTGGAAAATGTGATAGCCAGTTGGTCCAAGGTCTGGTGAATATGGTGGATGACAGTACTTCCAAGTTCGGTTCCTGTAACTTGAGTAGCGTTCTTTGCGCAACATGTGGTCAAGCATTGTCTTGCAAGAGAATTGGCCTGTCTCTATTGACCAATCTCAGTTGTTTAATTGCAAGATCACTCATTATTTCATTGATGTATACATTTGTTGTAATTGACTTACCAGGTATCATGAAGTTGTAGTGGATGAAATCAGCACTGGACCACCAAACAGACACCATTAGCTTTTTTTGGTGGATATTCTTTTTTGGATTGTCCTTTGGCACTTTGTCTCTACCCAACCACTGTGCAGAATGCTTGCTATTGTTGAAAACAATCCATTTTTCACCACCTGTAACAATATGATTCTAAAATGGTTCACTTTTATCCCATGACAGCAAAAGACAGCAAGTTTCAAGATGATGTGTCATTTGATGCTCGGTTAGTCAGTGTGATACCCACTTATCCAGCTTCTTTGCTGATTTGTTTCAGATCGTCCAATACAGTTGGAATCAAAGCATCAAACCTTGCTGCTAACTTGAGCTTATTTTTAGAAATATTCACTTCCACTACAGTTTCCAGCTTATCATTATCCACCTTGGTCTCGGGGCAACCACGGGGCTGATTTTCAAGAGTAAACTCACCAGACCAGAACTTGTCAAACCATCGATGTACAGTGCACTCATTTGCCACATCTTCACCAAACACCTGATTGATGCTTCGAGCTGTCTGGGATGCATTGGTTCCACAACGAAACTCGTATTCATAAACAGCATGCATTTTTGATCTATCAATGGGTTCACAAAAATTAATTTACAAGAGAAAACTCACAATATAATCAGACACCATGAACTGCATTTCGAAAAGTGATGATGTAACTCTTCAATGTTGTAAAACAAAGAATTGTCAGGATAAAACATTAGAGTTATCGATTATCAAACTTGGTACATAAGAAAATCGAAGATTTAATTCTTAATGACCTGATACATTGTGGAAGAATCACTTAATGACACATAAAGTCATTAAATTTCCTTTAAGTTTAAATTAATTTCATGAGGTATCAACATTTTTGTCACACGGCTTCAACTTTGTGACTGACATGGTTCCACTGTATAATTCCAACCACAGTGGAACTATATAAATGACTAGGTTGCAGGGGTGGGACAAAAACTTTGGATGGGGATATAAAAGCCTTGCATTTTATCAGTTTGCTCCGCCCTAATGTAGTTGTCATTTTTTGGTGGAAATTTAGAAATTTATCTTTTTTATCTTCTTTTACTTGTTTCAGTCATTAGACTGTGGCCATGCTGGATCACTACCTTGAAGAACTTTTAGAGTGGAATGAGATGATTAGGCGTGGCTCTTTGGACACAAATGATTTGGCATGAATGACTGGATGGCATTTTTGGGTGCTGGAAGCAAATACACATGCACAGATATACATACACACTCACACAAATATGGAGAAATATACACATAAGGAGAAGAGAAGAGAAGGGAGAAGAGAAATGGCGAGAGAGAGGGGAAAAAGAGATTACAATTTAATGATTGAACACGATTGACATGAACATTTTTCCTCTCCTCACACACAAAGAGAAATATATAAAGGGAGGGAGTGGAGAGAGAGACGGAGAGAGAGGGGAAGGAAGGAAAGAAAGATTAAGATATTTGAGGTCAAAGAGTGAGAGAGAGAGAGAGAGAGAGAGAATATATGTGTGAGACTGACTAGAGCAGTGGTTCACTGCACCCCTAAAAACTTTTAATATATTCTCGCACCCCTTAAAGTAATAACTTATATAAGAATAAAGGTGCCCGGGGCAATTGCCCTCTTTGACCCCCCCCCCAATAAATCCAGTCCTCCTTGCACACCTTGGAATGCTATCTTGCACCCCCAAGGGGTGTGAGCACCCCTGGTTGGGAAACCCTGGTCTAGCGAGACAGCCATTTAAGTCCAATCAATGAACCCCACAAATCAGGCTTACCCTAACCACCAAGAGCAAATTTACTACTTCATTTGGGTTCATCAATCTTCAAGCATTTTGAGAGCAAGCCCATTACTGTAGGCCATTCCTGTCTCACCTTTACAACATATTCACTCCAAATCCTTACTTTATTGTTCCCCCTACCTTTCTCTTCTTACCTTTTTATCCAAGTGTAACTGGACCAAATAAAAAAGTGTCTGTTTTTAGTCCATTTAACCTTGTCTACTCTACAGCAGTCTCTTTTGCCATGGCCACCAGACTAAAACACATAAAAAATATTAAAAAAATAAAGAATAACCAGCCTGCTTTTCTTGGCCATAAAAAAAAGAAGAAATATTGGAAAAAATTTTAAAATGTTTAAAAAAAAGTAGACAAAATTATTTCCTGCCTGTTATTTTTTTTTTTGTCTTTCTTTCGTAACAAATTGTAAACAAACTATTGTTCAGACATTGTAACTGCTACCATATTGCCTGGAAGTAATCACTAGATGACTTTTCCTTTCATCGTTATTAATATGTTTTATTAGAACTTGCTTAGTTGTGCTGGTACTACTAGCAACAACAACAACAACAACAAAAATGATTATTACAATTGTTACTACTTTGGAGGATTTTTTTTTCCGGGGTGGTGATTCAGGTTTTGACTATGGTGGTGATGATGTTGATGATGATGTTGATGATGATGATTATGATGGAAATGTGTGGATTATTCTGTTGATGTTGGCATTGTGATTTTTGGTAGCGTATTTGGTGCTGGTGGTGGTCTTGTAGTATAAGTCTCACTGTTAGTAACTGATTAACTCTCTTCATGTGTGAGTCTGTTGCCGCTGTTTCATGCCATTGTTTCGTACCAATTCCATTTTGCTCTGCTTAACACTACCTTATCTCTTGGGACTGGAAGTATTGGAGTGAGAGAGAGAGAGAGACTGAGGGTCTATAAATATCTCTATATACAGAGAAATAGAGCATATATATATATGTGTGTGTGTACACAGACACATATATATATTTACAAAGGGAGAGGGAAGATATCTCAAGAGACTAAATATATAATATATATACATATGTATATATATATATATGTATATAAATTGTGTATATATATATATATATATGTGTGTATATATATGTATATAAATTATGTGTATATACATATATATATATATATGTATATAAATTGTGTATATACATATATATATATGTATATAAATTATGTATATATATACAAATATAAATTATGTATATATATACAAATATAAATCATGTATATATATAAATTATGTGTGTGTATGTGTATATATATATATATATATATATATATATATATATATATATATATATAATATATATATAGGTAGAGAGAGAGAAAACATGAAGGTAAAGCTTAGGGAAAAAAGAAAAAATGTTTCACGAATTACTTGCATTTTACTGTTGTTGTCTTTGCTGTTTTTTGTTTTAATATTTTATATAATTTTATTACATCATATAATTATTATTATTATTATTATTATTATTGTTGTTATTATCATTATTGTTTTGTCTCTGGGTATCAAAGAAATCTTAACAGCATTTTGCCATTCATTTTAGACATATTGTGTGAAACTCATTATCATGTTTATAGTTTTTCGGTTATTTCTGCACTGAGGTTAACTCAACTTTAGTACAGAAGGCTGTTGTCAAACATTCGCAACAGAAGAAGTCTTGGAAGATGATGTTGGTGATGATGGCAGTGATGGTGATGATGGCAGTGGTGATGTTGGCAGTGATGTTCGTGGTGGTGGTGGTGGTGGTGGATGTTGTTGTAGATTCACTTCACCGTTTTTTATTCATTTTTTCCCATCATTCCTATGATGTCGATAGGTGATGGATGGCAAAGGTAGCAAGCAGACAATGGGCAAGATAGTTTACTTTTTATATAGTTTGTTACCTGATTGTCGGAAGTTCAAATCCTGTTTGAGTTAACCCTATATTCTTTTTTTCTTTTATATGCTTCAGCCCTAAGGCTGTGGCCATACTGGGGCACCACCAGTGGCCTTTGGTCTTAATTTGTCAGTTTTGTTTTTCATTTTCCATTTTTTTCCATTTTCAAATCAATTGATTTTGTTTTGTCTCAAGGTTTTCTATATTTCCCATGGATTTAGTTTGGTTAATCATGAAGGTGCATGGCTCAATGGTTAGGGTATTCAGGTCACTGTTGTAATGTCATGAGTTTGATTCCCAGCATTATGTTGTGTCCTTAATCAAGACACTTTACTTCACATTGCTCCAGTCCATGCTACTGGCAAAAATGAGTAGTACCTGTATTTCAAGGGGCCAGCCATGTCACAGTCTGTGCCACCCTGAATATCCCTGAGAAGTGCTGAGACCCCCTTCAGTCATGACTGACGGTGGGATTAGAAAGTTACCCTCCCAGGCACAAGTCCGGGAGTCCGGGCAAGGTTGTTTATGGAAGACCGGTAGTTGCCCGTGCATACCGGCCTCCCCTCTCCATGCCACCAGTGTTATCCAAGGGAAAGGCAATGGCCGATACAGCTTGGCACCTGTGACATTGCAACTCATTTCTACAGTTGAGTGAACTGGACCAACATGAAATAAAGTGTCTTGCTCAAGAACACAACACGCAGCCTGGTCCGGGATTTGAACTGACAATCTCACGATTGTAAGCTCGATGCTCTAACCATGGAGCCATGCGCCTTCACATAAGAAGTACCCTTTGGTTAACCCCTTTGTATTTAAAATGGCCAAATCCGGCCAAAATATTTCATCTGTTTTATGACCAGATCCAAACTGACCAGATCCAAGCTCTCACACCTACCCTACAATGTTATTCTACATCAAGTAATTGCACCATCAAGATCTTGAAGATATGAGATAATGAGTGATTAATTCAAATCAATGTGAATCAATAAGCATTATGTTTGATAGAATCATCTGAACATTAAGAGTTAAGGGTATTCCTGTCTGTGGAATACTCAGCCACTTGCACATAAGCGTCTTTTGGTTGATTGGATCAACTGGAACCCTCGTTGTCATAACTGACGGAGTGCCAGTCTGTCTTGTTAATAATCTCAGCCTAAGAAAGACACTGGACAGGTAGCAGACAGGTGGCAGAAAATATGGTGATTAGTAGCTGTGTCACTGGCACCTAGAGTTAATGTCGCTCTAAATTCATACCATGTGTTGTGTAATTCATTAAGGCACAGGTCCTAGTGTTGGCATAAGCTGTTGCACTCAAGATCATATGGTTATGGGTTCAATTTCTGTACTGGGTGGTGTGT